>NC_060074.1:46178409-46481439 GCF_922984935.1 Meles meles | reverse complement strand
GGCAAACACTCCTCCTTTTGCCTGGATGTTGGGCCACCACCAAGCTGGCTGCAGTGGACCATCTCCACTCAGGGTGGCCACTGTCTCAGGCTTGGCCCGGCTCCAGCCTTTCCTGGCTTGCTGGGACCCCCAGGGCCCAGGAACCCCCCCCATCCACCCTCTAGTCCAGACAGACAGCACCATGCCCCCTCCATGTCACACATCCCATTCCCTCACTCACCAGCTACACGTCTGGACCAAAGATGTACCCAGCCAGCTACATGGCAGTTGGCGTCTTGTTCCATGGGCAGTTGTCCTTATTTGTCTCATTCTGTGCTACTAGCTTTTAAATAGGAACCAGGTGGGAAAGCCACACTTACCTACAGATGGACAGGCCTCCCCCAGCCGAAAGGTGCAGTCCTCCTCGGGGGCTGCATCTTGTCCTGTGTTGGCGCCTCCAGCTGTGTCTGGCACACAGTGAGTACACGAAACAGACTTGCTAAATGAATGAATGACTCGGTGATCTCTTAGAAGGATGGCAAATCCTTATTGAGCGTCCTGGTGTGTTCTGAGTCTCACCTGTTGCCATCAACCCTTGAACAACATGGATTTGAACTGCACGGGTCCACTTCTGTGTGGGTTTTTTACAGTACAGACTGGAAATGTATTTTCTGCCTTCTGTGATTTCCTTAATAATGTTTTCTGTAGCTTACTGTGTTGTGAGAATACAGTTCGTAACACATACAACACACAAAATATGGATTAATTAGCTGTTATCCATAAGCCTTCTGGTCAACAGTAGACTCTTAGTAGTTACGATTCTGGTGGAGTCAGAAGTTTTTTTTGTTTGTTTGTTTGTTTGTTTTGTTTTGTTTTTTTGGTTTTTTTGGAGTCAGAAGTTTTATGTGGATTCTCATTGTGCAGGGTGTTGTTTGGGTCAATTATACTTTGTCGCTGTCCTGAGAGAAGGCTCTCTGTGCTTCTCTGAAACTCGTATTTAAGGATTGCCCTTCTCTGCTGCTGGCTAGTCTTCAGTCATGGATGTGACTGGTGTGACAAGGGAAGGATGAGGCCCCCCACACAGAAGGTGTCAGCAACCCAGAAAGGATGAAATCCGTGGCCCTCAAAGTTGCAGCGTAGCAGCAGGAGCAGTGCGGGAAGGGGCTGGGACCCATGATGCCCAGAGAGGGGCCGGGGTCAGAGTGGATGTCCCGTGCTCTTGCTGGGAACACACTGCCCACTCTCTCAGCACCCACAACCCTTTCCAGGGTGTTTTTCATTTCATGTTGAGTGAACACTTGTTCATTCTTACTTGAAAGTTAGCAGGATATCTTTTTTCTCTTTTCTTGCCATCACTGATAATATTTTTCCAAATGAAATTCATTTCCCAAAGTGCATTTCTTTCCATTTCCTCTCCTTCCCTTCCTCTTATTTGTTTTGCATCCAAGAAATATTCATTAAGCCTTTTCTCTTTGGCTGGTTGATAGAAATTATTAAGGCAATGTCATAGTTTCTAGAAATATATGTGTTACCAGAGGTGGGGGGAACGGGTTAAACCTCTCTGAATTAACTCAGGGTAAATAAATCCCATGTAGATTACTTTCTCCTTTCTGCCCAGTATGGTTCCCTGAGGTCCACATAACGCTTGGGTATGAGATACATTTGGTGAAGGAATGAATATTATGTGCCAAGTGCTGTGCCTTGTGGCATTTTTACTTTATATTATTAGATTCTTGAAACCACCCCAAGGCAGTAATACCATGCAACAAGGGGCCATGGGATGATTAACAAGTGACCACGTGGAGATACAGTTAAAGAAGAGGAGCAGAGAGAAGACATTTGAGCAAGAACTTGGAGGGTGTAAAAGCAGGATCTGGGCAAGGGATAAGAGTCACCCAGAATTACTTGCAGGGTTAGATGCCCCTCAGAGTGATAGACACATTTGCCATCCTATCACTTCTGCCCTCACCCCAGGAGGACTTTTGGGTCACTGATGGGCTGGACCATCCAGAGAAAGGACCTGAGCTCCTGAGAGTATAGGCAAGGACTGAAGCATACGACTAATTACAGTCAAATTAAGAATGAGACATGGGCACTTTTTGGTACCATTTCAGAGAGGAAACCAGTATCAGCCTTGAGAGTTATATGAGTTTCTAGAACCTACGGGTTTGTCCAAACGTGATTATTTAAACACCTCTGTTTTCCTCAAAGTTAGGAGAATATTCCCAAAACATGAAGGACTCTTGACCTTGCATCTTGAACAGCAGGGCAGGAGGAGGTGGTGGACAGGCGCTGGGTATTAAGAGGTTAAAATTTCTGGACAAGTGGCTTAAGCAGAGGGGAGCACCAGTGAAAAACAGGGCACCACAGCTCCAGAGGGGAGGATACCATACCTGGCCTCCCTGAAGCCTGCAGGATTAAGACATGGAAAGAAGGAAGGAAGTTCTCATCAAATTGAGATATAGGACTATTGGTATTACATATTTCTTCTTGAGTAAGCTTTGGTAGTTTGTGTTTTTCAAGGATTTTTCCCATTTCCTCCAAGTTATCAAATATATTGGCATAAAGTTGTTCATAGTATTCATTTCAGTGTCTGTAGAGTCTGTAGTGATGTCTCCCCATTCATTCCCCATATAAACAACTTGTGATTTCCCTTTTTTCCCAGATGATCTGAATAGATTTTTACCATGTTTACCATGTTTATACATGTTTCATAGAATCAACTTTTTGATTTATTTATTGTTTTCATTTTTGTTATATTTTGGTGATTGCACGGATTACTGATTTTATCTTTATTTTCCTCTTTATGCTTTCTTTGGGATTAGTTTTGCTCCTTTAAAAGTTCTTCAGAATGGAAGCTTTGATCATTAATTGAGGGCCTTTTATCTTTACTAATATGTACATTTAATGGTACAAATTTCCTTCTAAGTGCTGCTTCAGCTATGCTCTATAAATGTTGATATTTTATGTTTTCATTTTTATCCAGTTCACAATATTTTCTAATTTTCCTTGTGATCTTTTTCTTTGACCCAGTGGTTACTGAAAAGTTTGTGTTTTATTCCAAATATTTGGGGGATTTTCCAGATTTTGTGGGGGAGGGTGTAGCATTCTGGTTTAAGTCTATTGTGGTCAGAAATCATATTTGAATGATTTGAATATTTTTTACTCAATAAACAAGTTTTGACTAGAAAGGAATATGAGCTTTGTTCAGGAGTCCAGCTACCTGGGGAGTAGGCAGACTCTTGTCCAAAGGCCAACTCCCAGGTTTCAGCCTAGCCCAGAGATTTTTAAAGGGTCTTAATTAGTTAAGAGTGTAGTGGTCTGTGACATTTCTTGATTACATGCAGAGTTGATGATGCCAGTTACAGAGTTATCTCTGTGGTCAGAGGTTGTGCATGAAGTTCTAGTTCCTTGGTGTCCAGAGAAGATTGTGTAAGATGGTCTGGTTCCTTGGTGTGCAAGGGTGGTTGTGCAAGAGTACTCCTTTCTTTCTGCAAAGGAGGGAAAGGTCTAGATGTGCAAAGTGAGGTCAGTAAATTCATTTGTGTGGACTTAAAAAAGAAAAAAAAACTGCTGAAAATAGTTGAGTTAATCAAAAAGCTAAGGAATCTTCAACAGACCTGCTGGCCTCTGTGGCCTGGGGATGCTCTAGTCCTTTATTCCCCAAGGCCAGTGGTCTGCAAATCTCAAAGTAACTTTCTTCTGTTACAGGCCAAGGACCTTAGGTAAGCAAACTAGGAGTGTGTTAACTCAAAGCAAGTTAACCCTTAAGACCAGCTGGAGTGCTGTCATGATTGCTCTATAAATTATTGCGAGAGGAGTGTTGAAGTCTTGGACTGAAATGGTGGATTTGTCTGTTTTCCTTTTAGTTTGAACAGATTTTGTTTTATGAATTTAGAAGCTCTGTTATTAGATATATTTAAGATTTGGGGGGGCACCTGGGTAGCTCTGTGGGTTAAGCCTCTGCCTTCAGCTCAGGTCATGATCTCAGGATCCTGGGATTGAGGACTGCATTGGGCTCTCTGCTCAGTGGGGAACCTGCTTCCCCACACACCCCTGCCTGTCTCTCTGCCTGCTTGTGATCTCTTGCTCTCTGTCAAATAAATAAAATCTTTTTTTTTAAGTTTAAATTTATAAAAAAAAATTTTCTTTCCTTTTGATGATTTAATTGGGGGAAATTATGATTATGAAATGTTTCTCTTTTTCACTGATAATTTCTTGTGCTCTAAAAATCTTTATTGTGTTATATTAACATAGTCAGTGTAGTTTTCTTTGGAATGTTATATACTTGATGTATATTTCCTATCACTTTTAAGGTTGTCTGTTAGCAACCTTAGTTCCATCAGCAAACTTAATTCCTCTTTGCCATGTAAGCTAGCATATTCATAAGTTCTGAGGATTAGAAAGTGGAAATCTTTGGGAGAGGACCTTTATTCTATGTACCACAGTCAGTCTTCCCAAAGATGTGTCACATTTTTGTCTTTCAAAAAAATGTCTTTTATTTTTCTCTGTTGTTTTCTGGTTTTAATTTTATTGATTTCTGCATTTCATTATTTCCTTCCTTTTGCTTGTGTGAGGTTATTTTGTTCTCTATTTTATAGGTTCTTGAGATGGGAAGTCCGGTTACTTGAGACTTTCCTTCTTTTCTAATGTATACAGTTATAGCTATAAATTACAGTTTATAATAGCTATAAATTACAGTTATAGCTATAAATTTCCCTCTCAGTAATGCTTTAAATCTGTCCCACATATTTTGATATGTTGTATTTAATTTTCATTCAGGTCAATGTAACTATTTTAAAATTTCCCTTGAGATTCCATTTTAGGCCCATGTGTTATCTTAGAGTGTGTTGTTCAGCTTCCAATATAGCCCTGCTCTGGGTGCATACACATTGAATATACCTATGTCTTTGTGATGGATTGGCCTTTTATTATGTGATCTCCCTCTCTGTTTCTGGTATTTTTCTTTGCTCTGAAATACACTTTATCTAATATTGACATAGCAACTCCTGCTTACCTTTGATTAATGTTTGGATGATACATTTTTTTTCATTATTTCACTCTCAACCTTTCTATATCATTATATTGAAGTGAATTTCTTAGAGTCAGCTTGTAGTTGGGTCATGATTTTTTTATCCACTCTTCCAATCTCTGTCTTTTAATTGGTGCATTGAGACCATTTGCATTTAATGTAATTATTGATATGTGAAGGCTATTGTTTCCATTTATTTTTTGGGTTTTTTTTTTTCTGTTTCAGCTTTTATTTTCATTTCTCCTGTCTTTCTGTGGGTTACTTGACATTTTTAGCATCCCATTTTGATTTATCTATAGGTTTTTTCAGTGTATATGTTTGTATAGCTTTTTTAGTGACTGTTTTACATGCTCTATTATGCACACATAACTTACCACAGTCTGGTGGTGTTAGTTTGCCAGTCTGAGTTAAATGCAGAAAACTTATCTCCCTTTACATCCCTTTGTCCTCCCCATTTATAATATAGTTGTCATAAATATTTCCTCTGTATAAATTTAGAACCATATCAGACAGAAATAACTTTTGCTTAAATTGCCAGTCTTAATTTAGAAAACTCAAAGAGAATTATATTTACTCTTTTTTCACTCATCTGTTCTCCCTTCCTTCCTGATTTCCTTAATTTATCTTTCTGTTTAGAGGATTTTGTTTAGCTGTTCTTTCAGGGTACGTCTGCTGAAGATAAACTCCCATAGTTTTTCTTCATCTAAGAATATCTTGATTTCCCTTTCATCTCTGAAGGTTATTTTTTCTGGTTATAGGAGTCTGGGTTGACAATTGTTTTCTTTCAGTGCATGAAAAATGTTTAGCCACATTTTTTTCTTGGCCTCCAGTTGTTTCTAATGAGAAATTCACCATCATTTGGAGGCATTCCCCTATAAGTAATGCCTCTTTTCTGTCTGGCAGTTTTCACATTTATTTTGTAATATGTCTTTAGTTTTTGTAAGTTTGATTATGATGTGTCTTTTTATGGATTATTTGTGGTTTATTCTCTTTGGGACTTGTTCATCTTCTTGAGTCTGGTTTGTATCCTTTGCTGAATTTGGGAAGTTTTTGGCATTATTTCCTCAAGTGGTTTTTTTTTTTTTTTTGTGGCATTGTTGTTGTTGCTCGTTTTGTCCCACCATCTTTCTCTTCTCTTTCTGGGACTCTGATGGCACAAGTATTAGATCTTTTGTTATGGTCTCACAGGTCCCTAAGGCTCTGTTATTTTTTATTTTTTCATTCCATTTTCTCCCTATTGTTCAGATAAGGTTATTCCTATTATTCTGTTTTCCAGTTCACTTATTTTTCCTCTGTGTCCCTTATTCTTCTGTTGAGCCCATTACTGATTTCTAAATTTAGTTATTATATTTTTAATTTCTAAAATTTACATTTGGTCCTTCTTTAGATCTTATATTTTATTGTTGGTACTTCCTGTTTTGCTTGCTGAAACTTTCTATTCTTTCATTATTTCAATCATATTTAATTGCTTATTGAAGTATTTTCATGATGGCTGCTTTGAAATCCTTATCAAATAATTTTGATTTCTCTACTCTCTCATTGTTGGCATATTTTCATTTTCCTATTTCATTCAGTTTTAGATGTTCCTGGGTCTTAGTATGACAAGTGATTTTCTATTGAAATCTGGGCAGTTTGTATACTATGTTATGAAACTTTGGATCTTATTTAAATCTTTCATTTTAGCTGACTTCCTGGAACACTGCTCCTGAGGGAAAGTGGGGGCTCTGCCTCAAACTGCTAGGTGGGGGTAGAAATCCAGGGTGCCTACATGTCCTCTGTTGACACTTGCAAGGGGAAGTCCTGTGACTGAAGGGCAGGGATAGGAGTTCTGGCTCCCCAGTGGGTCTCTACTGATTCCTCCCTATATCAGTAGTGGTACTTGTACAGAAATTTATCTCATAAACAAGACATCAGCTAGGATATTTACAGCTACAAGTAATAGAAAATCCAACATCATGATGTGAATCGTCAGGATATTTATCATGATCTTAACAAGAGTTCCAAGATTGGCTATTTTCAAGATTAGTCTGGCAACTCAGTGATGTCATCAAGGATCCAGAATTTTTCTATCTTCCTGCTATGCAAGCTTCTCAACCTCATGCCTATGTCACATATTTGCAAGGTGGCTTCCACTGGCCCAGGAATCACATTTACGTTCCAAGGCAGGACAAAGGGAAAAGAGTAGGACCAGGGAACTTCTTGCATCTGTACTTCTTATTAGGAGGGAAAAGCTTTCCCGAAAGTCTCCCTACATCTTCTGCTTACGTCTTGTTTGGCAAAGGGATGTCACGTGCCCATCACTTGCTGCAAAAGAGGCTAGGAAAATGAGTATCTGGAAAGGGGATTAAGATTTTTGAGATTAGCTAGGAAGTAGGATCAGAGTATACTCCTCCTAAGAATATGGGATCTCACTGGCCTCCTGACCCAGTGAGGATCTCTTTGTGGAAGAACACATGGGGTCGGGGACTCTGCTGGGAGGCAGAAAACCATGTGCACAGAGCCTCTGCAGCAACGTATTCATTCTCCTTTTGGAGTAATTTCTCTGTCTTTTATCTCTTCTCCAAAATTAAAAGATAACTCTATCTCCCTAACCCTTTCCATATTGTGATGCTGGAGCATGGCATATGCACAAAAGAGCATACCAGTTTTGGTCATGGCTGACTGCCACCTCAGGTGGGCTCAGGTGGTCTGCTGTGTGGATGTGAGTGCAGGGACAGGGGCAGAGACCCCTCCTTCCTACAGGCTCATACTGACTTTCTGCTCTTGGGCTAGTCGGAAATGTACTACCCCACACAGGTGTGCATGATCCCACGTTTGATCAGATAGACGGAGGAGTGCATTCCTTGCTTCCCTCCTTGTTCATTTCCCTATCAAATCTGACAAGGGCATCCGTCGTTTACCTTCTCCAGCTGTGTCCAGATGTCTCCATAGTCAGGACTCAGTGAGAGAGGCAGACTAAAGCGCCCTCATCAGTCTTGTTGCTGATGCTGGAAGCAGGGCTGTCTTCATGGACTTGTCAGCAAAATTAGGGGCGGTAGGGACATGTGGGAAGAGGAAACAGGGCAGAAGGAATGCAGGGCACACCTGGAGAGTAGGGGTGGGGATGACGGGATGCCTAGCCCAGCTGCAGAGGAGGGACTGGAGGGTGGGGGACAGTCCAAGACAACCCAGTGGGGGATCAGGGAGTCTATGCATCAGCTCCCTGCTCACCTGGTGCTGAATACATTCGATCACCTTCAGAGAGGGGAGGACTTTGCCAAGGCCTGTTGAGGATAATAGTACAATTTTAGTACAAGTCAGGTGCACTTTTAGACAAGTGTGGGGGCCAAAGAAAGTTACTGATGTTTGAAGGCAAAGGACAATTTTGTCCAAATGCTATAGATGCAGTTTGTGCTCTGTCGGGTGGGACCATGCCAGGGAGCTCCTGGAGGGGCTGTCCCCCGGGGCTGGTGTCCATGTGGAGGTGCTGTCCCCTCGGGGTGAAGTCCCCTGGAGGTGATGTCCCCACAGGGATGGTGTCCACGTGGAGACAATATTCCCCCCGGAGGTGGTGTCCCCTGGAGGTGATTGCCTTGGAGGTGAGGCATTTGACCAGCTCCTGAAGAATCCCAGGGGTACCCCCTCAGTGAGCCCCCAGGTTTCCCGGAAGAGCTGCTTCCAGCTGGGCCTTCATAGGACCAGCTTCCTGACCCAGCAGTCAGTTCTTTTCCCTGGCTCCTGTCCGCTTCTGGAACATGTGGGGTCTGATAGGGGAGCTGACTCCTGGCTACTCTGTCCCGCTGTCCCTGCCCATCGGCCAGTGTAAGCCTGTCCCCGGTGGCACCCTTGTCTTGCCCTTCCTGAGGCCAGGAGCTCACTGTAAGGTCATGGAGTCCCTGGCTGGGCTCCCTCCCTGCTGCAGCTGGTCCAGTCCTGGGGACCCCCGGCCTTCCCAGTGACCAGATCTTTGGAGGCCACGGGATCAGTGGTCTGGAGCCGTGTGGATGACAGGGACACCTCCCAGCCCCCAGGCCATCACTGGACTACAGGACACCTGGCCTTACACCAACTATGGCACATGGACTCGTTTTCTCTTAAACCACAGGGGCATGAACGTGGAAACGAGGATGGTCAAAGAGCCCCAGGCCCACACTCTGATTTTGCAGAAGCAGAACCAGGAAATGCAGCCTTGGCCAGGGCTGAGGGCAGTCCCAGGGCCCCGGGGTCCTGCAGCCTTGGAGTGGGACACCACAGGGGTCCTGGGCACCCCTGTAATTATCCCCACAGGGTAGAGTCTCACAGGCTGAATTGTGTCCCCCAAAATGTTGAAGTCCTAACTCTAGGACCAGGGAACGTGACCTTATTGGGAAATAGGTTCTTGCAGATGATCAAGTTAAGATGCAGTCATTAGGATGGGCCTTAATCCCTCATAAAAAGGGAAAGTTTGGACAGAGACACACCTACACAAGGAAAGCGCCAAGGGAAGAAGGAGCAGTGATGGTGTGAGGCACCCACGAGCCGAGGAAGACCGAGAGTTGCCAGGACCAGGACCCAGGCGCCTGGGACAGTCTTCCTCACACCCCCAGGGATCCCAGTCCTGCCCACACTTTGATCTCGGGCTTTTGGCCCCCCGACAGTAAGACTACATGTTTCTGGTGTTGCAGCCATCTGGCGTGGGGTGCTGTTAGGTCAGCCCCAGGACCCCAACAGGCAGACGGAGCCCCGGGCAGCATGGGCCATGGTTTGAACTTGCACTCCAAGGAGACCTGACACTGCAGGTGGAGAAGTGGCCTTCTCCATGTGATAACGTGTGACAATGACAACACTCTGGGTAAGGGCAATGTTGGCGGGTAACAAGTTCCCAGGAAGGCAGGGGAGGAACCGTCCTGCGTTTCCTTTTCCCGAATTCCCTTTTCTGGGGCAAGAGAGCAGCCGAGGGAGATGCTGCTCAGGGCTCTGAGTCCACTTCCATGAAACCCAGGGGCTCAGTCCTGGCTTAGCTCGTGGAGACCTCGACCGTCCCCTTGGCCACCAAGTACCCTGTTGGGAACAGGGGGCCGGTGTTCCTAGACGACAATGCCCAAGATCAGAAGGGAAACGTGTGCGAGGGCCCTCTGGTCTGCGGGGGGAGTCCGGACTCGTCTGACACTGCCAACCAGATTCAGCCCGGTGTCGGACCCCACAGAGCCCAGGCAGACGCCAGAGGAGCCCCGCCGACCGTGAGAACAAAAACAGAAAAAGAGAAGACTTTCTCAGACAGAATGTTCTTTGTTGGTGGTTGTGCCTGTCACTGAGACCACCTGTAAGGGGAGACGTGCCTGGAGAGCTGAGTGCCTGGGGACAGTCCTGCCACAGCACCACCCCCCCCCTACCCTGGAGCTCCACCCTGTGAGGGTGGGGAGGGCCTAAGTCTGCAGGTGGAGCTGGGCTGGGGCTTCAGGACTCTGACTCTCTGGGGGCTGGAAGGAGCCCCGCGGGCCGCAATTGGCCAGCTCTTCAGCCAAACCAACTGGTAGGAGAGACTCGCTTAAAATGAACACTTCTATTGTTAGTGGTTCCACCTGACGTCAAAACCACTCCATGCTGAGAAGGAAGCAAGTTGCGGCACAGTCCTTACAACCTGACATCTGCCCATGAGACAGACACACAGAAGAACACCACCCCCCTCCTAAGATGAGACGTTATCTATGAAGGTCTGGAATGAAAAATGATAGCCAATGCACTGGCAAGGTTAGGTGCCCTGGGGTGAGGGATGGAGTGGGGGTTGAGGGCCGCCGGGGGGAGGGATGGGGGTGTTGGGGGCCACAGGTGGGCTGGGGCAGAGGGGGTGCGGCTGTGTCCAGGGCGCTGGCTCACTCCAGTATTTCTTTCTTTCTTTTTTTTTTTTTTAAGATTTTTATTTATTTATTTGACAGAGAGAGAGATCACAAGTAGGCAGAGAAGCAGGGGGAGGAGGGAAGCAGGCCCCTGCTGAGCAGAGAGCCCCACGTGGGGCTCAATCCCAGGACCCTGGGATCATGAACTGAGCTGAAGGCAGAGGCTTAAACCACTGAGCCACCCAGGCGCCCCTCACTCCAGTATTTCTACATCTGTCAAGGCAGTTGTGGAGTAGGGATCCCTGGTGATGGTGGAAACCAGGAGCCGCAGGCAGATTTCAAAAGCGCTAGTCGGGAGTCACATGAGTGTCACATGACAGGAAACACTTCCCGCTAACCTAGGACATGGTGGCGGTGGCCAGTGCATCTGTCCCATGGCCGCGATCCTCTGCAGCGAGTTCACGGCTGGGGCTCCAGATCCTTCTAGAGCGCCCGCTCCACTGGGCCATCCACGCCGTCCGTGTGCTTGACACCTGTGCAGTGAGAGCTGAGAGACGCTGCCACACAAGTCCTGTGTCGAGTCCTTCCGGCAACAATTTCTCGACAAACCAGCCTTCTATAGGGGTCTCACCCCAGCACACAGTTCAGCTGGGTTCTTTGTTCTGTTTCCTTTTTAAGTGTTTCCCCTTGATTAAGACTCCCCACAGTCCGGAAGGTAGTTTTCGAAGCAGTGCCCCATGACTGTGCTCATCTTCGGTCAATGTGTGTATAAGTACGTGACACGGTCAGGACGCCACATGGAGAGGTCTCAGCCCTCTGCCTCAGTTTCCCACCACCCCACTGTCCCATGCCAGGGTCTGGGAAGGAGGCTCCAGGGATCCCGTGCAGACTTCCCGGGCATGGAGGGCTCTGGAAAAAGGGGCATCGGGGCACCCGATGGAGGGCTCCGAAGCCCTGACAACTGCCATCAGGGACTGTGGTGAGCTCATCCCCGGGGCTGACACTGTATGTGGTCCTTTCGTCCTTCCTGAGCTGCCAGACATTTAACCCTCCTCTTGGAGGTTCCTCTGGAAGACCTCTAGCCTCGTGCTGCTCTTGGTGAATTCGGTTGGTTACGGTCTGTCCTCTCACATCTTCATTTTCATGGGGAAGAAATACTCTAAACAAAACCCCATGCACGGCCATCTGAGTTTTGATGCCCAGAGCTCCCATGGGATGGATAGCAGCTCGGGAGTCCTGCCTTGGGCTCGGTTGGGGCCCACGGCCCTGCCAGCTGGCCTGAGGTCTGTGGCTGGTGTTGGCGATGCCAGCTTGGCAAGGATGGGCAAATTTGTGTCGGGTGCAAGCCATGGGCCAGCATCCAGTGGTCCCTCTGCAGCAGGGAGGACAGGCGGGGTGCTGGTCCCTGCTTGGGGTTGGCAGTACCGGTGATGCTAAAGAGGGAGGTTTCTTAGCCGGTGTCCAGGAGGGTTTTCCCCACTGTTCTGTGACCCGGCCTCCTCTCCCAGCTCCTCTTGGGGCAGAGTGATTCTGTTAACACACATCCAGGCACCCACCCCCTGCCACACCCTCCTGTGGGCTCCCCATCTGCTCAGAGCCAGACCCGGGTCTCTGGCAATGTCCTACAAGGCCTTGTGGGGTCTGGCTGACCTCCACCCTCCCCCAGCCACTATCCCCTATCCCTGCCCTCCAGCCAAGCTGCTGCCCTGGAGTCCCTCACACCCCCAGGCCTGACCCCACCTCAAGGTCTTTACACCTACAGCTCCCTGGGCCCCAGAGCTTTTCCCAGACGCTCAGAGGCGCCACTCACATCTTCCAGGAGGCACCTTCTCAGAGAACCTTTCTCTCCAAACTTTCGACACCCTCCACCCCCCAGCCATATCTTAGCCCCTTTTTCTGCCCAAATTTTCTCCATTAGCACCATAGGCTCTTACCTCCGTGCCTCTCCTCCTCCTCCATGGTTCCTTCCACGGCATGTGAGGTCCTTGCCGGTTCACCCTGTCCTGTCCAGTCGCTGGCTGCTGGACCCCTTGCCTGGGATGGGTGAGCGCAGGCTCCACTCAGCAGCGCCCTGCGGAGACTGGCCGAGGGACTCAGAGCGGGGAGGGCTGGATGCAGACCCTGCTTCTTAGCAGGAGATGGAAGGTCCTGGCAGTGTCACCCTCCTGCCCCGGGCCCCTGGTACGGCCCACTCCGCCCCCCCTCCCCCAGTAGCGGGCTTCCTGGACCTGCGCACACCTGGCAAGTGACCCTCCATCCAGGGCCTCACGTGTGCCCTCCCGCTGGGCCCGACAGGTTAACCGGGCTCACTACTCGGAGGGCGACATTCAGGCTACGCTATGTCGTCTCCACAAACCAAGATCTACAGATGGGCCCAGGAGCCCCGGGTTCAACCAGACCCATCGGGGCCTCCTTCGGAGCAGGGCTGCTGCCCTGATGGGGTTACTCACGGGTTGAACCGCCCCCCAGTTCACACACTGGCATCCTAACCCCAGAACAGTAGGTGCTCGAAATGTTTGTTGAACGAATCCATGATCTGAGCGTACCTTTCAGCAGGTGACTTCTGTGTTTACTCTCAGGTGTAAGGAGGTATTTCTGCCTCCCTCAGGGGATAAAGGTGAATTTGTACGTGGAAGCGGTTCACACCTAGAGTGGTTGCTGTTTTCCCCGATGACTGGAGGACTTCAGCAGTCCTAGCGAGTGGGGATGGGGCCCCTGGGATGTGCCTGAGCCACCCCCTCATGGGGAGCCTGTGGAGCTGGGGCCCCTCCCAGTGGCACTGTCATGTCAGCACCTGCCATCCGCATCTAATGGTCACCAGGGGACCTACGTGCTCAGCCCCCAGTGAGGAGGGCTCCTCCTAAGGACTGGCCCCAAGGGGTCTGGCTGAGGAAGGACTTGGCAGGGTGTGACCCTCCCCTCCATGTGTCTCCCAGTCCCGGGTCCAGGAGGAAGATGTCGCTGGAGGATGGACAGAGGAAGGGGTCCCATTACCAGCAAGAACTGCTGATCCAGGGCATCTAATCCGTCTAATCGCCTTCTTCCTGTGGGCCATTGAGCCCCTAACAGCCTTCCAGCTTGAGGCCAGCTGTCTGCCCTTCCAGGCACTTGCTCCCGGCCTACCCCCACCCCCCACCCCCGCGGGGAGATTTCGCATTTTCCTGGTATCAGTGGGAAACTAGGAAATGCTTCGGAAAGCAAGGCTGCATAAAACAATGGTTTAAGGAGCCCGAGGTCTGGATAAACAGCCCCGTTGCTCTTTGGAATCTGGGGATTAAAGTGCAGTCAGGAATGTGTGTTCTGGGCGGGGAGAGATAAAACCAAAAACGCCAACAATTCTGCTCTGGGGCCAAGGCAGCCTGACACAGGAGGGAGGCGGGAGGGGGGCGAGCGGGGTCCCCCAGCTGCTCTGGAACGCCAAGACCGGGCCTGCGGCCTCAGCAGTGCAACCTGGCTCCCTGTCACGCGGAGCTGCTCAGCGCGAACCCAGCAGTGCGGCCGCCAAGGTCCCTGCCAGGTGGACCGGGTCTGGTGTACGGGGGGGGGGGGGGGGGGGGGGGGCTCACTGCTGGAGGCGGGTCCGCATCGTGGCCGGCTTATTGCTGTGACCCTTCTGCGGGCAGCCAGTCTCCAGGATTTGCTGGGGGGAGGTGGGGTTCGGGGAGGGGGCTGCTGTGATTTTCTATAGAATTAGGGGATTTTAGAGTTGGTTGCACCCAAGGAGTGATATGCCCTGGAATTAGCACGATGTCTCTTGCCAGGACCATTAGCCAGGGCTGGCTTGGCCTGGGCAAGCAGTGACCTGCATACTCCAGTTCCTGAGAAGTCGGTCCCCATCCTGCATGGAGGGGACCCTTAGGTCAGCCCCTCCTGGTGGGGAGAGGCAGTGCAGCTCCTTCCCTCCTGAGACGAAGGGGACGTTGGCCTAGGGAGTGAGGGGGCTGCCCTGGGCGGCTTGGATCCTTGCAGTGGAGCTGGGCTAGGAATGGGGTGTCTGACTCCCCCTGGGGCTGCTTAGTCATCTGCCCACCTCTGCCCCTTGGTGGCTCCAGGCTGACGAGCTTCAGGGGTGTCTTGTCCAGCTGGAAAGCTGCTATCTGAGCCCTGCCACTTAGCCTCAAACTGCAAAGCCTGGCGGGAGACAGCACCAAGCCTCATCTCCGCAGAGAGGGCCAGGTTTCCTCCCCTGGAATGTCCTAGGGCAAATCCTGGCCCTCAGCCTATCCTCGACCACGTGTGCCCACCTGGTGGCTCAAGGGCTGGTCTGCCTTCCCTGTTTCATCCAGGAACATTGTGGGGAGAAATGTGCCTGTAATAACACACGAGGGGGTTTTCTTAAGCTCTCAGTGGCTTGCAAACGCAGCTTTGTTTGTTCTAAAGATGGCGGGTGGCCCTCAGGACCTGACCCCTCGAGCCTGTCTGAGCTGAGACCCATTTGGCTTCTACCCAGGCCTGGGCCAGCCGCCCTCAGGCCTGCAGCCTCTTCTGTTCAGAGAGCAAAGAGCAGGGATTCTCGGATCATGAAGAAGGACAAACCAGGACGGATTAAGAAAAGGAAAGAGGGATGTGTTGACAGTGGCTTTTTAAGAGAAGTAGGGATGGGGAAGCTGCTGTTTTGTGCTTGTGGGCCTGGGTGCTCAGTGGCCCATGGGTCCCTTCCACAGCACGAGAGCCTGGCTTCACTCTGGGAGAATCTGTGTGTTGGCCATGATTTCTTATGGAGACTCAGACTAGCTCTCTGTCACTGTTTCCCCCACTTCCCTTTGGATTTGCATGCACACAGTCAAGCTGCTTCAGATTTTCAAATACTTGAAGATGCACATGCTTTCGAGTTTCCTTTCTCAGAATGAGTGTCCTGGGTCCTCTCATGAGGTACCTATACAGCAGAGCTTCTGGGCCTCCTCCCCTTCCCCATGCCAGGTGGTCCATTCTGGGAAAGTGATAATGGAAGCTCTGCAGCCCCAACTCACAGCTGGACTACACTTCCCTGCATCCCATGCTGTTAGGGACTACACTTCCCAGCAGTCTGTGCTGTAAGGAACTACACTTCCCAGCAGCCCAGGATGCTAGGGACTACACTTCCCAAAAGTCTATGCTGCTAGGGACTACACATCCCAGCAGACTGTGCTGTTGGGACTACATGTACCAGCAGCCTGTGCTGCTAGGGACTATACTTCCCAGCAGCCTGTTCTGTTAGGGACTACACTTCCCAGTAGCCTGTGCTCTTAGGGACTTCTGTGTCACCAAGTTCTGGCCAATGGAATGTGTGGGAGTGGTTTGGGTTTCTTCCAGACCTGGCCCAGGGAGACCCCACTACTGTACCCTTTCTCCCTCCCTTCCTGCTGACGGGAATAGCAAACCAGGGTGCCCTCGGAAGCAGGTGCTCCGGATGGAGCCTCTCTGCCGGATACTCCAGTGACCCGGTGCAGCAGAGGGCCAGCTCCTGGCCCTGACCTGGAGCGCCCCCCTCGCTGTGACCTCGCTAGAACGGGACTGGTTTGGGCCTGGGTCCTCCTGGCGGTGCAGCCTGGTCTCCTCCAGCAAACACAGTCACGTGGCCTGCAGTTGGCAGAGGGAGCCTCTGTCACCTCGGCCCAGACCTCAGGGCACCCCCAGGATTACACCCTGTGGGCCCGCAGGACCCTGGGGTCCCCGCAGCGCTCCCAGCCAGCAGCCTCCCGGGCTCACCTGTGCGCGGACAGGCGGGCCAGAGCAGCTCCCACGCGCTGGGCGGCCGGGGCTTTGGCTGCGGGCGCCCGTGGGGACACGGAGACACGGAGATTGTCTCTCAAAACCGGCCCGAGGTCGGGGCCTCAGGCAGGGGCGAGCTGACGGCCTCGGGTCTCAGGCGCTCGGTAAAAACAGCTCCGCACACTTTCCCTAAAGGAACATGTCTCCTCTTTGGGTTTCCTCTGGCGTGAAAAGGGAGAAGTTTGCCAGCAGCGCCAATCACGGGGAAGCAGTACAGCACAGACCCTCCTGTCCCCTCACCCCGCGCGACATTAGTCCAAGCTCACAGCCGGTGACTTGGGGACACCTGTTATCTCTGGCTAAATGAAAACGCGAGTTGTCGCGAGGGATGAGCTGCCCGGGCAATCCTGCCAGCAGCGAAGTTCGCTCAGGTTCCAAAATTAAATACAGCGCGCGTGTCCCCGGGCGTGGGCGGCCCGCGATGGCTCTCTCTCCATCCTGGCCTGGTTCCCGGGGCCACGGGCGTGGCCACAAGGACAACAGACTCAGGCCTCCCCGACAGTGCAGACCAAGGAGGGCGGGGGGTGGGGGGCTGGAGAGCCGGGGCGGGGGACGCGCTTTGGGGGCAAGAGAGATCTGAACCCCTTTCAGCTTCTCGGGCCCGCCCTTGTCCGTGCCGGCAGCCCGCCGCTTGGCCGCGCCCGGAGGGAAACCGCTACCGCGGGACCAGAGCGGGTGCGGGACAGGGGCACGCAGGGCGGGGCGGGCGGTGGGGCTCCGGGGCGCAGAAAACTGACCTCAGCGCGCCCCGGCTCTCTGTTCCACTGAGGAAGCTGCCACCTCAAAGTCCCTGAGTGGTTTGTCTAGAGCTGCAGGGACCCACAGGGGCGACTCTAGCAAGGGGAGCGCCGGGAGGGGCGGGGCCAAGTGGGCGGTCACCAAGGGGCGGGGCCGAGTGGGCGGCAACCGAGGGGTAGCTGCAAGGGGAGGCTTGGCTCTATTCTGAGCTGGAGGCATGGAAGAGTTCTGGGGGCATGGGCCACAAGTGGCGTGCCCCCAGAGGGGTGGGGACGGGACCCTCCCAGAGATGCACAGGAGAGGGTTCATGGTCACTGACTGAGTCCTGCGCTGTGGGTGCCTGGCTCCCTTCTCTCTCTCCTCCCGCTCTGCCTCTGCTTCTTCCTCGCCCAGACTCACCCCCATCCCAACAGGTTGTGAGTCTCTCCTTGCCACACACCCTCATCCCCACAGGTGTCAGGGGGTGGGAACTCAGGATGCCCAATGGAGGGGAGGATGAGGGGCTGAGAACCAGGGTCAGGAAGGCAGGAGCGGGGAGCTGGATGGTGCCACAACGAGGCTCCTGCACCCCATCAGACTTCACCGCAAAACGCGAAGCCCAACATCAAGTTGTTAAGAACTTTGAGACGATGACCACAGAGCATTAACTCGGAGCTCGGCCGAGCAACCACACTGCTCCCTTGCCCAGCAGTATTCAGCCACCATTCTCTCCCACCAGGCACAGCAATGGCTTCGTGGATTCCCTTCCTCACGGGCTACTGCCTCAGCTCTGGCCAGAGTGCCTCGAAGACTGTGAATGCCACTGAGCCCCTGCCCGTCCTCAGTTCTCCTGCTTAGACAGTGGCTGCAAGGCCCCTGTCTCCTCCACTGGCTTTCCTTCTGCCCCCTGCCTTCAGAGCACCCGCCTCTGCTTCTGGGACATCGCCCCAGGGCAGCTCCTCTCGAATCCTGCCTCCTGGGAGAACCTCCCCTGGGGACCCTGGTGATGCCAGCGGCCCCTCCCTGCCCCCTTCCGGTGGCCTTGGAACTTTCCTTCCTGACCTGAGCACAGCTTTTGGGATATTGGTCACGTATTTCTCTCCAGTTGTCTGCCTGGAGTGTAAGATGCAAGTTTGTTCACGACATACAGGTGTTTTTGAGCTGAGGAAACCTGCTGGCAGTGGGTTGGTGTTCCCCGTCCCGGCCTCTGGCTCGGAGAGCTGGGATGCTTCACGGCCTGTGTCTCAGTGACTTGCTCTTTTTCACAGGCGGGTGGCAGGCCACCGTGTGAATCTACCATTGGCTGGTCTGTGCGTTTGTTTCAGGATGTTTGGTCTGTTCCCAGTGGATATGAACATTTGCACAAGCATCTTTGCGTGGACACACACTCATCTCCCTTGGAAGAATCCCTCGGTGGGCTGCTGTATGTGGCTCCCGGGGCCACTGTAGCCAAAGGCCACAAAACAATAGAAATGTATTCTCAGGGGCCAGACGTCCAAGATCCAGGTGCCGGTGGGGCTGGCCTCTTTCTGAGGGTGACGAGGGAGAGCGAGCTCGATGTTTCTCCCTAGCCCGTTATCTGCCAGCAGTCTCTGACAACTGTCTCTGTCCTCTCACACACGTTCTCCTGGGGGACCTCTTCGCGTCCAGATTTCCTCCTTTTGTAAGATCGCCAGTCCTGTTGGATTAAGGTGACTTCATCTTAACTAGTCCTATCTGCAATGGCCTTATTTCCAAATAAAGTCACATTCCAAGGTCCTGGGAGCTAAGACTTCTAAGCATGAATTTAGGGGGTGGGGATATAATTCATCCGTCATAAGTAGGTGAACCTGGATTTCATGAAGTTCTGAAAACCAGCCCCACGTGGGGGATGTCCCTGGCTTTGAGGTGCATGACATCCAAGGGTGCTACCCTTTACCCCGCCTTATGGTCATCTGCAGACCTTCCAACCCACCCTGCCCCCATTCCTGAGGAACATGGGAAGCCGGGTCATCACCTTCTCACCCAAACATAGATACCATTCTGCATGATTCTGAAGCCCAAGCAGGTCATGTGTCCCCCCTCCTAGCTTCAGATCGTTTAACTTTCTCAAAATCACTGACCCTCACCGTTATTTAACCAGACATACCCATGACAGTGAGCAATATCTTGGTATCACCCAGAATGGCTCTATCTCTGAAATTTTGATCTCTGCAGTCTTGTACCACAACCTCAAGCCTTCTGGCCCACTCATTCCTTTACTCTCTGAGGCCTGCTTTGTGACCTGATTGAGAGGTCAGTTCTTGTACTCTGTAGGCTCATTGGGTCACAGCTGATGGGGAGACTCCTTTAGAGTATTGGCTCACCCAGCTGGCAAATACAGGAACTGATGGCTTCAGGTCTGGCTTGAGCCAGGGGTCAGGACAGGCAGTCAGTTGTTTCTGTTTCCCCTCCTCTCCTGACTTCTTCCCATCTGTCTTTTTCAACTTGGATTGATGTCGTTCTTCAAACAAGTGTCTCCACCTGGCTACCAAGGTGGCCTACCTGAAGCTGTAAGTCTGGATTCTCATGGCTTGTGATCTAGAAGAAAGAGGACTTTCTTTCTGGCAGAGTCCAAATATGTCTCTGCAAGGCTGTGAGAGGCTGCATGGAACTAGTCGCTGGCCATGGGGGAACGGGTCGGCACGGCCAGCCACACCCATGAAGGGCCCCCTGGAGGTAGGCTGTCTGAGTGTCCCTATTTCAACCCAGCATTTTCACACTGAGAGTTTTTACTCCAAGTTTCATGAACCATCACATTAATCAGAATTACACCAATAGCTGTTGACATTTACCAAGGAAGTGTTTTCTGCAGCTAATTCCGTCAAACCAGTCTAGCTCTTAGATCAATTTTTTACGTAGTGCTGTTAACCAAATTATTTCCATTTTTATTTCTCAGTAATGATCTGACTCCTCCTTTTTGTGTTTTTTGTTTGTTTGTTTGTTTTTGTTTGTGTCTTTTTACCCATGTCTGATTTCCACGACTGTATCTTCTGCGCTGATGAGTTTTCTTTCGTGGCCATTACTTCTACAAAGCCCAATTTCTTGGATAATTGGCACAGATCTAAATTTTGTTCAGAATTTTTTATTCCTCTGTCAATCTAAATCCTTAACAAACTTAACATGTATTTTCAGGTTCTGTTGCTTTATTTTCTGTTGATTACTTTCACCAACTCTCTTCTTTCCTGGTTTAATTTCATAGTTTTTAACATTAACGATGTGGTTTCGTTCTATTTTTTTATCCTCAACAACAATTTTTACTGTGTGCAGTTCCAGTCTTTACTGGCCTTATTTTGTGTTATTTCTACCAGTCATACTAATTTTGAACTGGAAAAAATGCAGTAGTGTGCATGCTGTAGCGAGTCCTGAGAAAATGGTGAGGAATTATTCTTGGGTAATTGCTTTTGACCACAACTGGTCTACTTTATGGCTAATTCCATTCTTTCATATGTTTAAAATTACTCTATAATCTAAGAATAACCATTTACTCTTTGACAGAACAAAGCCGTCGAGGGTGGGTAGGGGAGAGGCTACCTGCCAGCAGAAGGTGGGTGTCACTCCTCTAAGAAAGGGGACTTTAAATAATGCTCTTCCATAAAATAACTTAGGTGGTCTCGCGCATTCATGTCTCCAGGTCTCTCAGGCCCTCCAGGCTTCACTATCGGCTCTATCCAGGTTCTCAGTGCCCCTCTTCACCACCAGTAACCCCAGTATTTTCCTTTCCCAGGGTTCCTATGCAGGTGCTTGACAGATTACCAAAGAAGGATGGATCCAGTGCTCCCTGCTCCTCCCCTCCCTATCCCCAACACTCCACCACTACTCGTGCCCAGTGCTCCCACCCTCTCCCCATCCCCAATGCTTCCCTGCACATCCCCAACCCTTCCCTCCCCTGTGCATGCCCATTGCTCCCCTCCCTCTCCCCATCCCCAATGCTCTCCTACCCATCCCAAGTGCTCCCCTCCCCTACTCCTTCCAGTGCTCCTCTCATCTACCCATAGGCAGTCCTTCCTTCCCCACTCATACCTTCAGGCTGCTGGGGAAAATGCAAATGCAATCCTTTGGGGCCCCTAATGAAGGGGCAACCCCAGAAGGCAAGCTCTGTTTCAGAGTCTTCTGTTTGTCCTGCTTTCCCAGGCGCCATCCAGAAAGTCAGCCCAGCCTCCAGGGCACCAGGGTCCCATCTGCTTCTACCTGGGGCTGCTTCCTCTCAGACAATGGTGTGGGTAGGTGCATGGGGCCTTTGTTTCCCCTCCTCACCCCAACTGGCTGAGTCCTAAGCTGAGTGCCACTTTTACTGGCCCAATAGTGCCCTTGGGTGGTGTGCTGTCCAGCTAGGAGGAGGAGGAGGAAGAGGAGGGAGGGATGATGGGAATCAGACCCAGCTGGTCTTGCATCTGGGGACCACGTCAGCCCCTTCTGCTATGCCAGGAAAGATCTTTGGGACAGACAACCCTACTCTGTAGTCTCCTGCCCCATTAGGCCACAGATCCAGAGGTGCTGGTTAGAATGGGCAGCGTGGGTGTTTCTGGACCTTGGGCTTGCTGGGGAGCCCCAGAGAGGGGCCGGCCCCTCTGTTCCCGCTGGCTAAGAATCCGCTGCTTGGGCATCACCGAGATTGTCCCAGGCCCTGCTGGATCAACGGCCTCTGGAGCGCCTGGTCTACCTGAGGCTGTTCCAGCGAGGGCTGGAGTGCTGGGCAGATGTGCTGGCCTGTCCTTTGGCCCCCATGTCCACTGCTCCAGGTCAGAGCTCGGGCTTGGCATTGAAGGCAAAGACTCCACCCCCAGCCTGCACTCAGCTGCCCTGTGACTGGGGATCGTGTTCTCACCTCTCTTGTCCTCTAGCTGGAGATAATGACAGCCCTCACCCCGCGATCGCTGGCAGGCCGCGTGAGCTCATGCTTGTGAAATACTTCATGTGGAAGCTGGCAGTCCTTCTTCTTACGTTCCATTGTAATCATTCATGTTCCATAAGCCCTCTGTTCGTCTCAGGCTTGTAAAAATATTGACACGTGTGTTTTCTTCCTCTTGAGCACAATACGCTATTGTGCGTGTTCTTCACAGTCAGAGTCTGGCGTCAGGGAGGGGTGGGGTGCAGACGCATTCTCAACCCCCTTGTCATGGCGCTCCTGACTCCCATTGCCCTGGTCCCGGTGCGCCTGTCCTCGGCTGGGGCAAAACCATTCTGGTGCCCCCAAATCCACGCGAGCGTCGGTGTCCCTCCACGGGACCTCTCCTAGGTGACACGGTCAGACCCCCACCCTCTCCATCCTTTCATCCCTCTTAGGGCCCAGGGACAGCAGCACGTGCATCCCCGGAAATGCCTCTCACAACTTGGGGCTGTTTTCTGGGACGCCAGAACCTTAAGTTAACTCACTGTCTCGGCGTCTCTCCCGGCTCCTCACCTGACCGCTGTACCACCCCTCCTGACACCGGGGAGGTGTCTTGGACTCTCCCCTCCCCATGGTTTGGTCCACTGACCCAGCGCCCATGAGGTCTGAGCCCAGTGCTGTTAGATGGGGGCGGAGAGCTTGGGCTGCAGGCTCATGGTGCCATCAGAAGACAGCGCTGGAAATGCCTGACGGTGATACCCAAACTGAGTGCTGGGGGACGCGTGTGGAAGGTGTTTCCAGTTGGGAGGAGCCCGGTGGGGGGGGGCAGCGGGCTATGGCGGTGGTGGCAGTGTGGGGAAAAGATGGCACCCAGCACACCTGCTCCGGGTGGGGTCCCTCTTCCAGAGGAAACATCGGATGCCCCTTGGAGGCGGCAGAAGTTCCTGGCAAGCAGTGCGGACAGCCTCCCCCATGCCGGCCGTGCTGTTCCAGGAGACTGGCCATGGGCCATGTCCCTCCCTGGTTCCTGGACTCAGGGCAGATGCCCCGCGTCCACATGCTTCCGGGAATGGGGTTCCAAAGAGGTCCCAGCACGGGGCTGGCGTCCCTGGACCAGGACCGGACCCAAAGTGGGGACTCTTGTTTGTAACCAGTCCCTTGGAGCCACTTTGTTGGAGGATGGTCGGGGCAGTGAACACACCTGAGCAGCCTTGGCTGTGGGGCCCAGATGCCTGCTCTGCTGGCCACGTGTGTCCGTGGGGGACGGTGCCGGTCTGGTCGCTGTGCAGGCTCGCGGACCTGTGGGCCTGCAGGCCCTCGGGCCTCTTCTTCTTTGTGCCGACGTTTCTGCCAGACTGTGCTCTCATGCTGGATTTTAAATTAGGGTTTTTTTTTTATTATTATTATAACTGAAAGTGGAAAATAACGCACCTCTGGAATGGTATTAGCTGAACCTTCCACAGTCATAAATCCGTGTGCTAATGGTTTGTTTCTGTGCTGTTGGGTTGTCATGGTGACAGGCCGCATTAACTAATAAGTTTGTTTTGAGAATTTTAATGTCTGTTTGCTAAACGTTCTCCTCCTGCTACAAAGGCTTGAGGGTTTGCAGCCCTCATGGCTGGAGATGAGCTTGGCCCCTCAAGCTCTTAGAATGGCCTGAGGCCCCTTTAACCATCTCGGCTTGAAAAGCCTGAGAAGATGTGCCGTCTGTAAACATATTTAAGATAATGGCCCTCGAGAGATGCCATGCAGAAAAATCACCACTGAGACCGTAATCTTGGCGTTTCAGAATACGCGCCGATGCAGGAACGTCTCCGTGGGCGGCAGGAGGCATGTTTCTCGTCTGGGTGCGGGATGAGGCTCAGGAGGGGTGGCATGGGTCCTGGTGGCCAGCAGTCCTGCCAGACGGCTCCTCAGGGGCCACTGCTGCCTGCACAGGACCTGGAGGATGGTGGCACTGCTGTGATGCTGGGACAGGGCGAGGGGCCCTGGGCCACCTCCCGGTGTCTCACAGCAGGGAAATGGCGCGGGTCCGAGGGAGAGGCCTGCTCTTGAACTTCTGTATGCATCTCCAAGGGGGATGCTGCCTTCACAGCAGGAGGGGACCAGGACTAAATTCAAAGTCCCGTCGGATGACGCTTGCCTGGTTAAAATGGTCTGGGGTTCAGGACGCCCACCTGCAAGGCGGGACGTCCTCTGTCCATGGGAGACACCTGACAGGGCCCATGGGCAAGTGGGAGCCAGCTGCTCACAGGCTGCCCTGGCTTCCTCTGCTGTCCTCTGCCTTCTGTTTGACGGAGCCCCTCCTGTTTACCCAGCCTGGGGGGGGGCACATCTGCCTGCTGAGACCTGGGTGGGCTGGGGGGCTTCCTACAAACAGGGTCCTCCCGTTGTTCTGGCACTGGTTGCTGCTGGGTTCTGCCAGATGCTCCGTGTGGCTTGGGGCTCGGTGTCCGTGAGCAGCCCACACACAGGGGGCTCGGGCCTGTCCACGCACACCAAGCATGTGCCCCCCAGTTCCACCTTCTTGGTGGGGGCCTTCCAGGGGACAGTCAGACCTCCAACCACATCCCACCCGTCTACCTCGGGGCCCTGGTCAGACCCCGGGGCCGAGATCCCGTGGAGGGAAGAATGTGGTCTCCGATGACGGACGGTCCTGGAGGTTGAACGCTCCAACTGCTGTGGGACCTGTTTGTAGCTCAGAAAGTGGGGAATACATTAACTAATTTAAAATATGTGTTGTGTACCCAATACGCGCTCGGCACCATTCTGGGAGCTGGTGAGGCTTGGGGGACAAAGCAGGACCACATGCTGCTCTAACGGAGCCTGGCTTCTAGTGATCACAGCATAAGCAAGCGACTCCCGAAGGGCAGGGCAAAGAGGGAGGCTAGTGTGTGTGTGGGGGGGTGTGGGTGACAGAGGGGAGGAGGCCAGAGAAAGCCCATGGCAGGGGTATGGGAATGATGCGGCAGAAGCAGAGCCTGGGGCTGGATGGGAAGTAAGCCATCGGCACCGGGGGGGGGGGGGGGGGGGGGGGTAGAGTTACATAGAATTACATAGCAGGTGGTGGGGAGAGCGGGAGGGGAGTCGTGGATGACCCAAGTGAGTCCTTCCTGGTGGTGCCACTGGTGAGGGAGGGAAGGAGGAGGAGCAGGAAACAGCCGGTTTGCAGGGAAAGAGGTGACCTCAGGCTTGGACAAGCAGGGGTGAGGTCAGGTGAAGAACAGAGGTGGCTGTGGGTGTCTCTGGGCGACTGGCAAAAAGCTGTAGGATAGACTTTCAGTCAGTGGGAGTTTCCACTGTGGCCTGCTATCGTGGGGGTGGTGCATTCTGGGGGGTGAAGAAGGTAAGTTATGACAGACTCAGAAGAACCATTGTAATGTGAACTTTGGTATGTAATTGATTTTGCAGTCTTTAGAGCGGGGTGTGTGCATGTATGTGTATATGTAAGTACATGTACGTGTGTGTGCGTGTGTGTGTATTTGTGATTACCCCAGAGGAGGGCACTAAGAATACTACAGACGCGCTGTCATCCTACACTGTCTTTCTCCATTAACACCACTGTTAGGGACTGAATGTTTGTGTCTCCCCGAAAATTGAAATGTTCATGTCCTAACCCCTAAATGGACAGTTTTAGGGGGCGAGGCCTTTGGGAGGTGACTAGGGTTAGGGGCTGGGGGGCATGGTGGGATTAGCACCCCAGTTAGAAGAGGAAGAAAGGGGGCTCTCCCTCTGTCTCTCTCTCCCTGCCGGGAAAGGTCATGAGCGTGCACAGAATCTGCAGGCCCGGAAGAGAGTCCCACCAGGACCCCCTTTTGTGCTCCAGCCCCGGAACTGTTGGGGGATGACAGCCTGCTGTCTGAGCCCCTGTCTGCGGGTTGGGTCGTGGTGGCCGGAGCCCACCAGCCGCTTGCTGAGAAGCAAGAAGTGAAAGCAAAGGGTCTGAATGCTCTTGACTCAGGCTCTGCACTCAGGGTGGTCCTTTGGCCCCTCGGCCAGAGCCCGGAGCCCGCGCCCTCCTCTTCTGCACCCAGTGGAGACATGGCGATCATCTGGTTTCCTGACTCTCAGCAAAGACGGCACAACGATCCCGAAGAGGAGCGAGGCTCTTCAAGGTGGTAACGTGGGCAAGCTGCTCCGATTAGTTCTAGTTGTGAAGAGAGCGGAGAGCTAGACACTGCAAATACAAGGGCCCCAGCGCCCACTAGGACAGAACAGCTCAGGGCTGGAGCAAACCACTGCGCCTTCCCGGGTGCATCACGTCACACGGACGGTGAGGCATCCAAACTTGACGTTCAAGTCAGCAAACCCATTACAAGGAATTCAAAAGGCATGGGAAAGAAATCTGCCCCCAAGGCTGAAGGTGTTTGTGTTCACCGAGCTCCTACAGTCATCTGCTCTGACTGCTCCATTTTACGGAAAGGCCCTGCCACTCACCAGTTGGTCCCCAGAGCCACACCCAGGACTGTCCAGCTCAGTCGCTTCCCTGTGGGAGGAGGGCACATGGAGCACTTGGAATATCCAGCGGGAGGACCGAGTCGCTTCCCTGGGGCAGTGCCGGGGGGGGGGTCCCAGTGGGAGCCAGGACACCTTTCGGCTGTAGGGAGATGCTGGGGCAGAAGCCAAGTCTAGAATGTTCTAACAGCAGAGACTGGAACCCGCCGCAGCGTGGCGTGGGGAGCACGGAACACTGTGAAA
This sequence comes from Meles meles, assembly GCF_922984935.1. NCBI lineage: Eukaryota > Metazoa > Chordata > Mammalia > Carnivora > Mustelidae > Meles > Meles meles. The sequence continues at coordinate 46,454,618 of NC_060074.1, read as the reverse complement.
TGGAAACCCCCTTCTGTCTAAAAGAGAAAATCCATTTATAGCTCCTTTCTGACCGGATTATGATATCACTGCCAACAGATCTGAGAAAAGTCTTTCCTCTTCCAAATTCTACAGCACTCTGCTTTTTCCTAACATCAGAAATTCCTTGATTCCGCTTCAAAGCACTTACCGATGCCAGTTTCCCTTAGCACCAAGCCTCTGCCCAGATTTACGCGACTTATCTCTGCGTCATCTCTCCCATACGGCCTCCGGGTCTGCTCCCCGGGGTTAGGGGGGTGCCGTGTCTCTGTGCGGAGCCCTCTGCAGATGGGGCCGGGCCCGGGAGCTACGGGCATGGACAGAGGGAGGTGAGGGCGAGCCGTGGCCTGGCTGCCGGCTGGGGTTCAGAGCCGGGGCTCTGACAGGGTGTGTGTTCGTTCTGAACCCAGCTCAGCTTCCAGGGCTGTGGAGAAGGAAGGAAGTGAAGGTCTTTTCTCTTCTGGGAACCTCCTGTCCTTACTGACAAGAGGGAAGGGTCACCGGGGCCAACAGGGTCCTTGTCCTGCATAACACTGAGCTCGGGGTTTCGGGCAGGGGCACACAGTAGGTCTGCTGCAGTTGCCACTTTAACATCCGAAGGGGGTGAAGTCCGCTCACTGCTGACTTCAAAATGATCAATAACCTCGTGTGCTTACTTACAGCTTCCTTTCTTTGCGTGCATGAATTCGGTTGCCTGGGACGGTGACAAAGTTCAACTAAGCTTCTGTCAGGCTCCTAAACCTTCTGGAACCCTCTGTGCCCTTGCTAGTAAATTCAGTTTTAGTGAGAAGCCTGCTAATTCAGGGTCACCAGAACCCCCATTCTTCATAATCTAGACTGGGTCCTCATTCCCCACCACCCCCGGGTGACGTCTGATCTCCCCGACTTGCCTTCGGCAAGAATCCTATTAGGTCACTGTAGCCCAAATTCGTAGTTTTCCATCCACAGACCCTGCCCTGCTCCTTGGCTATAAATTCCCACTTGCCCTTGCTGTACTTGGAGTTGAGCCCAGCTCTAGCCTAAGGTCTTTCTTCCCCAGTTGCGATAGTCCTGAACAAAATGTGTTTTTACAGCTTCCACTACTGTCCAGCGCTGGTTTTTCTTTGAACATAGTCACAGCTACTCCAAGAGCAAGGTCAGAGCCTCCCATCGCAGACATACATGCACAAGCTCCAAGACTACAAAGCAAAGTCCTAGCAGGGGTCTGCACCCACACAGGGTCCGGGCTGGACCACAGCAGGTGTCCTTCTGACTTGCTGCTCTGTGGGCTTCAACCATAGGCTTTGCCTTGGGGCTCTCTTCCAGTCCATGGAACCCTCATGGGGTGGGGGAACTACATTGGTGACACGACATCTCAGCGGAGCCAGGAGTTCCTGCGGGGCCCTGTCCCAGGACAAGAGAAAGGAAAGAGGGAGCAGACTCAGGAGCAGAGGGCCAGGAAAGGAGGGAGAGAAGAGAGCAAGAGCCAATTCAATCAGGACTGGCAAGTTTTTACAAAAATTGCCCATGGGTCCCTGCCACAGGCCCACCATCCATGTGGGCAATGGAGGTGCTGGGCAGGGCGCCTCCAGATCCTTTCCGTATGGCCCACAAATACCAGCATCAGTCTCACCTGGGAACTTGTTAGAAAGGCACAGGCTCTCAGGCCCCACTCCAACATCCTGAGTCAGAATTCCCATTTAAACAAGGCCCCGGGGACTTGAGAGCAGTTGGAGGTCTGATAAGCTCTGCTCCAGATCACACAAAAGAGTTAAGGAGGCCCTATAGGCTTCCATGGCTTGATACCTTCTCAAACAGCCTTGGCTAACACCTAATGAGCTCAAATTCTGTTAAAACTTTAAGTTCATTTGATCTCTATTTGTGTTTAAAGCGTGTTTGCTGTATTCACTTGTTTTGCATAATCACGGGGAACACTGATGCAAGGCAACTTGATACTCAGTGAGGGAAAAGGTCTCCTGAAACCATTTGTTTTTGTCGATCTCCCACAGGCAACTAGCAGGGTACTGTGCCTCGCATGCCTGACTCTGCCCGAGTGAGATCACCTAACTTTCCAGGGCCAAGGCATTCAGACGAATATCCAGTCTCCAGAACTGGCTGCAGGAAAGAAAATAACTGAACTTGCATTTGAACTGATCCACAGTTCATTGGGCTTCACTGGACTCTCACAGCCCCACGGACCTGAGGGTAAGGAAAGAAGACCCTGCCCCAGGAAATGGAAGAAGCAGAACTAGTCTGCAAATGCCAGTCTGCAGAGCCCAAGAAGTTACTGGATTGATCTGAGAACACGTATTGTGGAAAGGGAGGCCGTTCGTTCTGGATGACAGAGTCATGAAAGGACAAAGCAAGGGAGTGAATATTTATTGAAACTATTTTGTTCCAAGCATCATTTCATGCACATTTTCACTTTGACTTTGCCATAAGACAGTGAACAGAGCACATTCTCATTTTTAAGATCAGAAAACTCATACTCAAAGTGATGGCCATTTTCCCACCCACCCACCCATTCATCTATTCATCCTTCCATCCGCCTGTCCATCCATCCATCCATCCATCCATTAGTCTGTCCATCCATCCATCCATCCATCCACCCATCCATCCATTCACCTACCCATCCATCTGTCCATCCACTCACTTATCCATCCATCCATGCATCTATCCATCCCTCTGCCCATCTATCCATCCATCTTTCCATCTATCCATCCATTATTTTTTAAAAGATTTTATTTATTTATTTGACAAACAGAGATCACAAGTAGGCAGAGAGGCAGGCAGAGAGACGGAAGGGAAGCAGGATCCCTGCCAAGCGGAGAGCCCGATGTGGGGCTCGATCCTAGGGTCCTGGGATCGTGACCTGAGCTGAAGGCAGAGGCTTTAACCCACTGAGCCACCCAGGTGCCCCTATCCATCCATTTTTAATGATGTTTAAATTTAATGTTGTGTTTAATGTTTAAATTTAATGTTAAATTTAATGATGTGGCTTATGGGAACTTAAAATGGTCACAGGTATCTATTGCTCCTGACACTCACGTACAAGAAAAGTAATTTCTAATTGCATTGCTCCCCCACTCACTGAGGTTGTGAGGAGTCCAATACTGGGCAGTTTTCCACAGTGCCTTCCCCATTCTTCCCCAAGTTGTATCAGAACTCCAAGGCTACGGCTGCCACTATTCTCTGTCCAGGTCTGTTTTCCTGCCAGAGAAAGTCAGAGGTTGTCCCTCTCCCTCAGTGCCAGGCTTCATATTGGAACTTTGGTGAGGACCCCCAAGGCCATGGCACTTGGTTCCCAGGCACCATGAGCACCGTGCAGCCCCTGCCTGAATCCTGCGGCTTCCTGGCACTCTGCAGGCATGAGATGGAGCGCAGGAGCTCCTGGTTGTTCCCACTCCAGCATCCTGCTGAGGGGACAGCCATGTGGTGAAGCAGCCATCTTGGACCTCCGGCCCAGTAGCACCTGCAGATGGCTCCCCAGCCATCCTTGCCCCCAAGAGACCCCAGTGAGGTCGTCCCAGCTGAGCCCAGTGACCCACAGCACCATGGGAGATCACAATACATTGTTTGAGCCACAAAGTGAGGGGGGGCTAGTTGCACAACAACAGGTAACTGCACCGAGTGCCAAATGTGAGACACTGACACGCAGAGGGCCACCTCCACGCAGTCAGCCTTCCACCCGATGGCAGGTCAGGGAGTACTAGGAGTGGGGAGAGATGGCAGGTGCCATTCTCTCAGAAGGAGGAAGGGACAGGGCCACCAGTCATGGCTCAGTGTTGCCTTCCCCTGCAGAGGCAAGCAAGCTGCGATGAAGGGCACCCTTGAGGGAGGACATCTCAAGCCTACGGGAGGGAAGAAATGGGTGGGCCACCTCTGGAGTCTCTGCCCAGATTCGAGACCCAGGAATACAGACCTCAAGCTGGGATCAGGGACAGGGTGGGGCTTGGGTGGGGAGACACCTCATAGAAAACCCGAAAAGAAGAGTCACTGATAAATGTTCGGTGTTGAGTGTTTCTACATATGAGTGCAGAGCAAAGAGTCCTCAGGGACGGACACCCGGGGTTCACGGCCACACTGCAGGCCCGGTGCGTGGGTGGAGGGAGGACTAGAGGGCACTGTGGTCCTGGTCATCTATTTCCGCATTTATTATTCCAATGACCAAGTAAAATCATGCTCATTACAGAGTCAAAGATTGTTCCCCAAAAATGGAAAAAGAAGAAGAAAAATCATAGGCCTCCAATTCCCAAGAACAGGTCTAGAGAATAGCCACGTCAGAGTAGGTAAGTAAGGAAATAAATGGTCTTTAAGGCGCTGGTCATCAAAGCCAGGGGTGGGAGGCGGGGCAGAGGGCCAGGCGGACAGACAGACCCGCTCAGAGCCAAGTGGTGGCTTTTCCAACCAAGTGAGAAAGAACAGGTTTAGATGTTTGGCTGACGCATGATCGCCCGAGGCATGAAAACAGAAGCCAGCTCATGTTCTAGGTCTTCAGAAGTAAATACATATGCCTCCATCAACAAATTAAACCATAAAGTCCAAAATGGCAATGTTCTAGAACCCAACAATGCTGAAAAGGTCTGGTTTCATATGTCCCCAGCTCATAAGAAATCATAATGGGAAGTTCTAATAACTTTGCCTCCATAAAATATAAAACAGGAGGCATGTTTCCCACGAGGTCACAGGCAGAGGAGGCGTCTGGGGAGCTGCTGTCTGCATACCTGACAGGCCCAGCAGGTGGGAGTATTGGTAATTAGTAAATCAGGCAACAAGTTCTCCCAGGAAACGAAGTGGCAAAGGAGCGCGTGGTCAGCACAGATATACGAAAACGAAGTGAAAACAGCCAGTAATTGTAGGAGATGAATGTAAATAGTAAGATAAATTCCTATTGGATGCAGAAATACTACAAAGATTCACAAATCTCCGTATTGGGAGTACGCTTGTGTGGTTAGCAGGAGTCTTAAATTAGAATGATCTAGAAGACAGTTTGGGAACAGGTGTCCTAATTCAGAACGTCTCCGACTCTTAAGGCATTGCTGGAAGGAGACAATCACACCAGGTCAAAGGGAGAAAGCAGGAAGGCACTGGGAGGATCTTATTTCTAAAACAAAGTGAACACGAAAAGAAACAAACCCACAGAAAACTCTCAGAGGCCATTCACGGGGACCGGCTGTGCGAGGGGTGATGGGCACATTGGAAGAACACACAGTGATTCAGGGCGACGATGTGCATGCCCTGAACCGCACTATTTCCGGAACCATTGTTGATGGAAAATTGCTGATCTGAGAACAGCTCGCACACTGCGACCCCTTTATGTGCAACTGTGAGCTTGCATTTTGCAGACCAGCAGCCCTTTCCTGCTTGTCCTGGTGGGGCACCTGCCCGGAGTAGGCTCGGGGGAGATCGGGGTCTGGCGTCCTTTTTCACATTGGCCACCCGGTGCCTCGCCCTGCTCAGCATACCCCGTGTGGGTGGCGCCAGCAGGCGGGCCCAGCCAAGCGCCTGTGGTGTCCAGGCGGCGGAGCCTGGAGGCATGGACACCAGGCTCAAGGCCTCGCTGTGCGTTTTCTGGGCGGACCCAGCAGGGCAGAGACCGAACCGTGTCCTGGGCCCATGCAGGCAGGGCCAGCGGCAGAGGTCGCTTCTTCTCTGGGGGCAGAAAGTCTAGCCCTCTGGTTTTGCAGGGAGGGAAACTGAGGCTCAGAGAGGGGAGCAGGCATGCCCTGACGTAGACACCAGTCTGCGGCAGTGCTGTGGTCCCGGCCGCGTCCTCGGACAATGTTCTCACTTCCGTAGCCTCTGGGCCCCACATGGATCCCAGCAGCCTCACCAGCCGAGCCCCCCAAGCTCCTGGTCGCGGTGCTGCCTGCATGGGGAGGGGGGTACTTCGAGGACCTCTGTGGGTGTCCAGGGCAGGCACAGCGGTGAGTGCAGGGCTCCTGGATGGCGGCATGTTCTGCCAGGGCGGGACACAGTGGTCACCTGTACGAATCACCCTCACCTCCCAAACCTCCAGGTGTTTATTTCACCCAGAATCTCTGTGAAATGAGCCCAGAGCAATTCGGCAGCATTCCCTCAGCCCCCAGCCGCCGGCTGACTGCTCGCTCCGCTGGCGTTGACACGTGTCCCTCTCCGGTGACGGGGGAGGGGGGCCACTGTCAGTGTTTTCTGCGCTCAGCTGTCTTTGACTTGTCCTTCCCTGTGGGTGACAAGGCTATCTCTCCCCTTTCCCCACAGCGTGTGGCATGCCATACGTTCTGTCCGTCACTTCCAACGCTGGCTGCCACCTTCTGCACCGTGGCTCCGTCAGGGGCATCCCAGCAAAGTGTTATTGGAGAGGACTGATATTCTAGGGAAAGACTCTGGAAACGGCACCAGCTCGCCAGCTGGAGTCTGTGGGGGCAGGTCAGTGCAGCACTTGTCCTTCCCGACTGGGTTAAGAATGGTGATGACAGGTGCTGTGGCTGAGACCCTGCATGACTCCTCCCTGAGGCCACAGTGGCAGTGAGCAGAGGGGTGATGGGCTTGCTGGGTGGTGTGTGTGTGTGTGTGTGTGTGTGTGACCATGGAGGGCCACCCACTGGGGGAGGGCCTGGTGGCATCAGGGAGGGCTTCATGGAGGAGGTGTCCTTGGAGGTGGCTGTAGGGGGTGAGAAGGAGCTTCCCGGGCAGCAGAGTGGGGAAGCAGGGCATCCGGGGGAAAGGCACAGCGGGCCCCCGTGTGGGGTGTGGGGCCTGTGGGGGGGTAGTGCTGAAAGTTTGGGGGCATGTCCAGGGGCCTTCTCTTTGGTTTGCAGCAGCTGAAGCCCAGTTGTAAAACTGTAGAATTAATTCTCTGTTTCTAATGATAAGAGCAAAACTTGGTGGTGAAGGGGATATTGAAGATATTACCTTGTCGTGGATGCATCTGTAAGACATAAACTGGAGGCTCAGCTCCCTGGGAAGGCACTAGTGGCTCACCTGCCTGGGGTCCATTCCTAATTTTAAACTCCTGGAAATGAGGGTGCAGGATACATGCAGATGTTCCTGTCACTTGGCATTTGTCCCTAGGACTGGGCAGGACCCCTCCTGATGGTTGAGCCAGACCTGCTCCCACTCAGAGCTGGCAGTGACTGACCTGTGTCCTCATGGCCAATGCCCCACTGCAGTGCATCTTGGGTCCACCTGGGTTTGAGCTGCCCCTGCACTGGTGTCTGCACAGTGGCTCTAAGACATCCGTCTGCTGCTCCCACTGTTCCCCAGACGGTTCCCTGTGTCCTCGTCTGTCACTTCACCATCTCTTCTCATCTCTCACAACAGCTCCTTGAATTGAACTGAGAATGGGGAGCAGATGCCTTCTAAAAATTGCCTTCATTCTGTTGTGAACAGTGACTTCATGCTACACACACACACACACACACACACACACGCACTACTGTTATGTGAGCCCTTCCTCAGCATCTGGAGGTGACACACTCATGCATTCTGTAGAACCATGTGCACCCAGCCAGGTCCTTGCAGGAAGCCCTCTCCCAGGCACCCTGTCCCTATCTCCAGACAACACGGCTCCCCCTACCCCTCAGCCATCTCACAGGAAGAGTGGGGCTCACTCCTGGATGTCTTGAAAATGTGTAATTATCCTCTTTTCAGAAAGAGCAAATAAAGTCCTAGAAGCCCTCGAGTGCTTCTATATGCAACCCGACCTTCCAGCTTCCCAGTCTGTGGGGGCAGGGCGGTGCCTCCATAGCCCCACCACCCACGTCCCTCCCAGCCACGAGGCAGGGCAGAGAATGGCCCTACCATGGGTGTAGACATGAGGTGGTTGACATGTCTGGGAAGTGGCTCATGGACAGTAGAGTGTGACTGTGGCTGGAGGTTTCATGCCCACAGACCCCCCCCACACACACCAAAGCTGTCTCTCTGAGGCAGGGATGTGTGGGTGGGGAGACGGACCGCTGCTCCTTGTTCCTTTTCTCACTTTGTGCCTCTGATGTCTGACCTCAGGGATCACATCTGCAAACAACAGAAAACCCTCTGGTAGACTCCGGTCCAGTGTCCCCAGTTCCCAAGGCTTTCACCTGATTGTTTCCTTGGGGAGATGTTGATGGGCAATGGGCAGATTTAAGGTTGAGTCAAACGGTGGATGGACAGGTGCATTTCTATCCAGTCCCCTCTTAGCTGAGTCTGGCTATAGCTGGGTCTGTGTGTCAGACCACGTGGTCCATGTGTCACACCACTGGGATGGAGAGTCCTCACCAGACTAGAGAACAACACAGGGGAGGGGTCCCAAAATGAACCTGCCTGTGATGGTGCTGTTTCCGAGGGTAGTGGATATTGAAGTGGGGGTCCCCGAGCCTGGGTTTCCTTTTCTGGGTAAAGGGTGTGCTCTTCCCAAGTCCCACCTCTGACACCAAGAATTTCTTAGGTCACGGTTGATGCCTTCTACCTAAACAAGCCCATGTTTCTCATGCAAAGCTTGTACCTACTGAGGGCTTCTAGGACCCATGTAATCCTCCCTCCCCACCACATAATGCTTTGCTTTGAAGTTTTCTATATTCCTTCCTAGGATTTATCTCCTCTGACCTTAGCTTGCTTTAGGGAAGAGGGCAGGCGAAGAATGTTAACTTCATTTTCCCAAGGAGGAAACAGATGTTTAGTCGGATTAAACATTTTCCATGGGTTTCACGGCTAGGGAGCATCCAGCGAGGGAGGGCAGGTTAGGGGTAGGTTTTTTGCTTTCATAACACCTTTTCAGCAGGAATTTTGACTCCACACAGAGAATTTGTTTTGTCCCTCACTCTTCACAAAAGCCAGGGCTGCTCTGCTAACTTCAGGATTGGCTTCATATCCCTAATGGTCGGGGGCTTACTGATCATCTGGGGACCCCATGAAATCCTGCCTCTTTGGGAAATAAATCATCACCATATCTTCCTTGACTTCGGAGGTGTGTGTGTGGGGGGGGGGGGTCTTTTGGGAGGAACGATTCGCTCTCTTAATGGAAAAAGAGATAAATGAAATGAAGACTTTGATTATCTGAGACAACATCAGCAGACTTCCTGCTCTCCGCAGGGAGTTAGTGCAGAAGGTAATTGTTTACTCAGGAAATTCAAAGAACTAAAAGAGAAGAGATAAGGCAAAGTGGTAGTTGATCCAAAGACATATATCGTAGACTTACTTATTTATTCTTGGTATATTTTTAGCTTTTTATTGTGTAAAATTTAAAACATATACAAAAACCACATAGATACTATAATGTAACCATGTATCCAACACCCAACTTTAAGTATTGGTCCCTGGCCAGTCTTTTTTTTTTTTTTTTTTTTTTTAATTCTAAACCTCCTCCTGCTTCTTCCTTCCTCCTTATTATTTAGGAGCAAATCTAAGACATTATAAAATATCTTTTGTAAATGTCCCTGCATGTATTTCTAAAAGAGAAGAAGTCATATTTTCAGGCTCGATAATGGTTTTGTGGTTATGTTAAAAATTTCTTAATATCAAATATCAAGTCAGTGTTCAAATTTTCAATTGATGCACAAATGTCAATTTGTTCTTTTTACATATTGTTTGAATCAGAATCCAGACAAGGTTAACATGATCATTTGATGCTTTTTAAGTCTTTTTCAGTCGTAGATTTCCCTTCCACATATTTTCCCCCACTATTTATCTGTGAAAGAAGAGTTCCTGACATATTTCACTTTTTGCATTCATTGTTGAATTTCAAGTTGAGGAGAAAAGCAAAGAAAGAAAGTGTGGGTCCAGTGTAGCTCTTCTGGGCTTTTGATAAATGTGGTTTCTCATGACTTTTCAAAATAGAGAATGAAGAGAAATTTGAAATGTGTATACTCTGGTCCTTTATGTTCTTGGCTACAGCTCATATTTCAATTCTCTGTGACTGTCTGGAGAATGGGTTGAGACTTAAGTAATGCCCAACTTTTCAGAAGAGTTTCTGAAGATGGAAGACAGAAATGCCAAACTTGGGGGAGAGCCAGGAAGGTGATTCAAGAAGTCAACAAAAATAAGTAACACTGACTGAGCACCAGCTCTGGACCAGGAACCAGGCTTAGCCTTTTAAATGGATTATCACATGGATTTGTTATTCCCCTTTTAACAGAACAAATCATGTAATCTAAAAATGTCTTTAAATCATCATGAGTCATTCACCCCTCTTCTTACTATTCTGAAAGCTCCACAGAAAAAGGCTAGAAAGGAGTCATTTGCTTTGCCTCTAGTACCTTGAAAATAGGCTCAACAAATATTTGCCATTCATGGTCTAACAATTCACTAGCTTGGGAAAAAAGGAAGAAGAAATGAAATTCATTTTTATCACTGTCTCTGCCAAAATAGGTCTGAAAAGGTCAAAGGAAGATATCCATTTTCTATAGTGGTGAACTATATTCATCACTGTCACTGAGAACCATTCATAGAGACCTGGATAAAACAAAAATTTTTAAAAATCAGTTTAGGGATACCAGAGATCTGTCAAGGCACCGTGTAGTTGAGGAGTCAAGATTCTGAACATAAGAAAACACCATAGAAATAAACCCAACACTTGGCTCTTCATTCTCTCTTTAGGCATTCATTAGCATTGGTCCTAAAGACTGACAACTGAGCAGAATGCCGCACTGAGTGGCTTAGGCATCAGAAACCCTGTGGGCAGGGGTAATACAAGGAGTATTACAAGGTAACACAAGGTGTCTCCCAGAGAGGAAGGGTGTGGCTGAAACCTTAGCACTCAGCCAAAACTGACAGGTCCACCTTCCCAGAGACCCACTCGGCTCACCCCAACTGGGGTTAGGTGAAATTCCCTCCCCATTAACTACCAGAAGCCAATAACTGTCTCTTTGGAGGAGATAATGTAATCCAGAACCTGACTATGCCTCAAATATTTCAACATAATGTCAAAGGCTTAATCAAAAGTTATCAGACATGCTAAAGGTAAAGTTAAATGACTACAATCCAAGCAAGAAAAATAACCAATAAAAACAGATCTAGAGAAGATGCAGGTATAGGAATTATTAAAGACTTTTTTTTTAAATGAAAAAAGACCAAAACAGAAGTGCTGGAACTGGAAAATAAATAAATTGAGAAATAATTCAATGAATTTAATAACAAATCATACAATGAAAGACATTAGTGAACTGGAAGATGGACCCACAGAAAACAGAATAAGGCACTGAGAGGCAAAAGGATGACAAATGCAGAAAAAAGACATATGGGAGATGGTGGAGAAGTCAGAAGCACATGTAGCCAGAGTCCCAGAGAAGAGAAGATAGAGCAAAACAGCTTTCTAGACACACTGGCTGAGAATTTCCCAAACACTAAAAGCATCAAGCCATAGAACCAAGCAATGTTACACACCCCAAGTGGAATAAATGAAAAGAAAGTCACAACTAAGCATACATAGCAAAACTATGGAAAACCAAGGACAACAAGAAAATATTAAAAGAAGCTTAGGTCACTTCACACCCATGAGGATGGCTACTATTTCTAAAAAAGCCCCCCCCCCACAGAAAATAACAATTTTGGGTGAGGATGTGGAGAAATTAGAATGCTTGTGCATGGTCCGTTGGAAAGTGAAATGGTGCAATAGATATGGAAAACAGCCTGGCCCTTCCCCTCAAAATTGCATATGTATTTATTATATGGCCCATCAATGTCACTCCTGGTTATATTCCCCAGTGTATTGAAAGCAGGATCACAAAGACATACATGAACACCCATGCTCATAGAAGTTTATTCACAATAGCTGAAATATGGAACCCAGTATCCATTGACAGATGAATAGGTAAGGAAAACACAGTATATAAATACAATGGAATATTATTCAGCTTTGAAAAGGAAGAACATTCTGACACATGCTACAACATGTTTGAACTATGAAGACATTAAGCTGGTGTAATAAGCCAGACATAAAAGGAAAAATTCTGTATGATTCCATATATAGGAGGCACTTGGGGGAGTTAAATTCATAGAGACAGAAAGGAGAATGATGGGTACCAGGTCTGGGGCAGGACAGTAAGGAGCTGGTGTTCCATGAGATTTCACTTTTGTAGATGAACGTGTTCTGGGAACAGATGAAGGTGATGGTAGCACAACACGAAGGTATTTCATACCACTGCACTCCACACTTCAAAATGGTTAAGATGCTAAGTTTTATATTATGTGTATTCTACCACAACTTAAAAAAAAAAAAAACAAGAAAAACAAGAAACTGTTGTTGGTAGTGGTTAAGATACATTATTTTCAAAGAAATAAACCTGACAGTTGCTTACATTTTCAACAGGGAAAAAAATAGAAGTCAGAAGACAATTGGATACCATCTTTCACATTCTAAAAGAAAATAATTGCCAACTTAGAATTCTGTGCTCTGTGAACACATCCTCTAAAAATAAAGGTAAAACAGAGACATCTTCAAATAAAGTCTAAGAGAACTTGTGATCAAAACATATGAACTAAGGGTAATGTAAAAGGGAATTCTTCCAGTAGAAGGAAAATGGTCCCAGATGGAAGCATGGAAACGAAGCATGGAAACAAATGATGGAATGAAAGTGTAAATGCGTGGGTCAGTCTAAATGAGTACTGTGTGTTTATAGTAACAATAATCATTTCCTATGAGATTAAAATGGATATAGAATTAAACTATGGAAGTAAAAGGAATCTGAGAATGGTCAGGTCTTTGCATTGTGTTGAAAAGCCTAATTTATTTTAGAATTTTAAAAGTGAAGGTTACATTTGTTAAACTCTAAGCCTGAGATAAAAGAAGAGTAAAGGGATGTATGGCTAAGGAGCTGATTGAAGGAAGAATGTAATCATAAAGAAAATTAACCCTAAGGCGTGAGAGAGGAGAAAAAGTTACAAAAGTTGAAGAAAATAGAAAAAAAAAAACAATAGAAGAGTAGTTTTAAAGATCAGAGTGTGGGGAACCATATTTGCAGTACCCATAACCTGTGACTCAAATCCAGAGCCTGTAAAGTACTCTACCTCAATGAGAAAAAGTCAGAAAACCCAACAGAAAAATGAGCAAGATGCTTGAACAGGCTATTCATAATAAGGACACCCAAATAACCACAAACAAGGAACGTGCTCGGCCTTAGTTTAGCCACAGTGACACACAAAGCAAGACCCCAGTGTGATGGAGAGGCAAATAAGAAATGGCACAGACCAAAGTTGGCAGGGATGTGGAGCCCAAGTTGGCACACATACTTTACAAAGCATCAGGGATCCCTGCTGCAGGGGGACGGGCTCATACCCTGTATCCCAGAAACTACTTTCCTGGGTAGACAAATAGTAGAAAAATCCCATATGTGTGCACACAGACACAAGAAAGAAATACCCGCCAACAGTAGAATGGGTGCTCTGTGGCAGCTAATTAAGCTCCAGAGAGCAATACAGATGAATTGAGGGCTGGTACACAAGCTACCAGGGCTGAATCTTACAGACCCAATGATGAGCTAAAGACGTTAGACCCAAAAGAATATACTCTGTACCTTTGCATCCATATAACTTACAAATCAGTGGACATTACAGATGATGTAGAAGTCACAAGCATGTTTCTCTGGGGAGGGAGGGACAGGCAGTGACTCTGGATTGCCAGTCCCTCTCTGTCTTTATCTGGATGTGGTTAATAGAGGGATGTTCACTTTGTGAAAAATTCAACCCGCCCCACACTTCTGGTTTGGTATGTTTCCATATGGAAGTTAAACTTCAATATAAGAGCGTGTTTAAAATAATAAAAGAGGCCAAGGGCCATTTGGGGGTTATGGTTATGTAACTGCAGACATTCCAGGAAGCTCTTGATTAAGAGCAGGGTCTAGAGATAAGATGATGTCATTCCATTAGCACAATTCTCCGAGAAAATGCAGTGGTAGGAAGGGCTGGCTAATGTAGCAAGCCTGGGGCGGGGTGGGGGGGCACTGCTGTTGCACTTCCCCGGGGGGCCAGGGTGAGAGGGAGCAGCAGCCACAACCAATGGAGAAGCACTTCCAGCCGGGGCGGTGGGGGGAGAACACCAGGGAGAACATGGCCCCTTCTTGTTCCTGAGTTGGCCAGTTACAGTGGTGTAGCCTCCTTGAACCCCAGTGTGGCCATACTAGGATCATTGACATGTGGTCTTCGTCCCTCTTGTGTTTGTTCCGACTAACTGATTAGACTAAGCTGACCAATTGAACTCACCCAGTTCCATAACCCAGTGGCCTGTATAAACCCACATCTCAGGCTCTAGGGACAGAAACTCCCCTCTGAAGGAACTCAACCCAGGACTGATGTGGAAAGGGGTGAGGACCAGTAGCAGAAGGGTGTGGGCCTTTGCTGGAGAAGGTGAGATGCAGAGCTGGGCTGAGCAAGGCAGAGCCCCCCAGCCTTGTGCACCTAGACTCACCTTTGAGACAAGTCACTCTTGCTATGGAGAGGAGGGAGGAGGGACCAAGATAGGCAGGGGGCTATCTGCCACCCGCTCCTGGGGCTCCCATCCCGGGGAAGGCAGCATTGGGGTGGGAGAGAATTATGCCCCAACATGTGAGGCCCCAGCTCTCTCATCTGTGTTACTTGTGGCAGCCCTGGTTGAGAAACCACTGGGAAGGGCCACTCTGCCTTTCACCCAGTTCAACCCAGGGGCTCCTGGGCCCCGCTGAAAGGTGGGGTCTACCTGTCACCGTGGGCTATGCTTCTGCTCAAAAGGCCCTGTGGGTGCCCTCTGCAGGGCACGGCCTCCCACACCTGCACCTACGGGGATTGGAGGCCGGGCCTCTGGGGTCTTATCGACCCAAAGCCGGTCTCTCACCTGCAGTCCCTGTCCCTTTCTGCTCATATATTCAATCCCTGTCAACACAACAGAAACAACCAATTTTTTTGGTGGGGGGTGGGGGAGCACATCCGCATAGCTATATTTTTCACAGTGCTTTGAAAATTGGCTGAAGCTGGGAGCACAGGTCCTTGCTGGGTTTATGAACTCTGGGTCGTGTTCCAGAGAAGCTTCTTAGGGCCGATAATAGCGTTCTATAATGGAAACACTCCGAGATCAGTAGCCATAGCAGTTTTAATGGTGCAGTTTATAAAAGAGTTTTTAATTAGGCAGTGTTCACTGACTGTGCGGAATTATGCTCGGGTCCTAATCCTTGGAATTAAGTGGCTAATAGTGAGTAATACCTCTCGCTGTTCTCGGTAATAGTTGTGTTCTTACAGGTCTTTCCTTCTTTCTTTTTTTTTCTTTCTTTCTTCTCTCCTTCCTTCTTTCCTCCCTCCCTCCTTCCTTCCTCTCATTCTCTCATTTTCTCTCTCTCTTCTTCCCTCCCTCCCTTCCTTAATTCCAGAGATACTATATAATATTTATGTGGCAGAGTTCTGGTAGAATTCAGAGAAGCCACAGGATAATGAGGGCATGCTTCTTGAACAGACCACTTCTCAGTTCTACCTTCCAATTTCAGCAAAACAATACACTTGTGTGATTTTTCTTTTTCTTTTTCTTTTTTTTTTTTAAAGATTTATTTATTTGACAGACAGAGATCTCAAGTAGGCAGAGAGGCAGGCAGAGAGAGAGGAGAGAGCAGGCTCCCCACTGAGCAGAGAGCCCCACGCGGGGCTCGATCCCAGGACCCCGGGATCATGACCCGAGCCAAAGGCAGAGGCTTTAACCCATTGAGCCATCCAGGTGCCCCCACACTTGTGTGATTTTTCAATCTCTACCCATAGATTGATGCCTATTAGTTATGGGAATGCACGACGGGGGCTGTGGCTCAGCTTCTTTGTTTTACAGGCCGGGAAACTGAGGCATGAGGGTCAGGTTACCTGCTCAGGGTACATAACTTCTTAGTGTGGATGCCAGGGCAGATTCTAGCGCAGGCTCCTGGCCCTTGGAAGTGTCCTTTGTAGGTGCTCAGCTTTGTCTTCATTTAGGATGGCTGCTGACAACATGCCTGAGCCAACTTCCCAGCTGCTTCCTGGTGCTCCTGCCTTGTTCTAGAAATCGATACTGTATCCGCTCCCTGCTGTGCACTGGGAGGAATGCTGGCTAGGCTCAGACAACAAACAGTTCTTACTCAAGAGGAACCACGACATGAGCCATAAACACGAGTCTGACCCCAGTCTGTTAGAATCCCACCGCACGATTCGCATATGTGCATGGTCTGGAGCTTCTCTGTGCTTGGACAGCAGGCATGTGGACAGAGTCGTGGGCTCAGTGATTCTCAAGGTGAACATGTGTCCAAGCGTCGGCCATGGGTGGCAGCCTCGAGTTCCTGCTGCAGGGCGGGTGGTCAGAGCAAGGGGACTCTTGCCCTGGGGTGGGGAGGTGGTCCCCGTGGGTTCTCATCCTTCTTCAGTATCCAACAGCTTTCGAGCCCGTGACTACCTTGACCCACGGCCACAGACACATCTAGAGTCTTTCTTTACAATGAGAGGGGATAGTCCTAAAATAAGACGCAAAGGGGTACACAGATGTAAAGGGCACAGTCAGGACCTCGGAGGACGCTGGATCTGCTCCTTCGTGCCCATGGACATACATTTCCATGGCTTGCTCTGCGTTCACACGCCCCTCCCCCCACCTTCTCCAGGACATGTCTCGTGTGTCCATCATCATCTTTTCCCGCCACAAACCCGTCTGACGTCAGGTCGGTCTGGCCGAGTCCTTGGTCCTGCCCCCAGAGAACGGCTGCCCCCAGAGGAAAGGCAGGTGGAGGAGCAGTGGCCCCACCGTGACCCCGTTCCCTCCCAGGCCGTGGCCTCCCAGCAGTCTGATGGGGGTCTTTGAAGGTCCCCTCACTTTCCAGACAGGAAGGAGTCCCAATGAGCTTGCAAACTTCCTGCTGTCCGCAAAGACAGGCGAGGGTTCTGCCAGGTGCTGGGGCAGTGGGGGACGCGCTTCCTGGGGGTCGGGCTGGGACGAGGGAACATGGCCTCTCAGTGTCAGACTGTAGTGTCAGTATCCTGGGCAGGACCGGTCAGTAGTGAGCCGGCAAAATCTACTGTTCCTAAAGTCTGCAGCCCTAGGAATTTCCAAAATAGGGCTGTGGTTTTCTCCTCTGGGAAAGACTCAGGTCGAGGAAGCAGGTGTTCGGCTGGGCTCTGACCCCCGTGGCTGGCGGTGGAGCCCCAGCCGGCAGGGCCTGGAGCTGGTCCTCCAGCTCCTTTCTCAGGCATGTCTGTGTGGGACACTTGGCCCCTCTGAGTATCCTGTCCACTTCCTCGGAGTGGGTCTTACACCACCCCCAGGAGCCATGGGATGCACTCCGTGAACACTTTCCTGGGGCAAAAGGGAGCTGTGGGAGCTAGGCCCCCACGAGGGGCCAGAGACCGTCCTCACGCTCCATGAATAGCGTCCCTTTCCTGCTGCTGTGACTGCTTAAGGAAATAGAGACCCAGAGAACCTGCTCATCACCCTGGGCCACAGCCTCAGAGGGGGTTTCAGGACTCACCCAGGAGCCCTGACCACTTCTACCCCAGCACCCACAGGTGGGGCCACGCTGGCCACAGCTGACGTCTGCGAAGGGAAGTGTGTCCAGCTGCCGTGTTTGGTAACTTCAGGACGCTACCGATAAGGGCAATTCTTTTATTCCAACAGCAACCGGCAGCTCAGTAACTAGAATTCAGTAGGGGGATCACACAGACCTCGACTTCTGCTAATGTGTTCGCTCTTATTAAACCTTATCAGCTTATTTCCTTAGCCTGTATTTTACCACAATCTCTCTGCTAATCTAGAATAAATAAAAGCTAGCATGGCCAGCGACTCCTCATGAGAAAACGAAGTAATACATTTTCCTTTTCCCTAGTGTTCACGAGGCTTGTCAGAAGGGGAGAGAGAAGAGAGAGGAGAATGCTAGGCTCAGGTGCTCCGTCCGCCACTTTAAAAGTGGGAGCTTAGGGGCGCCTGGGTGGCTCAGTGGGTTAAAGCCTCTGCCTTCAGCTCAGGTCATGATCCCAGGGTCCTGGGATCGAGCCCCGCATCGGGCTCTCTGCTCAGCAGGGAGCCTGCTTCCTCCTCTCTCTCTCTGCCTGCCTCTCTGCCTACTTGTGATCTCTGTCAAATAAATAAATAAAATATTTAAAAAAAAAAAAGTGGGAGCTTAACTGCAAATAATTTGAATGCTTTCCTGTTTGCTGGATCTGGACACCGGCGCCACTGAGCGTTCTGGTGCTGACATTTGCGCCCGGGCTGCAAACAGTGAAGGCGAGAAAGGCTGCAACCGGATCAATTACGTGACACTCCAGGTGGGTGAGTAACCTTTTCAAGTAAGTCACAGAGGGACTGGCCGGCGCTAAGACGCATTTTGATCTTTGGCATCTCAGAGTCTTGAAAATGCATCTCTTTCTCTTCAATGCACCTTCATGAATTCCTTGAGGCACTGGATCTTAATAAGGGAAGGTCTTATACGGCTTACAAGCGAGACCCTGTGCGTCACTGCAGTGCTTTGCTGGTTACGAGCCCAGCTTTCTTTCTCTGTGACACCTTGTCACCCTGCCTGACCACTCAGAAGGGACTGAATGAGCAAATGCCCTCAGGGATGGGCTTGGCCGAATCTGTGTCCTGACTCGAGTCTTCATCCAGTGACTTCTCAACCTGCCCGGGACAGGCCACAGACGTTATCCACATTTCATATGTAATTTGCTTCTGTGATGATACGTGGCTGTCCCTGAGACAGATACCTCACCCCAGAGACACAGGCTGGCTCATCCAAAGCCACCACCATCACCCCAATTTTCAGTGGCATTTTGGCTGCGAGCTTCCAGGTGCCATCCAGCAAAGACAGCGCTGAGAGTGAAGGAGATGCCAGAAATGATATAAATGTGGAAATTTTGAAATATTTATCTATTGGCCAACCGAATAATTACATTGCACTGCGGAGCTCTGAAGTAGTTCGGTTAATTAATAAGTTCCAAAAGTAAAATTACTGTCCGAGTACCTGGATGGCTCAGTTGGTGAAGCATCTGCCTTTGGCTGAGGTCATGATCTCAGTGTCCTGGGATCGAGCCCCACATTGGAATCCCTGCTCAGCGGGGAGTCTGCTTCTCCCTCTGCCTCTCCTCCTGCCTCTGCTCATACTCACTCTCTCTCTTTCAAATACATAAATAAAATCTTTTTAAAAAAGTAAAATACTTGTCAAAAATAACATGGGCGTGCTCATTAAAGCAAAATAAATCTTCTGCCTATGGGTTATCTCAACACTAAACCAACATCATGAGCACATTGCCCTTGACATGCTGAGAACATTGCTAGCCCCTTCTTTTGGCATGAGTATATATTTTCTCCTTTATCTCTTCATCTCGTCATGCAACTGGCAATCTTCTCTTATTTGCTGTTAATAAATTTGAAATGGTAGATTCTTTAATCGACTCTTCTGTATGGATCAGAGTATGTTTGAGGAAATGTTCTCTCAGTCAAGATCAGAATAGTTACCCTAAAGGAAGGCTGATCTTAATTCTAATTTTCACATATAAATGTGTAGATATTTCAGGTCAAATGTTTTCATAGGTACTATCTTTATGCCTCCCTTCAGGGTGTATTTCTTTCTTTTTTTAAAATATTTTTTATTTATTTGACAGAGAGAAATCACAACTAGGCAGAGAGGCAGGCAGAGAGAGAGGAGGAAGCAGGCTCCCTGAGGAGCACAGAGCCTGATGTGGGGCTCCATCCCAGGACCCTGGGATCATGACCTGAGCCGAAGGCAGAGGCTTTAACCCACTGAGCCACTCAGGCGCCCCTCAGGGTGTATTTCTTTGGCAAATATATTTATAAGATAAAGCTTGTCAAAGAAGTTATATTCATGATTCATTTGAATTTTTTTTCACCATATATAGATCCTGCAAAATTGTGTGACTTCTCAGCTAAATTCCGTTCTGGTATGGGGTAGAAATTTATCCAATTAAAAACAACTGTTCCCTCAAAAGATTTTTCCCACAAACTGAGATATAGCAAAACACAACACGTGGACTTTTAAAACCAAATCTTGTACATGTTGTCGCTCTTCTCAGTTCAATGGTTCAGGACTTTCTTCGACTTTGGCCCATTTATATTTAATGAAATTACTGACAAAATTGATTTTAATCTTGCGGCTTATTCTATCCCACCTGTTTTGCCCCCTTTTCCCTTTTCACTATATTTTAAATATATTATTATTTAAGTGCTCTTTATTATTTTATTTTGTGGCTATTTAGACCACATTTTTGTATTCTCCTTTTAGAGGTTGCCTAGAGATTACAAGATGTAGCCTTATCGCAGGCCACTGTGGCCTGGAACGTTTCCCATGCCTGAAGCAAATAAACATGGTGGCTGTGAGGTGTCCTGGGGTTTCCAGAGACCCTGCTATAGGGAAGGCAGTTGGGGCAGTGTCCAGCATCTGGCTGAGACCACGGTCTTGTGTCCAGGCTGCTCTCAGCCAAGGATGGTACTTGGAGGAGGGCAATGCCATCTCTTTCCTGGGCACAACGTTCCTTTGATGGCAGTTCTAGCCTGGGGCCCCCAGAGGCCTGGCTGGGCCACCATTGAGGCTCCTCCGACCTGGTCCTCCCCTTATTGTCTCTGTCATGAGGGTCAAGCCAGCATCATGATTTGAGGCCTCTGCTCACCTGCTCTTCAGTCCCTCACAGGTGTCCCCAGTCAATCTTCTGCAAATCTTCATTATGGTGTCTGCTTTTTGGTGCTGGAATGGACGACAGGGCACTCTGGCAGGAATGTAATTCCATTTACACCTTGCCCCTCCTGCAGCCCCGTCATCTGCTGCATAAGTCTGAGAAACATAGAAGTTACTGTTGCTTTAGATGACTAATATTCTCTGATATTTACACACAGTTTTTGTCCTTTCTCTGGCTTTTTTTTTCTTTTCTTTCTTTTTGCAATTCTTATTTCCAGCTCAGAAATTTTCCTTCAGTCTGAAGAACTTCTTTTAGTATTTCCTGAAGCGTGAGTCTGCTGATAACGAATTCTCTTTGCTCTTGTTTTTCTAAAAATGTCATACATTTTACCCTTCTTTGGAAAGATTAGTATATACAGATTTTTAGATTGGTAGGATATCCTCCCCCAACCCACCCTTTCATTTAAAAATCTAATTTCCTCGCCATTTGACTTCCGTTAGACTTTTTACTATTATTCTGTGGCCCTCATATTCTGTTGCTTACTCTTTCCTTTTATTTCTCTGCTCCATCTTGGGTATTTTCTATCAACTTATCTGTCCTCTGCAGCGTCCAGCATATTTTTAAATCCATTGAATAAATTTCTCATTTTAGGTATTGTGCTTTTTATTTCTAGAATGTCTGTCTGACTTTTTAAAAATAGACTTCAGGTCTCTGTTGAAATACTCCAACCTCCACTTTGAGTATCTTCCCCCATTTAACATGTTAATTGTGTATATACAATTAATTATAACATATAATCTATTAGCTTAAAAACCTTGTCTGATATCAGAATCACTGGTGAGTCTGATTTTCTGGTCTGTGGATAAAAAAAAATTAGAAGAAGACATTATATTTCTCAAAACAGTTGAAATTTTTTGGTATACTTTCTCATATTTCAAGCATTGTATACCTTCTAGTTTCTTCCTGATTTGGCTTCTCTCCAGTACCTTGAAAGAGTTCATTATAAACTGATTTTTTTTTTTTTAGCTTTTATAATGACTACTGGCAGGAGAATCAGAACAATAAAATCTACTATTTTATTTATTTTAATTTCATTATTGAAACTGGATTCCCCTTTCCTTTTTCTTAGTTGAATTTCAATGCCTTCTTCCTGTTTATGGTTTTGTTTTGAAAAACTATACTTGGTAAAATCCTCAAAAGCTAAAGTTTTTGGATATTGTCTTCAGTTAATACTTTAACTAAAGATTTCAAAATGTCATTTTTTAAAATAAAGTGCCATTCATAGCATTGTAGGGTGTCCTGGTCCTGCAGACTCATATATTTCTAAACTCAAATTCACAGTAGGTATCAAAGAGAGAAAAAATGCTTGACCCTGATATAGATATTTTTATTTAATATCTGCTTAATTGTAAAAGTTCTGTAAGCTGGTTACTCTAACTCTGTGTCTGCATACGTCTATCTCATACATACCAATAGGGTAAAATGTGATGCCTATAGCTTCCATTACCATTGGTAGATGGTCATAGCTCGTCCGACAAGATTATGAATTATATTTGCACCATGACTGATGACAGGTTCCTCCCCGTAGTCTCCCTCATTTAGCAAGAATGCTACTTCACCCCCAAACTCTGTCCTCATTGCCAACAGCTAGCTTTATTCCAACGCTGAACTTGGTGACTGAATTGCATTCACAAGAATACCTGTTTACTGAAATTCTCCTTTTTGGTGGGGTCTTTGCCTGGTTTGGGGATCTTCATAAAAAGAGTCTGGAAGTTTTCTTTCTGCTTCAATTTTTTGAAACAGCTTCAGGAGAATAGGTGTTTTTTCTTCTTTGAAAGTTTGGTAGAATTCCCCAGGGAATCTGTCAGGTCCTGGGCTCTTGTTTTTTGGGGAGGTTTTGATCACTGCTTCAATCTCGTTACTAGATATTGGTCCATTCAGGTTGTCAATTTCTTCCTGGTTCAATTTTGGGAGTTTATAGTTTTCCAGGAATACATCCATTTCATCTAGGTTACTCAACTTATTGGCATATAAATGTTGATAATAACTTCTGATGATTGTTTCTATTTCCTTGGTGTTAGTTGTGATCTCTCCCTCTTTATTCATAATTTTATTAATTTGAGCTTTCTCTCTTTTCTTTTGGATTAGTGTGGCCAATGGTTTATTGATCTTATTGATTCTTTCAAAAAATGAGCTTCTAGTTTCTTCAATAAATGGTGCTGGGAAAATTGGACAGCTATATGTAGAAGAATGAAACTTGACCGTTCTATTACACTATACACAAATATAAACTCGAAATGGATAAAAGACCTCAACATGAGATAGGAATCCATCAGAATCCTAGAGGAGAACATAGGCAGTAACCTCTTCAATATCAGCCACAGTAACTTCTTTCAAGATATGTCTCCAAAGGCAAAGGAAACAAAAGTGAAAATGAACTTTTGGGATTTCATCAAGATCAAAAGCTTCTGCACAGCAAAGGAAACAGTCAACAAAACAAAGAGGCAACCCATGGAATGGGAGAAGATATTTGCAAATGACAGTAGACAAAAGGTTGATATCCAGGATCTATAAAGAACTTCTCAAACTCAACACACACAAAACAGATAATCATGTCAAAAAATGAGCTGAAGAGATGAACAGACACTTCTCCAATGAAGACATACAAATGGCTATCAGACACATGAAAAAATGTTCATCATCACTAACCATTAGGGAGATTCAAATTAAAACCACATTGAGATACCACCTTACACCAGTTAGAATGGCCAAAATTAGCAAGACAGGACACAACGTGTGTTGAAGAGGATGTGGAGAAAGGGGAACCCTCTTACACTGTTGGTAGGAATGCAAGTTGGTGCAGCCACTTTGGAGAACAGTGTGGAGATTCCTCAAGAAATTAAAAATAGAGCTTCCCTATGACCCTGCAGTTGCACTACTGGGTATTTACCCTAAAGATACAGATGTAGTGAAAAGAAGGGCCATCTGTACCCCAATGTTCATGGCAGCAATGGCCACGGTCGCCAAACTGTGGAAAGAACCAAGATGCCCTTCAACGGACGAATGGATAAGGAAGACGTGGTCCATGTACACTATGGAGTATTATGCTTCCATCAGAAAGGATGAATACCCAACTTTTGTAGCAACATGGACGGGACTGGAAGAGATAATGCTAAGTGAAATAAGCCAAGCAGAAAGAGTCAATTATCATAGAGTTTCATTTATTTGTGGAGCATAACAAATAACACGGAGGACATGGGGAGATGGAAAGGAGAAGGGAGTTGAGGGAAATTGGAAGGGGAGATGAACCATGAGAGACTATAGACTCTGAAAAACGATCTGAGGGTTTTGAAGGGGCGGCGGGGGGAGGTTGGGGGAGCCAGGTGGTGGATATTATGGAGGCCACGTATTGCATGGAGCACTGAGTGTGCTCCTCTGTTCCCTTGTAAGGGCTTCCATGTTGGTCTCAGGACACCCAGCTCCAGCATGGCCGCATCTTAGCTTCACGACATCTGCAAAGACCCCTCTTCTAGATAAGGTACACCCCCAGTTATGGGGACTAGGATTTGAACCTATCCTTGGGGGACACTCTTCACCCCCACTTCGAGATGTTTCCCAGCCTGGCGGCCTCTGGCACTGGGCTCACAGTCCACAGCAAGGACCACAGGTCAGGGCACAAGTGTCTGGGTTACCCAGGGGCCATTGGGGCAGCAGTTGACTCCAGGCCCAGCCCCGCTCTGTAGGCCTGAGAGCCCAGGTGCGGCCCTGCAAAGGGGCTTTTAGGAAAACCCAGAGCTGGACAGTGGAACAGGGTTTATTTAGGAAGTTTTGCAATAGGGGGACAGAGCAGGCAGAGGTGAGTGGGAATTTCTAGCCAAGGAGCAGGTCTGGGTGGGGGTGAATTATGTGAACAAACACCAGGAGGGGGTGGTCCTGGCTCCCAGACCTGGCAGGATCCCCGCCGAAGGCCAGGCGATCTGATGTCACTGGGGGGTGGGGGGAGAGGCGTGTGCTAGCTGTGGGGGAGGGGGAATGCACCTGGAGCGAATGGAGCTGGATTCCCACTGTCACTGGGCAATGCCGGGACAACACATGTACTAGACAAGGGGGATCTGAGGACCCTAAGTCTGGTCGAGGAGGGGGGTCTGTCAGGGTGCTTGTCACCATTGCCTGGAAAGGCTTGAGGTTAGAGAGGTGGGTGAAGGCAGGTCATCTGAGATCCGGTTGCTGCCATGGAAGGACTGAGTTCCTCCCTACGGACCTCTGCCTACGGTCGTCTCTGCTTTTCCTCCCGGCGGGCTGGCCCCAGCCACTGTCCTTCTGACTCTGGAGGTGGTCTAAGCGGGCACCTCATCCTGCCGTGTTCTGAGGAGTCGTCCTGGGGCCAGACCCTCAAAGCTGAGAGGACAACATGGCTGTGGTCATCCCCCCACTGCCCTGAGCCGCGGAGCCCTGCAGATGGTCACCTCATAGACACTGCCCCTGATGTGGCCCCTGCACTTCAGGCTGCTCTGGACAGAATGTTTGTCAGTAGCTCTGTGAGACGTCTAGGGATGCCCCACCAAAGCTGGCCTCTCACTGCTGCTGCTCCTGCTGAGGGATGAGAAAGAGAGGGTCACATTCACTGCTCAGGATGATGCCATCATTCAAGACTGCAGGGCTCACATAAGTCGCCTTTCTGGGCTCTTGTGAGGGGACGGGAGGCATGGCCTCCTTCCTGCCTTAGGACGAGAGGGAAGACAGGGATAGAGCAAGTCCAGGGGGGAGCGAGGGCTGCTGCCACCACAGGGCAGAGGGAGACCTGAGGCACTCTCCCTCATTTCGTATAGACTTGGTCTAGAGGCTGTTAGGATGAGGACCCTGAGAAAGGGGCTCTGTGGGCAAGGTTGAGGTGAAGCCCAGAGAAGCTGGCACATCCAAGGTCACCCACCAGGAGCCAGCCTCAGTCCGTTCCTGGACTACAGCTTCACCCCTCAGTCACAGCGGACCTGGAGTTCACCAGGGTCCCTCAGGAGGAAGGGCCGGGCTTGGCCCGCCACCTCCATCTCCACCCCCCAGGGCCACGTGGATGGCTTGCCTGGTGCTCCCGGCCACTGTGAGGAGCCACACACCAGCCCCAGGGATCACATGGCCTGGGGCCTGCCCAGAAAGCCGGCTTGGTCATCCACCCTGAGACCCCAGGGTTAGGCCACTGTGCGGAGGGCTGTTGCCGGGGCTGACAGCGGCCACGGGGCATGCCCAATGGAAGCTGTGGCTCACCACACTGTGCACATCCCAGCTTAGCTCTCATGCCCCCGAGAAAGCAATTCCCCTTCTCCTTTTATCTCCAGAAGGAAGGCCAATCATCCCCTCAGCACGGGAAAGGCATTCTGTCCAGCCTCTGGAAGTGACTTCAACCACGGCACAGACAGACCCCGCAGGCTCGACCCCACAGTCCTGGCTGTCCTCAGGCCGCAGCACTGAAACCTCTGGTGACTGGTGCCTCAGCCTACAGAGCTGGTTCACTCGCCTGGGAGGCAGGACTCGGGGTTGCAGGGGACGTGGGCTCGGGGAGCTCCGTGGGCTTGGGGGCCCTGATCCCCTGTCTCCCAGACCTCAGCATGCTGTGTGGCTGCCCAGCCCTATGGCTTGGGGTGGCTGACTCAGCATCTCTGGCCTGGGGTTCCCATCAGCAGGATACATGAGGGGTGGTTTCTGGTGTCCTTAACATGTACATGATTTAAGCTGCCTGGCATCCCAGAGACCTTTAAAGGAGATTTAAGATAAAGAGGGACAAAGTGTTAGGCTGCTTCACTGAACGGCACATCAGCGTGGTTTTCAACTTTTTTGCAAGGAGCACAGAGTGTCTGCCAGATGCCAGGGCTAGACTGAGTCCCATGACTGCTCCTCCTGTCAAGGGGGTGAGAAGTGCGGTGGCAGCTGGTCTGGTGACCCGCTGGGGTCCAGACAGCGCAGGCTTTGGGCTCCATGCATCCAAGGTCGGTGGCACCACTGTCTCTCCTCCTCTTCCCCTGATTATCAGCCTGGACCACAAATCTGTGCAGAGGGCATTCTGCGGGTTGTGGGGAGACCAACCTCCTGGATCTATGTGATGGGGCTGTGGGCTCCCCGCTTGCCTCAGTGTGGGGGTGGGACCCAGGACTTTCCTTGTGCTTTCCTTGGGGGGCTCAGGGACCATTCTTGCCCATGGACACCCTGCCCTCAGGTCCATCCAGCGAGATGGAGTAAGATGTCAAGACCAAGGTTTGGGGGGCATCTGGGGGGCTCAGTCGGTGAAGCATCTGCCTTAAGCTCAGGTCATGATCTCTGGGTCCTGGGATTGAGCCCCACATGGGGCTCCTTGCTCAGCGGGGAGTCTGCTTCTCCCTCTCCTTCAGCCCCTCCCCCGTCTCGTGCTCTCTTTCTCAAAAAAGAAATAAATAAAATCTTAAGAAAAAAAAAAAGACTGAGGTTTGGGGTGTAGTGTGAGGCCAGGCTATGAGGAGAACACTGGCTGTGGCTCATTTCACCAACACGTCCGGTCATCAGAGAGCTGGGGCCGGAACCCAGCCCATGGTGTGTTCCTCTGCTATTGTCCCTGCACGTGTACCTCTCCGGGGCCTTGACCAGAAATAGCAAGAATCACGCCAATAGCCATGCTCTGGCAGGACATTCTAAAATTCTAAAATTTCTAAAATTCTAAAAACCTACATGCACTGCTTTCCTTAACCCTCCTAACAGTCATAGGATAAATGTTAGTATAATGTCCACTTTACAGACAGGTGAACTGTAGGTGAACCTGTGGCTTGGGGCCATAGAGGCACAGGTCATCCATGTAACTGGTAAGCCACACGGAGTAAGGTTCAGCCTCTGATGGTGTGGCTGCGGGGTCCACGCTCATCCCATGGATCCCCTGAGGACCTGCAAGTGACGTCACTGAACAGGAAAAGCAATTGCTCCTTCACGCCTTCCAAGCACCCTAACAAAAGAGTATTTCTGTGGTTCTTCTCACACCCATGGAATGACATTCTCTTGAGTATATCTGGAAATGCCAGGTGACCCTTTTCCTTGTTTCTGCAGCTGGCCTGTGACTGAGTCCCTAGAAGTCATGGATGGTTTGATCTCTGCATGTCTCCGGTCATGGACATGTGGTCTCCCAGCCCAGGAATCAGGTTCTTCTCACTCCTGGTGCCAGATTATGCTTCCTGGGGCAGAGCAAGGGTCTAAGGATGGGCCGTGTGATCTGCACACGTGTGATCAGAACGTGCACAGGGGAGCACGTCTCAGAGGAAGAGATGGTCAGGCTGACCTGTGTGATTGGGGGGCAGGCCAGGGGCCTGAGGCAGGAGGTGCTGCGCTGTTTCTGCAGAGCAGCTCACAAGTGGGTGGCTTTGTCTGCCAGCTCTGAACTTTAGACACATTTCCATTGGCTGACCATTATTTCTACGGTTTATACTGGTGGAAAACATTTAATAAATTTGGGAATTCTGGGCTGATGGAACAGAAGGTCCAGCCACCCTCGGCTCGCCGCTCCTTTGGACAAAGTTGCTGGAGATGAGCGGCCCTCTGGGTGGGCCTATGCATCAGGAGCCCCGGGACCCTGTGCGTCAGGAGCCCCGCAACCCTGGCCACGTCCTTTCTGTGTAGACACCACAGCCCGCTTTCCTCCATGTAGAGGGAGCCAGGGACTCTGTGCCGAGCGGGTCTCACACTTCTGATCCAGATCTGCACAGTTGAATTTTCATGGTCGACCTCTTGTAGATTTAATTAAAACTGAAGTCATAATTATGCAGGTCTGATTTCATAGGTAGGGAAGATCAACTGTTTTCAGAAATCGTGAAAACATGTACTTTAAGGATATATTTTCACGGGAAAAGAAAACAGCTCAAGGAGTCTGTGTCTTGTTTTAAACGTGCAGTTGGCTAAGGCTCAGCAGCTCAGTGGCCGCTTCCTGGGTGCCTCTGCTTCCAAAGGCTCTGCGTCACCCATGCTCACTGCACTGCAGGAAAAGATGCCGGCAGGCATGTCTGCTCCCGATGGCGACATGGTTCAGGATGGCACTGGTCTTCCTGGAGCATCTGCGCCCAGGGGAGCTTTCTGGAAAGCCAAAGCATTCAGTGTATTCTAGCGGCACCGAGAGGCCTGGTGTATGGAGCTGGGTGCCGGAGAAGGCACCCTTCCACCTCGGAGGACACCGGATCTCCCCAGGCCGTAAGTACCAGGAGAACACTAGTCTGGGGGTCCCAGGCACCAGAGGTGCAGAGACTGAGCTGTAGGGTGAGGTCTCACATGACATGTCAGGCAATGACCCAGGGGTGAGCCTCCGGGGAACCAAGTCTCTCTCAGCATCCCTCCAGGGGTGCAAGGACACACGTGAATTCCTGGGGAGATCCCCTGTTCTCCAGCCTGTCTTCTGGTGGCCCTGAACCGGGAAAGAGGCTGACGTGTCTCCAGCAGGATCAGCACACCTGGCGTACCACGGTGTGCAGTCAGAGCTCAGGAAGATGCTGATTCTGGTGGGCAGGGCTGGGGAAAGCCAGTGTGTGCACCTGCCCACCCTAGCCCTGGCCATAGACAATGAAGGCCAGTACCCGTGCTCTCCCTTCGCTGTGGGTGCCACTTCGGGCGGCACGAGGACCATGAGTTTCTGCGTGTATAGGGTGTGGAGGCAGCAGGCGATCAGAGCATCTGGACCCTGAGCCTGCCTCTGTGCTCCAGGGCCCCTGCCAGGGGCACCTGCAATAGTAAGGGCATCCAGCCCCCTTACTACTAGGCACAGATGTGGGGCACCCCGAGTTCCACCTCTGATCCAGACAGCCACGTTTCCTGGCACAAAGACTGCTGCACAGACATGGAAATTCTCCTTTGTCTCCCCATTAGTGGCGGTGTTTTGTGATGCATTTGCTGCTTGGCAGAATTTGGCAGCCCTGCGGGACAAGAGTGTCTGCTGCCGTGCTCAGGGGAGGGACCAATGCGTAACTGCGTTAATTACAGCCTTGCTCAGTGCGCAGTCCTCTGCCTGTGGGCCATGTGCTCTGAGACCGCCGCCTGTCCCTCTGCACACTCCCCTCCCTTTGCACCTTTGAAGGGGCGGATGACCTCTGACGGCCAGCAGAGGCCATGGCCACGTCACCTCTCACCCGAAGCATGCTGGGGGAGGCCGGGAGTGGTTGGGTGCCTGCAGCTGAGGGTGGGTGGGCTTGGGGTTGTCCTCGGGCAGGCTGGGGGAGGATTTGGGAGTGATGGAAGTGTCATACAACCTGAGTGTGACAACGCTATGGCAAATCTGTGAATTACTCAAAATCATGGAATTATAGATTACGATGGCGAGTTTTGCCATATGTGAGTTATCTTTCAATGAATTTTCATTGCTGCTGGGTGTCTGGGCCAGCAAATCAGCCAGCAGACTCTGCCTCTGCTCTCACCATGCTCTGCCTCAGTTTCTCCATCTGTGAAGCAAGGGAGGGCTCTCCAGAGAACAAGGCACCCTGCAGTTTGGGCCCGCAGCCAACCATTCTCCAGAGCAGGGCCTGTGCGGTGCCCATGGGAGTTGGGGAGGGGGTCTCTTGGGTGCTCCTCCAAAGCTGTGGCTGGCGTTCTGGGGTTTGAAGGTGCCCTGTGCCGGGTGGTGCCCGGTTCAGCCCATGCATGGCATTCTGTCTGCTCAGGAGCATCTTCTCCACTGTCTAAAATCCCAGAACCGGTGTCGACCACGCTGATGGGCTCGTGCCGATCCAGCTGCGGTTTCCCCGAATGCATCTGTCGTAATAAACCACCAGTGTAAAATAATGTCTCAGGAATGTGGCTGTGTGTTGGGACTTGTGAGGTCAGCGTGATTACTGAGCATTGGCTTTAATCAGCGTGGCCGAGTAGGTGGGGGCCCTGGGCACACAGACCTGTCTATCGAGCTCCATCACGGGCTGCACAGACCCAGAGAGCAAGACCCTGGGGTCCCAGAGGGTGAAGCCAGGAAATGTAAAACAGCAGCCAGCAGGTAAGAATGCAGGCCACCCAGGCCACGGCTCCTTCAGAGAGGCCACCGGGGCCGCAGCTCCTGTGGAGACACCACCCCAGCCCAGGGACCCAGAGGCCTGGGAAACTTGACTTCACGGGGCACAGGGACCATGGGGACAGGGGTGAAATCGAGAGGTTGCCCTTTGACCCAATGGGCTAATTTAAATGCTGACGTCATATGGAGGCCTCTGGAGCAAGGCCCAAGCAGAGACAGAGAAATAAAGGTGCCACATTTCCCCGGCCCGTGAGCGTGGTGGGACTACATTTGCATCTCCCCCCAACACACGTGTAATATGAATGTTCAGTGACAAAGATGTTGGGGTAAAATTAATGGATTTGGATTCATCTGAAACCCCCCTGCTCCCACAGCCTATATCTGCTGTGGTTTTCTCTTGGCAATACCCTTCGCTTTGTCTTTGCCAACGGCCAAGGTGAAACCAAACCGACATGTTGACGTGGGCATGCACTTGGTGGGGACCTGGGAGGCGGCCAGTGCCAGCCCCCAAGCTGAGACCTGGGCTCGCACCCCGTCTCAGGCTGGGCCCCAGTCAGCTCCAAACA
The DNA here is from genome assembly GCF_922984935.1 of Meles meles. Lineage (NCBI taxonomy): Eukaryota > Metazoa > Chordata > Mammalia > Carnivora > Mustelidae > Meles > Meles meles. The sequence goes on along the minus strand of NC_060074.1, from coordinate 46,423,523 downwards.
CTGACCCGTCTTCTTCCCTGGCACGTGGCAGGGCTTGTAAGCCCAAATTCCCTATTTTGTCTCGGGATTGCCAAGAAAATGCCACCTGCGGCATCTGCCCGCCATTCCTTTCGATGGAACTGGCTTCCCCAGCAGATGAGGCAGTGGGAAGGGATGGGAAGTTGAAGGCAAGTGTTTACGGGAGTGAGGGAGGAGGGGAGGACTGGCAGTCCCCTTCTCCCCAGGGTCCTGCAGCGGTGAGGGCCTCTGAAAGCCACCCACCCAGAGTCACGATAGACTGTTTGGCAAAGCCGGCTACCATCCATGCTGATGCTGCTGCTCGAGTGTGGCCCAGAGTTAGACCCTCCAGGTGCCTGATTGAACAAAGTGTTTGTGAGCTTAGCAAGTGCCTCATGTGTCCCGGAGGGATGAGCCTGACACAGCCCTGCCCTCACGCGGCCCCCGGACTCACTGGAGAGAAGGACACCCTGAGGCTCACAGTGGGTTATGGTGGACAAAGAGGGACCAGGCCACACTAACCTCCGCTGCTCCCGTGGGTGAGGGTGAAGGTCCCCACCCCCATGGTCGTGGCACTCTTGCCTTTCCATCTGAGGGACAGCAAGCAGGCCAGACGGAGCCACCAGGAAAACCTGCCCCTTCCCCCAAACCAAGGGCACCTGGAATGAGCAGCGCTTGCTACCACTGGATGTCCCCTCACGCCTTCATCTGCAATCCGGTCCGCACCTGCCCGCCCACGATGACGCTGCCACAAGACCCTTGGGAGCCGCTGACCCAGCGTCGTGAGTGGGGTCTGCCCACGCGTGCTCAGTCCAGCATGGGGCAGCCGCCTGGGGCTCTTGGGCAAGAGAGCGTGGGAAGACACTGAGCTGGCATACAGAAGATGCTCAATAAACATTAGGTGAGCCCGACCCTGTGACATGGCCTGACAAGGTGTTCTAGGTCACATTGCCCCTAGAGGTGAGCAGTCGTCAGTCTGGACAGAGACAGAGACAGAGAAGAGGGGAGAAGCAGCAGGGAGGGAAGGGACGAGCTGGGACGGGGACAGGGGGCATGCTGCCTGGCTGTCTCAGGGAGGAGGGAAGAATCCTTTCTTGGCCAAGCTGGGAGCGGTGGGGGGTGTGTTCACCAGAGCCCGTGCAGTCGCCTGGCCCCGAGGTCCCACACTTGGGAGGTATGGAGGGGCCGCAGGAGGAGGCCAGGAGGAGAATTTGCCCTGGAGTAGAGAACGCTCAGACCACAGAAGCCCTGGGTGGGACGCTGGCTCCCAGGCCTCGAGGACAAACCCCTGAGCCACTTCACATACCGGAGCGCTGGTTTCCTCCTGCGGAAGACGGGGTGGGGGTGGCCTCCTCGCACGCTGGGGCTGGTGGGCTCCTGGGGGGTGCTGGGGCCTCCTGCCCCACAGGCCAGCTGGTTTACTCCAAGCCCAGGCTTTTCCCTGACGGGGGTGCATGACCAAACGTTCTGCGCATAACCACACACCTTCAAAAGCCGGCTAATTCCATCCCCACCGCCGTCCCCACAGCCACACGGATGACCTGCAGGGGGAGGCGGGGCCTCCTCGTGTCCACCAGGCGGCCAGGGGACATTGCCACCCCTGGACGCTCCCCGGTTCTGAGCGACATGGGCTCTCTTCCAGCCCCTGGAGGCCCGCACACAGAAGAAAGAAGGCATTCATTACAAAGACCTCTCTTGATGGGGGCGAGGGCCCCATGTCCCTCCGTGGACATGTGTGGACAAGGAAGTCCCCGCCTGAGCATCTCCAGTTTCCCTGGAGTCAGAGCAGGGGCTGCACGTGCTCAGTCCCCTACCGGGTCCCTGCCGTCTGCGCTGGGCCCCAGGGAAGCAGGTCAGGCCTGTTCAGAGTTCCTGCCCGCCTTCTGCCCTCGCTGCTTGGTCCAAGGAGCTCCTGTCGTGGAGGGGGACCAACTGTCAGCCTCCTGAAGTGGACGCTGTGGGAGCGAGCTGGGGGGCCTCAGCCAGGCTCTCCTTCCACACGCACCTGTCATTCGGCCCAAAAGAAACTCGAGCTCATTGAAGGGCGTGCAGAGCTGTCTGGGGTTGGTGGGCGTTTGTCCCTGCAGCGCTGCCCTCTGTCCGTCCGCCATGCGGCCCTCTGTCCGTCCGTCACACCCATCCTGCCTCTGCCATCTGACCGGCTCTCAGCGGTGGGGTCAGCACTCAAGGCTCCACCTTGGGTCTCTTCTAGGGGCTTCTTTGATAAAAATAGGGTGATTTCACCCAGAATCTCCTCCTACTTCTGGAAATAATTCAGGTTTAAAATTTTTCTTATGTATTCTGCTTCTTTTCTCCTTATGTCCGGGCTTCCTTTTCTGCATGGATCTTGCAATGTCTTCCTTGTTTAGTCAGTCCTAGGAACCAAGTCCAACCAGGTCTCCTGGTACGTGAGACTCTCACATGAATGTCATGTTTAAGATCAGACTTGGAAGGGACCCCGAGTCCTCCTATGGCCTGATTTTATCCTGGAGGAGGTAGAGCCCAGAAGAGAAAGGAAAGGTGGCCAGGGTCACAAACACGGTGAAGGTCTGAGCCCTGACGGTCATCGGGGGTCCAGGCTGGGGCCCCCCTCCCACATGCCTTTGGAGGAAGGGTGAGGCGTCAGCAGCAAGGTGACCAAGCTGTGTCTGCAGGAACATCAGCAGGGAAGGCCCTCCTTCTCCCCTGGGGAGACAGCTGGGAGCTGTCAAGTGACATAGCCCTGACCAGTGAGGCACAGGGGGCTCTTGCCAGGCACATCTAAGAAAGTCTTTCCTTTCCCCATGAAAACAGTCCAGTACTGGGCACCAGGTTTTGCAGGTGGACACAAACACTCGGGCCGCCATGTGTCCCTGTTCCCTGTGGCCCACCAGGCTGTGGGTGACCACCAGCAGGGGTCTTGCTCTCCCGTGGGGACGCAGGACACCCCACCTCCATGCTTGTTCACATGGCTGTGGGTAGAATTCAGATCCTCGGAGGCAACAGGACTCAGAGCCTCTTTTCCTAATTAGCTGCGACCGGAGCCTACTCGGTTCCAGCCATGGGGGCCCCACAGCCTGGCAGGTGGTGCCACGAAGGGGAGCTAACGTAGGGCCTGCCACAGGGGAGGCTCTCAGACTTGGGATCTAGGATTTTGGAAGCAAAATCCAGAAAGTCTGGAGAGGATGAGATTTCTGCTTCTGCCAAGCCTGTCCCTCCTCTGAGGCCACGAGCACTGCCCTGACCATGGCCTGCTGGGACCTGGAGAGCAATGAGGACAGGGAGTCAGAGGGACAAGCACAGGAACGCATATCCCACAGAGGTGAGTCCCTAGACCAGGATGGTGAGGATCTGGGGCAGCGGTGACATGGGGATTGTGCCCCTGCCGATGCCCAACAGTCAGCCAAGAGTGGGTGGGCTTCACATGCTCTTGTGGAGACAAGGACACACATAGTGAGCTCCAGCCTGGGAGCTGCCCTTGCAGGGACAGACGTGTCCACGCTGTCTGAGAACGTCACCTTGGAGGCTCCAGCCAACACCGCAGACTGCTTCTTGTGTGCGCGGCCAGCTGGGAAAGCACCTAGCACGTGTGCCTCACAGTGCATCATGGGATTCCAGTCCCACGCATGCTTCCAGAATTTTCCAGGCCCCATCAAGAGGTGGAGTCTCCTCTGTTCTTGAAACATGCAACCTGGTGGCCACCTTACGGAAGAGCCACGTGGGGGATCCCACATCGCTCCCAGGGCCAGGAAGTCTCCCTTGGCTCATGGATCTCTTGAGACCCTTGTCACCCAGCCACCATGTTGTGAGAAAGCCAAACTAATGGAGAGGCCGAGCGCTGCGGTGTTCCGGCCGGGAGCCTGGCTCAGGTCCCTGTGCATAGGAGCACCACCACCAATGCGGGAGGGAGGGAGCCTTTGGGGACCCCATGCTCCCCCTCTCCAGGGCCTGGGGAGGTGCTGCCCCACACCCACGCCCCCCGTGTCACAGATTCAGCAGCAGAATAAGTGTGGTCAGTGTCCCAGGCACTAGGAAACTGCTGGTTTCCTCTGCAACATCCAGGAGCTGTGATAAGACGCTCCTTCTGTATTGTCCACAGTGAACACTTGTAAAATGTGTGGCAAGAACCAAGGGAAGCCACCTGCTCTGTGGGACTGGTGACAGGAAATCAGGTAAATGCCAGAGAATAATTGCCCTGTGGCCTCATGGTCTGGCTCTGTGGGCCAGCCTCGTCTCTGGGCTTTGCTCCAGTAGTAACAGTAAGACGCGTGACTCTGAAGAGGACGGGCGCATGGACATGTGTCTGGGGACATGCAGCAATCCCAAAAAACCCTCTTCCGACCACTCGTTGGCCTGGCATGCAGGCTCACTACACTGCAGGACACTTGTCTTGCTGATTTCTGCAAGGATGCTTGTATGCTGCTCAACCCCACGGGCATTGGAGCCTTCAGAAGGCACAGGATGAAGCTGTGGGATTCCCAAGAGCAAACCTGCTCCCTCTTGGAAGCACTGTCCCTGGCAGGTCCGCAGGGAGCCATTTTCTGCTACCCCGAACCCGTGCCTGGATAGGCCCTGTGGGCTTCGTCCCCAGGCACAAGACCTGGGCTGTGCTGGGCCCTCCCACCTTTGCCTGCCTTCTGGCCTTGCATTCTCAGGAGCCCCAGGAGCAGGGGAGAAAGGACTCACACTCTCGCTTTCACTCCTCCCTGTGCAGGGGTGGCTTGGGAGGGTGGGCCTGAAGAGTTTACAACCTGGGCAGGGGAGTCCAAGAAGAGGAAGAAAGAAAAATCGCAGATACAAATTTGGACATAAAAGTGAATATTTATTGAGAAGGAGAAAAAAAATTGCAACCAATCATCATACCTTAAAAAGAGCTGGCCAATAGAACAAGCATCACCAAATCCAGAAGAATAACATCACTAATCATGAATAACTACCTGTCTGTTACACTTTCTCCTCTATGTATTTTCGGCTTTATGCTTTCTAATGGCTTTTCCCTACGATGACGCCCTATCATTTGGCTGCTCGGCGGGAGAGCGAGGCCGCGCCCATACCCACTGCGAAGGGAGAGAGGACTCCACACAGAAATGCAGGTACCGGACCACGCAGACACGCTTGGGAAACATGAGCTTTCTTGTCACCGGCATCGTTGCTGTTAGTGACTGTGGCAGCTTTCTCTGGGCCTATAAATGGCACGATGGTCGTGTGTGTGGAGCAGCCTAGACGGGCGCCCTATAGAACGCTGGCCTTAGCGTCCTCAGCTCACACAGACGAGACAGAATTGCCATCGCTTAAGGGATGGGGCATTAGTTAAAGGAAAGGGTCTGTCATTCCCAAGGAAAAGAGCATTGTCCTTAGAAACTGGTGACTGTCCAGTCATCATGGCCAAACACACCTGTTGAAATGGTGGGGCAGGGGGAATGGTGGCACCGAGTGAGGGCATGAGGGCGCGGAGCTCAGACCCTGCAGGAGGGACAAAAAAATGGGGCAGCCACTGTGGACAATGGCTTAGAAAATTCACCATACACTTACCAGATGACTCAACAACCCCGGCTGGGGTATTTGCCCGATATAAATGACAATTATGTCCACACAGACTGCATTATGCACACGGAGGTTTGTAACACTTCTGTTTATTACCATAAACACTGAAAATCCCAAGCATTCTTACATGTTGGATGGCTCAGCAAGCGGGGAACATCGCACCATGGGGCACCGCTGAGCGGTAGGACGGACCGACTGCCGATACATGACAGGCATTACACTAAGTGAGGAGGTCCGTTTCAAGAGGCCCCCACTGCTGGAATCCGGCTCTGTGCCATTCTCGAGGCACCACCAATGTGATAATGGCCAAGTGATTGGGGGCCTCTGGGGGTCAGTCGTGGGCAAGGCTGGGGCTGGAAAGTAGCCGCCCCAAGGGCTTTGATGGGTGATGATTGTCCTAATTGTCATGGTGGTCACACAAAGCCCTACGTGTGGAAATCATGTGAATGGTGCACACACGCTAACGCGATGTAACTGTACGACAATTAAAATACAAAACCTGGATGAGTAGTGATTGGGAGTCGAGCCATTCAGAGCCTCACCAAGCAGGTGATGTTGGTGACAGAGGTCATATGCAGAGCCGGGCTTGGCATCCCCCTGCTTCTCCTTGGCTCAGCAGTGGGGCTGTGCCTGAGCCTGGAGGGCAGCCCTCTGGGGTGACCTTCAAGAAAGCAAGGCTCAAGAGGAGAAATCTGGGAGGCCTGGGGAGGGGGGAGGGAGCCATGTGTGCCTCAGAGGGGCAGACGTCACCCAAGGCTGACCTGGCGTTGTGGGCACAGCTGCGAGGCTGGAGGCCCTGACCGGTGTCCCTTGTGTGTCCGGAGACTGGACCTGGTGGGCAGTCCACCCTGAAGGTGGGAAACGTCTAGGGAAATGCCAGCAGGGTGAGGCGGGGGCACTGGGGGAGGCCATGCAGGGATCACCGGGGGCCTCAGCGGCAGCACCACACCACAACCACCTCTGGGGCAGGGAGTCCCCGGAGCCGCCCCGCAGGACGGGGGCCACGTGGGGGAAAGGCTGGCCTGTTGGCTATCTGCGCCTGTGCCAGCAACGCGGGGCCAGGCCAGGGAAAGGATGAAGGCAACTGGAGCAGCTCGGCTTCTACCCCACGGTGTGCAACGTTTCTAATTTTAGGACTGGTTGTCATGACAACGGGAAGTGGTTTTGTGTTAAAAATAGCAGCTGTTCCAGTTTCACCGTGCCCTGTGGACAGGAGTGCGTTCTGCTTTGAGGTGGCTGAGGACTCTGAGTCGGCTGGGACGGGACGCCGGGTGTCCCCAGGGATGTGGGGACTTGGCATGACAAGCGGGGTTTTCAGTGGCCCCACAAAATTGGGGCCGGGCCTGTCTGAGTCTCTGAATGAGCCTGAGGGCAGGAGCCCCACTACTACCAGGCCGGGGGTGGGGTCCAGGTCTGTGGCCGCCGCTGTGGCATGACTAGCGACCTTGTCTGCAGGATGGACATGGCCCAGACTTCCTCTCCCCGGAGCCCAGGAGATCCCCTGTCCCATGGTCATGCTGGGGCTTCTGCGTGAAGATAGCATCATGTCCCTGGTATGATGATGGTGCCAGAGTCCTGTGAGTGCACCAAGGCCCTTACCGGGCTTCCTGCTTCCCTGGGAAGGAAGGTCTCCCCAGGGGACACCCCCGCCCTCTGAGAGGTGGGGAAGGTGCCGAGCAGACTGGGCCCAGGACAAGCCTGGTGGTTCTGGGATTTTCCCGCCTGCAAGAAGCACACCAGCTCTGCTCTTGTGGGCAGGATCACAGGGATGAGGCATCGCAGGCTGGCCCAGCCTTGCAGGTGCCTGGGAGTGGGAACCCAAGCCTGCCGAGCCATAGACCCAGGCCAGGCACCTCGGCAGCAGGTAAGCAGGTGGGTGTGGATCCCAGGCTGTGAATTTGCCTCTAAATGTCAGCTGTATCTGGGAAAATGACCCCAGGGCCCAGCAGGAGCTACCTGGAGGGACCTGAGCATTTTCCTTGAAGACACCCCCGAGGGGCGCCAATGGCTGCGTGTCATGTTTGTGGCTTCTCCCCCAACGTCCACTGCCCAGCACTGACCCTGTGGAGAACCCCTACCGGGCCTTTGCAGAGGCTCTAGAATCCTCCCGTGTGTCCACAAACAAATTCAATTTCATTCTTTCCCCCACTTGCTCCTTTGCAAGAAATAGCTGTGATTCAACTTTTTTTTTTGAAAGCAGGGCTCACATTTATTTATTTATTTATTTATTTATTTATTTATTTATTTTAAAGATTTTATTTATTTATTTGAGACACAGAAATCACAAGAAGGCAGAGAGGCAGGCAGAGAGAGAGGAGGAAGCAGGCTCCCTGCTGAGCAGAGAGCCATATGCGGGGCTCCATCCCAGGACCCTGAGATCATGACCTGAGCTGAAGGCAGAGGCTTTAACCCACTGAGCCACCCAGGTGCCCCACAACTTTATTTTTTTAAATTGAAGTATGATTAACATACAGTATAGTATTAGTTTCAGGTGTACACTATAGTGATTCGACAACTCCGAACATTTCTCAGTGCTCGTCATGGTAAATGTGCTCCTTCATCCTCTTTTTCTCTTCCACCCATCCCCCATAGATACCATCACACAATTACGAGGGGCTGGCAGCCACCTGTGTGTTCTCCATATTTAAGAGTCTGGATCTTTTGGTCTCTTTTTCTCTTTGTTGTTTGTTTCCTAAATTCCACGTGTGAGTGACATCAAATGGTTCTTGTCTTTCTCTGAACGACTTATTTCACTGAGCATAATACCCTCCAGTTCCATCCATATTGTGCAAATGACAAGAGTTCATCCTTTCTGATGGCTGAGTAATATCCCACTGTATTTCTACACCACATCTTCTTTATTCATTCATCTGTCGATGGACGCTTGGGCTCTTTCCATAATTTGGCTGTTGTAAATAATGCTGCAGTAATACAGGGTGAATATATCTTTTTGAATTAATGTTTTTGTATCCTTTGGGCAAATACCCAGTAGTAGCATTACTGAATCACAGGCAAAAGAATGAATCTGGGCCACTTTCTTACACTGTCCACAACAATAAACCCAAAGTGGATTAAAGACCTAAATGTGAAGCGATCAAAATCCTAGAAGAGAGCACGGGCAATGATTTCTCTGACATTGCCCACAGAAACAGTTTTCTAGGTGTGTCTCCTGAACCAAGGGAAACAAAAGCAAAAATGAACTACTAGGATTTCATCAAAATAAAAAGCTCTGCACAACGAAAGAAAAAATCAAGAAAACAAAAAGACAACCTACTGAACAGGAGGAGATATGTGCAAACGACTTATCCAATAAAGGGTTAGTATCTAAAATAAATGAAAAACTGATACAATTCAACTCCAAAAAATCAGATAATCCAATTTGAAAATGGGCAGAAGACATGAACAGACATTTCTCCAAAGAAGAAGTCCAGATGGCCAGCAGACACGTGAAAAGACGCTCAACATCACTTACCATCAGGGAAATGCAAATGGAACCACAATGAGATACCACCTCACACTTGTCAGAATGGCTAGAATCAAAAAGACACGAAACAACAAGAAAAAGGCACCCTGGTGCACACTTGGTGGGAATGCAAACCGGTACAGCCACGATGGAGAACAGTATGGAGGGTCCTTAAAGAAATAAAAATAGAATTACCATAAATCAACTTTAAAAAGATGGAAAGTTCGATAGAAAAATGGGCAAAGCCTGTTGACAGAAGTCACTGGAGGGACACTAGACAGGCCACCATGTGTATTCACTCAAGTTCACTGGTGGTCAGGGGCACACTGTGAGTTTGGCTTCAACTGGAAAATTAAGCCCTTTTAAGGACGTAGCATAAATGGGCAAGTTCCCACCCCACTGGCTGGGGGTCCTGAAAACCACAGGCACTGGTTAATGTCACAGCACATGTTCAATTGACCATCCATACTTGAATCGACCAGGGTAGAGGTGACCTAAAAAATCTGCATGACCTCTGGTTGGTGACATGACCTGAGTGAATCTCAGCTGCGTGGGGCCCCATCTCCCAGGCCATGGAGGGACTCAGTGACCCTGCTCTTGGGCCACACAGCCCTGTTCCTAAGCCACGTGGCTGCTCCTTGCAAGAAGGTGATGGGGCTCGAAGTGTGATGACAGGTGTGGGAGGAGCTATGGCCCAGAGACCAGTGCCTCACGCCCTGCTTGGTGTTTGTGATCCGAAGTCTAAAAGTGTCCTTTGGAGGGAAGGACCTGCTCCCCATGGGCTTGAGGAACAGACATCCACAGAATGCTTTGCTACTTCTCTGTCTAATAGCAAACCCCTGTATTAGTTTCTTATTTCTGTGGTAACAAATGACCACACACTTAGTGGCTGGAACAACACACACTTACTATTTCATAGTTTTGTTGGCCATAGGTCCCACATGGATCTCACTGGACTAAAATCAAGGTGTCTGGAAGGCTATGTTCTTTGTGGAGACTCCAGGGGCAATCCACTGTCTTGTCTTCACAAACTTCTAGAAGTGGCCCATACCTCTTGGCTTGTGGCCCCCTTTCTCCATCTTGAAAGCTAGCAACACTGCATCTCCTCAGCCCTCCTTTTGCTGTCACATCTCTGACTGCAGCTGGGAAAGGTTCTCCATTTACTGATGATGGTTGTTGGCTATGTTCACAGATACTCAGATTCCCAAGTATCTCTTGGAAAGAACCCTTAAGAAGAGAGCATAGTCATAAACATATGAACATGTCTGACTTCCATCCTTTCATCCACCCATCCTTCCACCCACCCATCCATCCATCTGCCCACCCTTCCACCCACCCATATATCCATCCATCCATCCATCCATCCATCCATCCATCCATCCATCCATTCATCCATCCACTCATCCATCCATGCACCCACCGTTCCACCCACCCATCCACCTACCCTTCTATCCATCCAACCACCCTTCTACCCATCCAACCACCCTTCTACCCATCCATCCATCCATCCATCCATCCATCCATCCATCCTTCCATCCATACATCCAACATTTACTGAGCCCTCACTACAGGCCATGCCTATGCTGGATTCAGAAGAAACTGGTGAATAAGTCATAACTTCTGACCACCAGGGTCTCACATTCCAGCAGGGAGACAGACGTGTTAGCAAGTAACTCCTACAATAATGTAACACATGCAATTATCTCAGTGTGGAATTGGGGGGACTCCTTCTGCCTGGATACTGTGAGCACAACTCAGATGTGGCCTCTTCCCCCAAGAGCTGAGATTGTGGGGGAAACCTAGAAGATAAGTCACAAATCATGAGGATGCAGGTCAGTGAGAAGCTGTGTGGGGACGTCAAAGAACAGCATAGACCAAGTGCCCTGGGACTTAACAAGAGGGAGTAGTCACTTCTGTCCCGAAGATCAGGTCCTGACCTGGCCACTGGATGTTTGCTCCTTCAGCTGACCCAGGTGGACTTTTGAGCAACATCCTATTGGTGCTGCATCTGGGGAAAAAATACCCTAGACAGACCAGTATTTGGATTTGGAATTCCAGCTTTAGGTTATTCATTTCTCTGAATCTAATTTTTTATCTACAAACCAGTGGTAATTATACTTATTTGAAAAATGTTGAGACACATAAAACAGTATATGTCAAGCATTTGGCCCACTGCTTGGTAACTTTATTGACCAGTTCAATTCAACAGATATCATCACACAATTACGAGGGGCTGGTATGCATTGGTGGGGAAGGGCAAGAGGGGCTCCCCAAATCAGATGCGTCCTTGCATGGTGGCATTGAGAAGAGGCCCACACAAGACAGCAGTGGGTCCTGACTGGACACATACTTAAGTGGGTGGCTCAGGAAAGTCCCTGAGAGGCTAAACTAGAGGCTGAGAGGGTCCGCAGATCAATGGCCTAGGCAAGGAGCCCGGGTTGTGGGCTGTTGGTCTGCCCCACCCCCACCTCCTACTCAGCCTGGAATAAGCAGCTGCAATCCGAGGGTCCCTGGAGATGTCGTAGAAGGGAAAGAGCAATAATGCATATTTTATCAGGTGGGGGAAGAGGTCACTGTTGATGGACGTCTTGGTTGCTCCCAGCCCCGATGGGCAGGGGGATCTGCAAGCAGGTGCCGGTGGCGCCAGGATAGGGAGGATGTTCACCCAATCCCATGAGGCCCTGGAGGACCAGGACCGCCAGTGAGGGTGGGGGTCTGCTACCCATTGGGGCTGAGGATGGCAGGAGAGGGAGAGGAAATGCAGAGGCGTGGAACCCCCAGCTGAACAAGAGCGCAGTGCACCCACAGAAGGACCGAAGGCTTGATCTGAAATGTTACTAACAGTCGGGGCTGCCTTTTCACACGGCTCTCTGTTCAGAAGCAACAGCCTCTATCTGGGGGCAGGAGGGGACGGAGAGGTGGCTTGGAGGTTCTGGGAGCAGAGTGTCTTCCTATACCCATCTGACCCGTGGCCCATGGGCTGGGGTTCCCACAGTGGCAGCCGGAGATTGAAGAGAAGGGAGTTGGGGGACGCTGGGGCGGGGAGGCCCTGCAGAGCACCGGGCCGGCCCGCTGTCCTCCGATGTGATCCTGATGCTCCGCGGGAGCTGGGGGTCACTCAGCAGCCGGCAGGTGCTTGTTATGGTGGAGAAGGATCCCCGTGAGGCTGAGGCACTGGAAACGCTGGGAGGGAGTGATGATCCTTCCCTACGTGGTCACCGTGGAGCAAGGGTGGGCCCACTTAGGAGGGGCGAGACCGCCCTGCCCCACAGGGTCAACTTGAAACCTCAGTGAGAGTCTTGCCCTGGCTGAGACTATGTGTAGGGGAGAGGCCATGTGCAGGGAGAGAGGCCGTGTGCAGGGGAGAGGCTACATCCAGGGGAGAGGCTGCTGGGCCCAGGGATATGCTGGTACTTCTGCAAGTTGTCAACAGGGACGTGGTGATCACACAGGGACCAGCCCTCCAGCGCCGCCCTCTGAGACCCCTCCCCACAGAAAATGCACCTGACATTCCACTGTCCCCCTCCTGTCTGGCCTGGGTCCCCTGAGGTGATGTCTGTCCCAGGTCTGGGAGGCTCAGAGGGACTACGGGGCCACACATTTGCTGCTGGGGGGCTCCCTCTCTGGCTGGGGACACTCGGCCTCCCTGGGGCCCCAGCGCCCTCCACCCCGGGAACCCAGAGCTGCAGCCCAGAGCACATGTCAGCCGTGCTGGTTGGGAGCATGGCGCGTCATCATGACCCGCTCCTGACTCCCTGAGCCTCAGGTCCCTCACGGGAACTGACCCTCGTCTCTGGGTGTTGGAGGATTACCCGGAGTCACATGCGTAATGTTTTCAACAGGTCTGGCAGGAGAGAGCGTCCTGAAAAGGCCAGGGTGCCCTCAAGGACAGAGAAGGAGGCCCATGTCCCCGGGCCTGGCAGCTGTGGAAACCATGTCCTCTGGTTTCACTCACTTGACCATCTGAGCACCCAGCTTCTGTCCTGGCACTGAGACAGACTGGGCCCTGTGGAAGGATCGAGCAGCAGACCCCCATCTCCTGCCCAGGTTCTGGCAAAATCCCCTGGGGGAGGGACTTGAGGAGGATGACGATGTCTGCAAGGAGCCTTAGAGCCTCCTGGAGAGCACCCCAGGGTCTGCGGGGGTGCGAGGCCAGACCTGAATGCCAGGCCCTTCAGAATCCCCCAGGCAGACATGGCCACATGGGAGCTGACCCCAAGCCCACACCCATATGTCAGACACGACCACGTGGGAGCTGGGGTTGTGCCCCTAGCACCTCTCCCGGGGGAAATGGCCTTGGGCAGCTTGCTCCATCTCCCTGTGTCAGGTCTTGTCTGTAAAATGCAGAGGCCGGAGACCAGGATGGAAGCAGCCAGTGTCCACGGGCTGGCTCTGTGTGTGTGCCGGGGCTGGTCTCTGTGCAGGAGAGCTGAGGCTGGCGTGAGAGAAAACATCCTCTTTCAAGGGCACCATGCACGCAGCCCAGGGAGGCGGTCCAGGAGGGGCTAGGCCAGGCCCCGGGGGTTCCATCCAGGATGGAGGTGTACAGGTGGGCCTCCCGGGACTTCTCGTTCGGGATGAGCTACATTCTAGCTCACCATGCTTCCTGAGGCACTAAAGAGACTTGGTTGCCATTGCTGCTTATTTCTAAGTTCAAATGCAGCCCAAAGCTGGAGAAACCGATGTGTGTGCTTTCTTGGGGGGGAGAAGCCCACGTGTGCCCCAAATCCCTCCTGGGCGGTGGCATCCCTGAACCCCAGCCCAAGGCAGCATCCACTCTGAGGTTTCTGGGATGCAGGGCTGCCCCCAAGACGCCTTATCGCCTCCGCTGGGCCATCTCCTCTCTGCACAGACTTCCCACGGCTCCGGCTCCCCAGGGCTGAGCTCACTCAGTGGAGCGGAGAAGACTCTCCTGGGATCCCAGCCTCCCTCCAGGGCCTGGAGTCCCATCCAGCCGAGCAGGACAATGGGGAGATGACGCCATGGCCCCCAGGCCAAGGAGTGCATGTGATCTGGAGGCCAGAGCACCTCACTGGCCAGGAGGAAGGGCCCTGCAGGGCACATGGGCCGCATCTGCTCAGGGACCCAGACACGGGAGCAGAGCTCTGCCAGACTGGAGACTTGGGCCTGAGGAGCCAGCTTCACACCCCCAACCCCAGTGGTGGGGTGACTGGCTGTCGTCCTGAAGCCCATGGAGGAGTCGGGCCCAGGTTCCGCCCTTGAGCTCTCATGTGCTCCCGACCACAATCACGATGATGTGAAATGTCAATGGATCGACCATCAGGACTGAGCTGACCTCGCATGAGCTGTGAGACCTCAAAGGCACCAAGGAGGTCACATGGGGGCTGGTCACTCCCCCATCAGGCCAGAAGTAGGGCCATTTAGACCAGATGTCCCGAGGGCAGGGGGAAGCCAAGCCTGTCAGCTGCCAGCTGCTTCTGTCACAACCCGCGGAGTTGAGCCTTGCCCACTTTCCAGTCCTGTGCATCTGTGCTCTGTTTCTTGGCACTTGGTGGACTTCTACCGTCCATGGATCATTCACAGAGTGGAAGCTACGATGCTGCTGTAGGGTTTCATCAGTGTTCTCAAAAATTCCCACACCTGTGGCCAGGTTAGGGTGATCACTCCAGATTAACGGAGACAGGGAAAATAAAACATAAAAAATGTAAATGAAACCGTGAAGCTGCCTTAAGTTCTTGGCAGAGGCCACAATCACACTTTATCCGGCAGGACCAATGTGCGGAGCGAGCTGAGTGACGGCGACCCTCATTTCTGTGCAGCGGCCTGGCAGGGCTTCCGGAGCTGGCCGCTGGGGCCGAGGGTCTGGGGGAGTCCCAGTGGGGGGTTGAGACAAGCAGACACAGCAGGTTGCCCATTCCCCACAAAGGTGGGGACAGGAGGGACTGTGAAGGTCCCATGGGCTCTGTCCTCCATTTTCGCCCTCGAGCTTAGAACGGGGCCTGGCACATAGGAGGGGCTCTGCAAACATTGCTGCAGGAACGGCAGTAGCACTGAACCAAGGGTTTAGGCCCAGGGCTGTCTGGCTGGTGCTTGCTGCTCCCTGATCTTTGTAGGCAAGAATGGGTCATTGTACACACACGCACACACCCCATGTGGAGTGAACAGGAAGTAAGGCGGTCTCTGTCGGGTTTAGGAGACTCGGAGGTGCCTCAGGGAGAGGCTAGAGAATGTTCCTTGAATGGGCCAGGTCCGTGGGGACAGGGAGTGCCTTGGGTCATATGAGCTTGAGGAACATATGATACTGTCTGCATCCTTTCACGGGAAGTGGTGGTCCCCAGAGATGTGGGATAATCGTGATCATGACCCCCACTGTGGGTGTGGACCCAAACTGGGCAGCAAGGGGTGCTCTCTGGGCTCACTGTCCATGTAAGCACGCTCTTCAGGGCCCAATCCCAGGGAACCCTGGGTGTGGATCCTCAACAGGGCTGGTTCCAGCTTTTGTCACCTCTAGTTCTCCAACCTCGAGCTGCCCTAACTTTTGTAAACCTGTTTTCTCTTGCATAAAATTTGGGGGAAAATGAAATAAGAAACGAAGTTCATCATCTTAGTTTGTTCTGGGCTCCATGCTGGAATCCCAGAACCAGAGTCAGACCCTCAGTCTCATTTAGGAAGGGCAGTGAGGGGCGGTCAAAGACACTTTCCCATCTCTTGGGACACTCTCCCCCATGCTCTTGGGGCGAAGAGCATGTCTCAGCTTCATCCTGCTTCTGACTCTGCAAGGTCCGTATAAGGACTGACTGAAGTAAGGTGAGTAAAGCATGGTGCCGGAGACTGGCGCATACACGGTGTCATGAATGGCAGCTTCATATAAATGGGAAGAGTTTGCAGTCCAGCCAGCCATGTTTGCAGCCAAAAGCCTACATATCCCTCCCCTGAGCAGAATGAGCAAGGACTCAGAGCTGGAGGGACGGCTGAGGCATTCTGCTAAGTAGTATCTAGCTGTTGTGACCATTCCTATGCTGGGGGTGACCTTGTCAGGTGGAATAGGTACCCCCATCCACCAGACCACACCTTGACCTCCAGCAAGGACCTCCAGCAAGGACCTCTAGTGACCTTCCCTGCTGACCATGCCCATACATTGACAGCACCATGGTCACTGATTTACAGTGTGCCTGGCCTGGGGGCTGTTAATCACTCTGAAAGGATCTCCTAGCCCATTTCCAAGCAGTCTTACTCCCTTGTCAGCCCATCCTGCTTCCCTTCCAGGACGTAGGATATAGAGGGGTTTGAGACCCTAAAAAGGTGATCAAACAACAAGATGGAGCCCCAGTGCTGGCCATGTCCACCAGGCACGCATGTTCCAATTTCTCCCCAAAAGGGTTCAAGAGGAAAGGCTGGTTGAGTAGATGTAGGGTTACTGAAAATCACATTCACTGTTTGTTTCTTAAATTTGATTTGTTTATTTACTGAGCCCTGAACCTCGGTTGCTGTAAAAGGAAAAGTAGCTCCAGGTCAGGAAAGGAGGGTATCTGTGGTTGAAATCTCAGTGTACTCATGCTCAGTGTACTTACAATCTTTGCAGCGCTAGTGGACACAGTGGGCCCAGGCAGGGCTCCTGGGCTGAAGAGGGTGAACGAAGAAGGGTCCTCGCATGGCTGGTGCACTGAGGAGAAAGACACCCACTCTCAGCCCTTCCCACCTCCTCTGTTTGACCGTGAGAACTGCCATGATGGCAGGCCAGTGCCTCTTGAAGCTCTGGGACCAGACAGACCCTCACTGGCTTACCTACTGGGGCCCTGGCCCTGGGACCCCTGGGGTTTTGGAAGCCTGAGTCCAGCTGGTGTGAAACTGGTCAGACCAGGGGCCAAACACATTCCAGGGTCTTTGTCCAGAGGCTGGCTGCTGTTCCTGGTAAGATGATGACCCAAGAAGCAGGAAGTGACTCTGCCCATCCATCAAAAAGACAGTGTTTTTATTACAGAAATTTTCAGACACAGACAGAACTGGAGAGAATTATATAATGAACACCTGAATGCTGCCACGGAGTTTCAACCATTATCAACTTTTGGACAGTCTGCCTCCTTCTGTACTCCACCCATGTTCTCACATGTCCACACCTGCCATTTTCATACTTGTAGAAAATTACGTGAATTCCTAAATCTCATTGTTCATGCTTTCTGGATTGTCTATCATTTATTTTATAGTTTTTAAAAATTTGAGGGGAGCAAAATTAAGGGCCCTGCCTTATAATTGGTTGAGAATCCCGTTTTAGTCTATAAACCCCCTCTGTCTCTTTTTTAGATATTGACTTTTCTTTTTCTTTTCTTTTCTCCCCCGCCTTTTTTTTTTTTTTTCTGGTGGTGATTATTGTTATAGAAAATGGGTCAGAGGCATCTTGTTGGGTCAGTTGGGTGTGTGACTCTTGATTTTGGCTCAGGTGGTGATCTCGGGGGTTGTGAGATCGAGCCCCGTGTCAGGCTCCACACTCGGTGGGAAATCTGTAGGAGATTCTCTCTCACTCTCCCTTTGCCCCTCCCCTGCTTGCATTCTTTCTCTCTCTCTAAAATAAGTAAATAAATATTTAAAATAAAAAAAGGAAAATGGGCCATATTTCACTGAGATTATATTCTCAGGTTGTCATTTAGCCTGTTCCTCTGTCCCCTGTAGTCCCTGAACACTGGTCCTTAGATCTGGAGGCTCCAGCAGGTGCTTGTAGGGCACTGATTCCAGACAATGTGGCTCCAATCCTTCCAGAGGCACCTGCTGTCTAGCTCCCTCTGTTTCTGATGGAAGCTGCCACCGACAGTCAGTCACCCTGACTCAGGGCTGTGAGACAACACCAATCCAACTTTCTCTTTCCTTCTTTCTTTATCAGCTGGAGCCGTTCCACAAATTGTCTCTTAATAACAATTTGGTTGCCCTGCATTTGCAGAGAAAAGGTAGGTAAATATTTCATTTTTATTCTTCATTTACCATTCTTCAGAATAATAAGATGGTTCTCCAGCACAGCCAAAATTGACCAGTTAAGTTTGGGTTATTATTATTATTATTATGAACTCAGAGATTAAAATGTATTTGAAGTGTTATAACCCATTGCAGATATTTTCATATTAATGCTCAACTAGTATCTGATGCTTCTAAAAAGTGAGGAAATCCTGCCTGGGTTCCTCGGACTGGCCCCTCCGCACTCCCACTGCCTCACAACCATAACTGAGTCCAAGGTCCAAGCCTGATCCCTCAGGCCCACCTCCGGGAGACCTGAAACATGTGGAGGGTGGATGGAGCACTTCTGATCGAAACAGACTTTGTTGCCAGGTAGGAAGAGGATGAAGGTCAGTTCGACTTACCTGGGCTGGCTTCCTGGGGATGCAGGTGGACAGGATGCCCCTGCACATGGAAGGCAGTGCAGATGGGATGTGGTACAGTGTGAGACTGAATGAGTATTATATGTCCTTGTTGCTGTCCCAGTCAAGAGCCCCATCATGCTCAGGTCAGCCCTCCAGGTACTGACTCTGGGGAGCCCTGGGACAGAAGAAAATGAGAGCACACGCACCACCAGTTCTTAGAGCAAGGCCAACATACAGCTGGGGCAGGGGCTCGAGCAGGGGAGCTGGCATCCGATCGTGCTCCCCTGACTGCCCCACCACAGGAATGAGGGAGTCAGACAAACGCTTGCAATCACCTTTGGTCCTCTGAGTTGGCATTCAGGCATCTGTTCAGGGATCCCTTGGGGAACCGAAGGTCAGGGGAGTGGAGGTTCCAGATGCTGGAAGCGCTGGTTGCAAGGATGCCCTAGTGGGCCCACTTGAAAAAGTCTTCTGGGTGTGATGTGTGCTGAAATGACGAAATCTTTGGATGTTCTTGTTCCACGATGAGTCCTAAGGTGTGTAACTCTAAACCCCTGTGAGCCACCCAGCTTGGGCCTTGCAGCCCCAAGGAAGACAGCCTTCCAGGGCCCCAAAATCATGGCGTGCCTGCCTGTCTGCTCTCTTAAAATGCACGCCAGTTGCGAGGGTTTACGTTTATAGAGAGGCAGAGAGGTATATAAATACATACAATCGCATTACGTTTATATTACATATGATCACAGCTTCCCAGAGAATCATGATTATACTCTTCCAATCTGTTTTCTGGGCCTGCAGTTACACTTACATTGTGTGTACACACATAGACACATAGAAAACACACAGATTTTTATACAGCTACATTCACACATAAAGTATGTGTGTATATGTGCTTATATATTTATCTTTGTTAATACATATTGATGTATCAGTGGTCATATAAAATATTTGTTATTGGCACAGTTATAAACAAATGTGTCAGTGGGCCAAAGCCTCCATAGGTATGGAATTCGATACAGGACAAACAGTAATAGGTCAAAGAGCTGGTAAATGACCAGCGAGCTGATAGCCTCATAGAAATGGATATCTACATGGAAAAATGTCATGACATCCTAATACTATAGACGCAGAAGGTAATGCTCCATGATTGAAGAACTCATCAGAAGAACGGAGGAGGGGACACCTGGGTGACTCAGTCCATGAAGCATCCAGCTTTTGGTTTTAGCTCGGGTCATGATCTCAGGGTTATGGGACTGATCACCTAGTTGGTGATTTAGAATTTTGGAACTTTGGAAATTTGGAAACTTCAGTGTAATGAAATCCACCCCCACTGAAGTGAAAAAGAGACAAAAGAGAGAAAATATTTGCAACTTAAATAACAGAGTATATATATCTGTAAAGTATAACAAGCTCCCCGAAAGTGAGAAGTGAGAGGCAAACATACATTTCAAATGGACAAAGACATACATAAGCACTTCATGCAGAAAAGCACACAAGTGATGAAAAAGCATAAGGAGACATCCCCTGCCAGCCCTCCAGGAGATGCGAGACAGTGTCACTTGTCACCCATGAGACCAGCCTCAGGGACCGGTGGTGGTGGGACCCCGTGCCGGGGAAGCTCTGCCCACAGGGGTGGGGCTCAAACAGCCATGGGCTTTGCGAGGGATGAGGGATACTGGCTCCGCATGTCTGAGTTACAAACTCAGGCCCCTGCTGCGGGCAGTACCAGCCTAGAGTGCTGCGGTCAGATGTGGCTAGAAGGTATTCGTCCTCATGTATTTGCAAGAGTGAACAAACACCATCAGTCAGGAGCGTTTGAGCGAATGCAGGCTAGCCACACTCTAAATGCCTTGCAGAAGCTGGGACACATACAACACAGGTGTGCAGCGATGTGGAAACAGTCTAAGACACGGTGTGGCGGGAAAACTCTAATTACGGAACACCGTGGATGGCGTGGCTCCTTATGTAAGAGCACCCCGGCGTACACACACGGGATTCTGGTGTGTCGCTTACAGATGCGTGAGCATGAGTACACAGCGCACACTCTGACGGAATACACGTTACAGACCTCGCTGCTGGTGTTTCTCGTGGAAAGGCCGAGGACGGAGACAGCAGGAAGAGGAAATGTGAGTCCTCATACTGTTTGTATTGTTTACCATAAAAATGTATTTATTTAGTGTAATTTAAAAAGTTAAAGAAGCCACGAATAACCTAGCAATGAATATGGTGAATATTTTTAAGGTGCTACACATGGTAAAAGATATTTCTGAATACAACACTAAAGGCAGAGACAAGACATACATAAAACATTAACATTTTCATGACAAAAGAAAAGCATACCTAAAAAACAAAAAGAAGCAAATGAGGAAAATATTGGCGACATATATGCCCAATCGTAGTTAACCTTAAAATATAAAGAGCTCTTACAAATCAATAAGCTGCCATTTTCTTCTATTCACTACAGTGGAAGAGACATTTGAGTCAAAAATGTTTTTTCCTCCTGTGGAGCCCTTCTTTTATGGCTTTTTTCATCTTTGAATTTTAAAAATATCCCCCTCCTTGCCGTCTGGATTCTGAAAAGTGCCTCTCCCTCCTTGCTTGATATTCTGCCTTATCAAACTGAGTTTGTGCCTAAAGTTGCTTTATTTCCTATTATTTTACTTTTGTTACAATCTCCTTTCCAGCTATTACCACCTGCCCTGCCCCCCGGCACTTTAATGACCTCTCTCTTCCATATTTTCTACGTCTCTCCGAATTGTGAGAAGAGGTGGCAGAGACTCAAAATGTCCTCTGCTTTCCAAAGAGACTCCTTTTCGTAGGTATGGCTTTCCTTTCTTTCTTAGATGGCCTGTTAGAGTTTTCAGGGCTGGCTCGCTCGCTAATTCATTACTCCCGTCGAATGAGAACAATACGGGCCAGGCCTGGTCTTTCTATAGCAAGAGCCCGTGTGTCCTCTTCTGCTTCTCCCACTTCTGAACTGTCTCTGTCAGAAGAGCTTTGCAATATTAGGCTGAAATTCTGGTGGCCATGAATGCATTTTTCCAGCCCCAGGTGAAAGGACGGTGGTGTGGTGGGTCCCCACAGGAGGAGCACAGACCCCCAAGCTGCTCCCATGGGGGCCTCAGCCACTGCCCTTCCAGTCCCTCCCTCCAAGGAGGCTTCCATGGGGCTCCATCCGGCCATTCCCTCTGGCAGCATCCCGTCCAGGTCTGTCCAGCCCCGTCCATCAGCATGACGCTGAGTGGAGCTCCTGACACCCAGGCATGTGGGTGGACCACCTCTGAGGTCCCACGCCGGGGGCGGCCAGTCTGTCCAGTCTGCGGTGGCACTGCCTTGGGACCCGGGGATGGGTGTACCACCCCCTCCCCAAGGTCATCTGCAGAGAGATTTCTCAGCGGCTCTGCATTCCTCCTCTTAGTCTGGGGAGGCCTCCCTGTTCCTGCTCCCTGCCCCTGAGAGGCACTTTCTGCTCTCCTCCAGCCCTGGGTCTTAGACTTTGGGTTACAAAGTCTTTAAACACATGGACGTTGAGAGAGGCCACCCTGAAGCCATGAAAACGTGTGTCCACATGAAGACAAATACTGACAGCAGCCCCATTCACCCTAGCCCTGGCTGGCGACCGTGCGCAGACCCGCGGACTGCCGAGCAGGGGCACCCACGGCCCTCCTAGCAGACAGGCAGCTGCTGACACCCCCGACGTCTCCATCAAATTAATTTACTTTTGAAAAGCAATACCTCCTGAACAGCCTTTGTTACTATGGGTGAGCAATCAAACCAGACTCTATTAATACCGAGTGGCACCAGAAGACCTTAATTAAGCCAGCACCCAAGGGTTCCCCAGAGGCTCTAGGCTGAGCCTCGAAACGGGATTTCCTTCCAGGCCATCACCCTGGGACTCATTCTGGTTGGTGTGAGTGTTGGGGGAGGGGCGCATCGGGCCTGCTCCTGCCGTGTGCCCCGTTGTGGCCGGACTGGGTCAGACCCCTGCCCTGCAAGCGGCCTCCACTGGAGCTGTGGGCACTTGGGCACCCGGGACAGCTGTCACACCGCTGCCCTCAGAAGCATCGCTGTGTACCCTGGTGCAGCTGCAGGACTGTTCCCTCTGATCCCGTGTCCACCACGGGGCAGGGTGCGGCTCTTCTGGAGAATTCACCTGTGGGCACAGCGTCCCTGCTGCTCTGAGATCGAGGTACACAGGCTCTCGTCAACCACCTCCTCAACCTGCACATGCCTTGATTCGTCCCATGGGTCTCTCTCCTCTCTGCACTGCAACCTTTCCATGCACAGAGGCCTGATTTTCCTGGGTTTACTGGTGTAGCTCCAGCCCCTCGACCAGCGGTGAGCCCACGGCTGTGGACACTCAAGGTAGGCAGCGAATGAGCAAAGACACACGATTCAGTTCTTTCCACGGTGGAAGCGCATTCTGGAGCTGGAGGGCACTGCGGGCAGGATGATGTCTTGACGGTTGTTCCTTCCAATGTTTCTGTGAAGTTTTTCAAGCAAACAGAAGAGTTGAAAGCATTTTATAATGAACATCCAGAAACCCAACAGATGCCGGATTTGCATCACCACGTGCCCACCCGTCCGTCCGTCCGTCTGTCCCTTCTGCAACCCATCTTTTATTTTACGCATTTCAAGGTAAGTGATGGATGTCAGTGCCCGTCTCCCAGGGAGTTTTGCATGATTATCATCAGTCAGAGCCCAACGGCTGGTTTTGGGTTTTCATGCAAGTTTCGTAGACAGTGAAATGAATAAACCTTGCTGCTCAGGCAGCCCGGCTGAAGACTTGTCTGTCCATCCAACTACTGCTATCGTCCCCCAGGGCTGGGCTCACTCCCTCTGCTGGAGTCTCATCATCCCCTCCCTCCTCCTGGCTTGCTTCTAGCTCTGAAGACAGGAGGTGTGGTCCCTGATGGGAGGTCTGCCTTCTTTTCTCAGCTCACAGTGGCAAGTACTCCTCTGAGCACCGTCTCTGTGGCGTCCCGCAAGCGTGCCATCGATGAGTCTGGGCAGACTGCGGATTTGTGTGACCCAAACCCCGACAGATGCAGAGCATGGACCCCCAAAGTCTCCCAGGTCCCTTCCCTCCCATTCCAACCTCACGGATCCACAGAGGCAGCCCTGCTCCAAGTCGGGCACTGCTGGTTAGGCTTCCCGGTTCTGGGGCTTCACATACACATAGGGTTGTGCAGAACACACTCTTGCACTCAAGGCAAGCCCCACTCGGGAATGTTTCTGAGATGCATTCGCTGTCTCACACATAAGGACGACTGTTCCGCTGCTGAGTCATTCTGCATGGAATGGGTCTCCCACAGCACACGGACCCAACCCCTGTCGGTTGTTGGATCACGGGGCTGGGACCGGTGCTTGGGTCCAGTTCTTACGGTACAGCTGTAGTACTTCTCGTCCAGGTGGGGTGGGATTCCTGGATCATAAGGCAGCTAGGGGAGCATTTAGTCTTATGATAATCCTTTTTGATCATGGACCCTCTCTTGGTGATCTCTCCTCTGTTATGTGGAAGTCATTTCCTCTCTTCGTGTTTTTGGCTTCCCTCACCCCTAGACACACGGTTTCAGCTGGAAATAGTCATGAGCAACGATCCTTAAATCCACTTGCTCTACAAACATCAGCGGGCCCTCCTTCATGGTAGGTCCTGGCCGAGCTGTGGGTGCCCAGAATGAGACCCTCTCTTTGGTCTTACTGAGTAGGGGGTCCAAACCCCCCACTCATGGCTGCCGGCTGAGGTTAGACCCTAAACATCCTCAAAATTTGGTGGCTAAAGATGGTGACCTCCCCAGTTTTTTTCTGACTTTCTAGAGAGACAGTGGCTTGTTTCGCCTTCCAAAGACATAAAGTTCTTTGTCTTAGGAAAATAACCATAATGGGCCTTTTGCTTACGCGAAGGGAAAGCAAATCCCGTCTGCGGCAGAAAAGCTCTAGTCAGCAAGGAGCTAAATTGCTCTGGTAACGAGGTAAACGGCTGTCTTCCTGGGGGCAGAACGGCATCTTTGTGGATGATGTTTGTTTTAGGAAATTTCTCTTAAATATGGATTTAGTTTGCACTGTTCCTGAAGATGACTGTTTGTTCTTAGGAGAGGTGAGTGTGTGTATGTGTGAGCATGTGTGGGTGGAAGCATGTCGTGTGTGCGTGCGTGAATGTGTGTGTGTATAAGTGTGCGTGCGTCAGAATGTGTGCACGTGTGAGCGCGCATGTGTGTGTATCCTTGTCCACTCTGGGCATGGGAATGGAGGCAGAGAGGCCCGCTGGTGGGCTGAGTGTACCTCCCATGGGGGCCAGCGTGGCTCTGGGCAGGGAGAGCCCAGCAGGGTGGCCTGCCCTTCCCCAGCCCCCAGCCCCCAGGCCCTGCGGCACCCCTGGTGGGGGTCATTGTCTGGCCCTGCTAGGGTGGAGTGGGCCCAAGGGCAGAGTCACTACCTCAGGACAGAAGGCCCATTCCTAGAAGGACAGGTCCCTTTCCCCCAGTATCAGGTTTGGAAAAAGGCAGATCAAGGATGGCAAGAGGAGGCCAGGGACTGAGGAGAGAGACCCCCAAGCCCATGTGGCCAGGACAGCTTGAGCTTGGTGCATACCCCCTGAGCAGCCGTGAACAGAACGCAGGTATGAGGTTGTCCGCCTTCCCCCGTGCAAATCCCCACTGTTCTCTGCTGGCTTCTGCAAAGTGTGGCCAGTGTAACGCGGGTCTTCTATTTGGGGAAGCAGGAGGGAACAGGCCTTGTGATGAGGACACCCGTCGGGATGGACGGCTGCAGGCTCGGCCTGGCAGAGCTGGTTTCCAGGAAACCCGGCGTGGCCCAGAGGCCAGGCCTACTACTGCTCAGAGCCTTCAGTGGGCAGAGGGCACCCCCCGCAGAGGGATGGGTGGTTTGTGCACGCACCCCCGGAATTCCCAGAGCGCTTGGTGATTCACTTGGAAGGAGCCCCTGGATTCCCATGGTGAGAGCCAGCCTCGCCTAAAGCTCTGGGGGTTGAAGCCATGCCTGGCAGGGCCCGAGAGCAAGCACATGGGGCAGAGATACGTGGTGGCACCCGTGGGACACAGGATGGCCTTATGCAGGCGAAGGGTGCCCAAGGGGACCTGGATACGGATGCTGCCAGGCATGGCTGCCACCACGTGGGTGGTTTGAACAAGGGTTCCAGGAGGAACCGATGCTCCAAGAGGGGCTGTGATCTGGCTGCAGCCACACGGCAAGGACACGCCCTGCTCCTGCCTCCGGAGCTCAGGCCCAGCTGCCATGGGGTCAAGCTCGGGCAAGCAGCAGGGGAGGAGGGAGGCCAGGCTCCCACTTTTTGCCACACTGGTGGAAATCAGACCCTTGGGAAAGGGATGGAAGTGCTGACCTTGCCGCTCAGCGCTGGCCTGGATGAGCCTTGGCCCCGGAGGCACGCGGGCCCCTGCCCAGCATGGGGCCAGGAGGGTTTGCCGGTGCAGATGTGCAGGTCGCAGCGGCCACCAGAACCCCTGGCGGGGCAGGAGTGTCCACGCGGCCGTCATAGGCTTGGCCACGTGCCGGGGTGTAAATAAGCAGGGGTTTGGTGTTGGGTCTAATGAGGTCCAAGCACCTGCGACCCAACAACCTCACGACCCAGCAGGTGCACACTCATGCTCAGATGAAGGCCCCAGCCACCCGAGGACCAGCCTTCCTGTCCCCCTCCTTCCTGGCTTCCCCTAGCCAATCCTCCTGGCCTCTGCTGCAAGAAAGGCTCCTGGTGACTCGGGAGAATCGTACATGATCTCGTGGGACTCACATCCCGGGCATAGGGACCATGATGCAAATCTGGTGACGTATAGTGTGGGAAGGACAGACAACTGTGGGCATCCAGAGACGGGAGGGGCCCCCAGCCAGTGGAGACCCCGTGGAGGTGGTGGCAGGGACTGTAGCCTGGAAGGACAGGGGGACTCAGATTTAGGGCCTAGGGGCAGAGACACCAGCAGGAGCAACGTAAGAGGGGTCAGCCCAGCCAGGAGCAGAGCCAGGGGTCCTGGGCTTAGCAGGGAAGGAGGAGGGTGAGGATCGCCTGCCAGGCAGGACCAGACAAGAAGGGCCAGATGACAAGAAGGGACGCAGAGAGCTAGTTAGAGCGACACTACCTCGGTTTCTCGGCACTGATGAGGCCCCAGGCAGCACACTGCCACATGACGGGTTGTGTCTCATGGAAAGTACCGTGGTGCCCGTTTCACAGAAGAACCCACTGCCTGGAGAGCTCAGGGTAGCTGTCCACTGGGAACGCACACAGCCAAGCCAGGGCCCAAACGAGCTGTGGTGAGGATGTGACACTGTGTTCCAGGGGTCACCTCATTTGGACACCCTGACACCTGTGGGAGGCAGGTTGGGTAAACATAGCCACTCCCATGGGGGGAACAGGGAGGCAGCATCGCCCATGCCACACCCGGGTCAAGGCGGGGGATGGAGCCTGGCCGGACTGGCTTTGTGTGGAGGGACAAGTGAGGACAAGCTCCCCACCTTCCCTCATCACGATGGGGTGCCTGGTCCCCAAAGAAGCCCAAGGCCTATCCGGGGCTCCTACAGGTGGCTGACGTGGCAATGGGATCCTGGCTGAGGAAGGGTCCACTCTGCCCTTGCCACAACAGGAGATGAGCAGCAGGGGTCTTGGAACGTCGAGGATTGGAGACTGAAAACCTGAGGTCAGGTGTGCGACCTTGAACTTTGCTGGGAGCGCGAACATAGTGAAAGCCGGGGAGCCGGCTTCTGGTTCTCAGACAGGTCAGGAAGCTCACCGCCTTGACCCAGCACAACCCTTGGAGCCCACACCACGCACTGCGGGAACCACAGCCAGTCACCCCCTCCAGGCTGGGGCCCGGACTGCCGGAGGGGTGAGCGCCCTCCAGGGATGTACTGCCATCCAGGTGAGTCACGTGGACCTGGGGGAGGAGAAGGCATGACCTGGGCAAAGAGGCCTCCGCGGACAGGAGGCCGTTTATCCAAACAGGCCACAGAGAGGTCCTGCTCGTGTCTGGAGGACGGGTTGAAGCCATGCAGGGTGGCCACTGCAGAGACCCATTCGCCCCAGGCAGTGACCCTCTAGCCACTTTCTCCCAAGACAAACCCCCCACACAGGGCCTTCTTTTCAGGCTCATGGCATGGCTACCATGATGCGGGAGCCCCAAAATTCGCTCCTGTCTCTCCGGATGCCTCCACTCACGAGTTCTCTGCACACACACACATGCACACACACATGCGCACGCACACCCCACCCCACACCCGCATTTCCCTGTGTGCTGAGCGACAAGAGCAGGGCCTTCCAGGGACCCAGCCCCCCTCAAACTCACCTTCTCCAGAAAGCATGGAACGGGGCTTCATCCCCCTGGCTTGGCCCAGCGATGTTAGGGCCACCTCTGCCTGTCCCCCCTGCTCCCAGCCTGGAAGGTGACCCCCATGGTCTGAGACTGCCCCCACCATGGGCTGACCCCCCTCATCCTGGAGAATCACCATGTGGACACTGCGGGGGTGGGGGGGGAGACCATAGCAGCTGTTACCACCCACGGAGCCCTGTGCCCCTGGAGGTGACTTTTCTGTGCCAAGCAATTTCAGACATGAGCTCATTGACTCGTTTCCAGAGGGGAGGGGCTGGTGGCCCAGGGGATCCATGTTGGGCTCAGGGCTGGAGGGACTCGGGGCTCAGCAGGGCTGTGGTCTTAGGCATATCCCCGGCCCCCAGTCTGCAATCCAGCAGGAGACCCAAACACAGATGTAATCAGAGGAACCTGAGCCCATTGCCACCCCTGTTCAGCAGGTCCAGTCAACTGAGAAGCCCCAACAGTCCCCACCACCACATGGCCCCCACTGCCAGCCTGGGCCAGGTCCTCTCCCCGAGCCACAAACCCTTCCTCGGGGACTTTTCCTGCTCTGGGCTGGACCCCTGGCCAGACTCTGCTGCTCATGAGCTCACGGCTATGCTATGCGGACACTGTGGGCTCAAGGGTCAGACCCAAACTGGCTCTGTGGACAGAGATCAATGGGGCCTTTCGTGACTCAGGATGACGGGGTGCCTGACACCAGAAAGGATTATCTATGCCCAAGAGGGGCTGATGAGGGAGCGGACCTGTCCACAAGACTGGACCTAACAGCTGGACCCATTGCTAACCGTGTCCACCTAGGCTATTTAGCAACAAACCACCGGGCATCGCCACCAAGTTTCCTAGGATGGCCACGTGCTGCTGAGGTTGCAGCCCTCTGCAAGGTGGGCAGGACAGTCAGACTTTACAGAGAAGAGACTGAGGCTCACACTGGTCCCAGATGAACGCACGGGCGGGAAGCAATGACCTCGGTCCTCTCACTGCTCTGTGGTCCTTCCAGCAGCGTCTAAGGATCTCAGGGTGCCACGCAATAAGGAGGAAGGTATGGCCTCATCTTGGAGCTCATGGCCTGGGAGGCACCAGTCCATCCTTTCTAAGAGAAAGTCTAAGGACTTCTAAGAGTCCCTGTCCATCCTTTCTGGGGACAGCGGGGCGACCGAAGCCAGCTGGACAACTGCTCTCTGTGTCTGCATCTTGTGGAGTGTGCAGTGAAGCTGGGGCTCCACCCTGCCCCCCTTCTAAAAGCCACCGGGTTCTCAGGGACCAGTGCCCACATCGGGGCCCCTTCTGGGCCCAGACACAGCGATTCCGTCTGCAGACCAGCTGATGCAAGTGTGGTGGCTGTGGGGCGTCCCAGAGCGGTGGTCAGGGCCCCGGGAGAGATGTGGCAGCCCAGAGTCAGTCACGTGGCCTTGGTGTCACCAAATAAGCAGAAAGGACAGCTGAGAAGGACGCAGGTGTGCGGGTCTTGAGCTTACTGAAGGCTGATGGTTCGTTGGCAAGCACTTAGGGGTCTGGCAGACCTCTGCTACCACTGACCCCTGCAGCCAAATGTGGCCCCCCCTGACCTGGCAGTGACTCTCCCACGTGGCACAAGGCAGGACTTTCCTCCCTAGGTGGGAACTTGGGGTTTTGTTGGCGGGTGGCAGTTGGTGGGGCACCAGCACAACTGGGAGGCAGAAGCCGAGTTAGAACCCCCCAGCCGGCGCCTGGCTTCGTGGTCCAGGTTTGTCTTTCATACCTGTCGTGGTGAGGGCAGGATCCCACTGAGAGGGGCTCTGGGCTCCCAGGCATTGCTGGGGGTACCCAGAGCCACTGGGGATCCAGCCACCTCCCGGCTCCTGTCCTAACGCACGGGGCAGGTGGAGGGGATGGGGTCCTCCACCCTAACCCCCTCACCAGGGACCACCCAGTCTTCCCCTACTTATTGCAGTTGGGGAGGCCGGGCCAGCTGGCCGAGGGCTGATAGGGACAGCCAGGAGAGCGAGAAAGGGTGGCAGAGACGCGTGCTAGGCTGAGGGGCCATCTCCGGAGACCCTGCAGGACTTCCTCAGACGCAGCAAGGGGTCCTGAGAGTTGGCTCCGCCCCTGGAGCCCCATCCTGGCCCCCAGCAGGTTCTTCACCCCAGGGGCTCAATCTTGCAAAGGCAGAGATCTGACTCCTCCCGCCCAGAGAGAGCCAAGCACTCTCAGGGGCATTAGCCAAGCTCTGGAGACTGGTGCACTAGGTCAGAAGGCCATGGGGTCCCTGTAGGGACAGAATCATAAGAATTTCCATGTGGGAGTCACCTCCTCCTGGGAGCCCTCATCTCTATAATGGGGCCGGGCGCCCATCCCAGGCCTCCGTCTGCTCCTGGACACCGCACAGTTGATGACACTGACTATGCTGGGTTGCACCGCCGTCTCCTGTCCTGGAGCCCACCCCACGGTTGCTGCCTGAGTAGGGGCCGCATTGATGCCGTCGTGCATCCCCCCACCCAGCACGGCCTGGCCCACAGCTGGGCTCCCGGACGGAGCCTGTCCACATGAGCAGAAGGGGGGCCCCCACTCCCACCGAGCAAGCCCTCAGATGAGCTCCTTCCGTGGCAAGTTCCCAGGCTGGGCACCTACGCCCACCACTCCAATGGCGCAAATCCTTCTGTAGACACAGCGGTTCACCTGAGTCAGTTCTGGGTTGGGGATGCAGGCCTGGCTCTGTGTCACCTGCCTGCTATGTCACCTAAAGGGTCAGGCTTGTCTGGCCCTGAGTCCCGGGCCAGCCCTGTCCTCTGGATGAGAGGCTGACCCCAGGCCCAGGAGAGCTGGAGGGGCAGGCAGCTGTACAGAGACTTATGACATGTCACCGTGTGACCCGAGCACAGAGCTGGGTGGTTACCTGGGGCTGAGAGCCCCCTGCGTTGTCTGTGGACCCAAATCAAACACTTCTTGGAGCTTAGGACAGGCAGTGCTCACCAGAGAGAGCTGGGGCGGGGGGGGGACTTATCATTGCATAGCCAATAGAGGCAAAGTGTGTAGGGATGCAGGCAGGGGCCCCAGATCCAGGACCCGGGCAGGGGCCTCAGTATCCTGGTTCCGGGCAGGGGGCCCTGGATCCAGGTCCTGCACAGGCGGCTCCATATCCAGGCCCTGGGGAAAAATCTGGGGCCTCCACCCCTGTGCCCTGTGTCAGGAGAGGAGCCAGATCTCTAAAGGGGTCCCCACTGGTGGAGACAGCCCTAAGTCTAATATCCAACCCCTCATTCTACACTGGCAGCTGGCTCCCCCGCTCACACTGGGGATCACTCCGAGGTGGGGGAACAGAGGTCCCCTGTCATCGCCTCATTGGCACCCTCTGCTCAGTCATCCCTGGGACTCCGGACACTTCTGAGTAAAGGGCTCCTCCTCCTTGGGAGGCACCTGCGGTCCCTCAGGACTGGGCTCAGGAGGGCAGTAGGGAAGTCTTCTTGCGCACCTGCCAGCCAGCTGCCCCCGCTGTCACTGCCTCAGGCTGGGGACGCGCCCTGAGCTCAGGGGGCCCGCTGGCATCTCCCCTGGTCTCCTCCTGCCTTGGCCTCTCCTGGCAGTGGGGAGACGGGCATTAGGGAGCCCACGCAGTTGGCGGGAAGGGCAGGAATGCAGGATTGAGCCATGCCCAGAGACAGCAGAGGAACAATGGGCCCAGTTCCGCACTCCACCAGTGGGCCGGCCAACCACACATGCTAAACGGGACGAGCAACGCCACGACCTCTTACCAGGCACCCAGCATCAGAAGCATCCCAGGGGGCGGGAGACGCCAATTAGCTTCGCCTCTCAACAGCTCCTTTTAGCCAAGTCCCTCTGGGCAAACACCTGCGACGCCCACCTGGCTCCTGGGAGGGAATTCCCTGCTGAGCTGGGCCCTGGGCTTGGGATCTCCGAGGCTGCAGGCCTCTCGCTGCCCACGTCTCCCGCAGGAGAGCCAGAATAAGGGGCGGTCAGTCCGCTCAGGTTTAAACTCGGCTGAGAGGAGGTGATGGGTGCTGCCAGGCAAAGGAACTCTGGGATAGGCGAGCTCACCTGGGTGCCAGTGGTCACCTGAGCGCCTGGCTTGGCCGCATCCACGATCACCAATTACCGTGTGACCGGCCCAGGACTGTTACAGGGGTGTCTGGAGACACAGCAGTGCGCGCTCACACTCACCCAGTGGGGTCCGGGCGGCTGGAGCCGATGGGGGGCAGGGCAGAGTGGGCTCCTGTGCTGCAGGGCTCTGGGGAGGGGCCTAGAGACACCCCGGGGGTGTGGGAACCAGGCAGCCCCTCTCTTTCCTTGTTTCCATGTGAAAGAGGAAGCCCAGAAATGACAGTCCCTCCCCGCAGGTGGGGGACATATTTTCAATCCGCAGATGTGGGGCAGCTCCCTGCTTAGTGTGTCTTCCCTCAGGCATGGGCACTCTCCCTGGGCCGGCCTCCTGCCCCCGCTGCTCTGCTTCTCTCTCCCTCCCACGTCTGGCCCCCTGGAGCCCCGGTGCCCACCCTGGGACGCTCTGAGCCTTCCCAGTCCTGGAGCCTGAGGCAGCCCACGAACAGCTCCTGGGGGGTGGGGTCGCTGATGGCCCATCTGCCTGCCCCCCAGGCACACTGCAGAATCCCCAAGTTCCTCCAGGGTCAGAGTCTTTCTCAGGACGGGGTCCAATCGGAACGGAAAGGTAGGTGTGCCGGGGTCCCGTCCTGTCCAGGGTGCTGGACTGCTACATCCTGGCCTGGTGTTGGCTTAGCTGGCTCCGCAGCCGGACGGGGCAGGAGGAGGAGATGCTTGGCCAAAGCTGCTGCGGGGTGGCAGGTAGAGGGGTTGGGGTGGGGCTATGGGGGGCGTGGGGATGGCCGGGGCCAGAAGGGGGCTCCTTGTTAATCTCCCCATCCAGACCTGCCTCCATCAAGCCTTCCCCAGCGCCAGTCTGGGTGCTGGGAAGGAGGGTGTGTTTGCGGCTCTGTTTGCTTTTTTGTGGTTTAGGGAGTATGTCGCAGGTTGCCCCCTGCCTGTCAGTGCGCCCCGCTCTTGCTTCCCTGGGTCCTGGGGATGCCCCAGGAAGTGTGCTCTTTGGGAGGAAAAATGCCCCAAACTGGCTTTTGAGAGGAGGCTCCTGTGTGTAGGATGGTGCTCTTCCTCCACTCCTCCCAACTGCACCCCCATCGTGGAGGCAGGGCTCTGGGGTCCCTGCACCCGGTGGGGTCTGGGCCATGTTCATAACCCCACACCGCGATCATACGTTGCACCAGCGGAAGACACATGTTCTTTTCCTCCCGCTGTCAAATCTCTGAACGTGTCTTAAAGTTAGTGTGCATAATTCACCTCCCTAATGTTTCTGCTTGGGAATCCTTTAAATTCAGAGCCACTTAAAGTCTCTGGGACGTGCTTTAGGATCAGAAAGAGCCCTGGGATCCCGCTGGTCGCTCGTAGGGCCTCCCGGGTCGGGGATCCTCTGTGGACCACTCCCTGCCCTACTCGGGTCCACCATTTATGCAACAAACAGAGCAGGATATCAAGAAAAGCCTTTGGTCCTGAGCAGACAGACCTGCCTCTGGAGCCTCACCACCAGCCCGCACCCCCTCGTTTGGCTCAGGCAGGACTCGGTCCGTGTGCCCTCCTTCCTGCGGTGGAGAAGAGTCCCAGCGAGCGGACTCAGGGTCCAGCAAGTCAAGGCCACGGGGGACCCTATACGCTTCACTGTGTCTGTGGAGGACCGAGTCCCTCTTGTTGGGAGAGCAGTAGAGCTGCTCCGTGGCCTCCAGGAACGTGAGAGAATTAGTGGTGAGCCCACTCCCTGGCTAGCCAGGCGGGCCACTTTGACATGTAGCTCGCCCGAGGCTTGGAGACAATTATGCAAGGGCAGCTGTGGACGGCTGGGGGCGGCTGGGGCTGAGCCCCTTCGTGGTCTCAAGTTCTCCCCGTAAAGCAATGATTAAATTCATCTGAAAGTCGAATAAGAACCACAAATCAGAAACAGAATTAACAAGTTAACAGGGTCCGTGGGATTTGATCTGGATGTGTTTGCGGGAAATGGCCAGGGTCCCCTCCCATCTGCTTAGGCTTGGCCTCCCTGGAGGCCCCGGGCCCAGGTCACACTTTCCATGAGCCAGGTCACGGAATTGGACGTGACATTTCCAGGCAAGAGCAAGAATGAACACCCAGCAGCCAAATGTCCGCTGGCTGGTGAGACCAGCGCTCTACAGAAAACCAGTCCCCAGGCCTGTGGGGCGGCATATGGGTTTGCCCGACCTCCTCCCAACCCATGTTTAAGGCCCTTGAGGCCTGGTGCTCCTATCTGATGGTCGGTGTTTGAACCTATCCATCTGTCCCAGGGCTTCAGTGCCAGGCCATAACCAGGAACGAGCACAGACGACCCCAGACGCCCGAGTTCAAACCCTGTGTCAGCACGACCAGTGTAGACACGCATGGAATTCTCGATCCCGCCCACCGGCCCAGTGGAGCTGCATGCTTTTCCTCTCCACTCTGACTCTGGGGCTGGTCTTGCTTTTAAAAGAAATGTTTCCACTCCCCCACTTTCCAAACGTTTTCTCAATTTCCCATGCATGTACAAACACACTCACACACACATACACACACATACACAGATTCCTTCCCGGGAACAGCCTCGGGCTCAATCCGCCTGGTTCCAGGGCCGGTGACGTGTGTTAGTTGCTGGCAGAGAGCGGGAGCAGCCAGCAGACGCCCAGCCTGGCAGGACAAGGTTGTTCTTGGGATATGAGCAAGTGAGTCCTCTGCACCCCAGTTTCTCACCGCTCTCAGTACTAAGCACCCCACAAAGCCAGCATGTGGGGGGCACGGCCAGGGTCCTTGAGGACCATTCCCAGGTGCGTCTGCTCTGGGCTGGCTTCTGGGACCCGTCTCCTTCCATGTGAAGCCAGGTGGGAAACATTGGTGGGGGGTTAGTTGCTGTGGCCCAATGGGCGTGTGCCTAGTCCTCTCCCCTGGTCCCGACATTGCAGAACAGTCTTGACCATGGCCCCGGCCCTTCCCTGAGGGAGCTACCCACAGGCTAGCTGACACCCACTCCTGCGCCTGGTGAGCTGTGACGCCGGCAGAGTCACTCACTGTGAGGAGCACACGGGGCCCCCCGTGCGGTCAGCAAACATGCTTGGAGTGTTTCCCGTGCCTGTCACCCCCGCAGGGCCAGAGAAACAGCTGTGAGCCTGACAGTCCATGCATGCCTCCCCCGGTGGTTCCATTTCTGGGGGGAGAAGCAGACAGAAAACCCATAAATGACAAAAGTGATTGTGTTGCTTCATGAGGAGTGTTCTGGAGAGACTAAAGCCGGGCAGGGGCATAGGAATGCCTGGGGGGATGGGAATGGACCTTCTGACAGCGGTCAGGGGTAGCCTCACTGGGGCATAAGCCTGGGAGGACCCAAGGCAGGTGGGACTGGGGATCTGCAGGGGTGGGGTAGGAGAGCACATCTGAATGGCTGCCCGGAGTCCCTGGCCTGGAGGGGAGCCCGTCCCCGCACAGCAGCTCTTCTGGGTCCCCTGTGGTGTGTTTAGCCACATCTTGGGAGAACTGAAGGAAGGTTCTCCTGAGCAGATGCGCCCCTCTGTGCCTGCGTTGTGCTGCGGTGTTTGAACGTCTCCGTTTAGGCGGTGAAACAAAGCCATCACTTTCTTATTCTTCTGGGGTTTTGTGTGTAGAAAGGCCTTGCCCATGAGATCAGACACCTGCTTGGGGTCACTCCCGTTAGTCTGTGGCTCTGTCTTCACCATGGCCTCTGTAATCTGCCTGGAAGGTGCTCTGTGGGGAGGACATAAAGGCCAATGGGAAAGCCGGGTTGAGGGGTCGCCCCAACAGCATCAAGCATGAGAGCTCGCCGTGCCCTCCCCTCAGGGATTTATCAACGCTTGGGTCCTCAGCAGAGCACAGGCATGGCTGGCCCTTCTCCATGAGGCCTTGAGGGGCCTGGTCTCCGTCCCCGTGGAACTCTCTGCACACTGAGCTTGCCCGTACCCGCTTCGCCCCTTCTTGACTCCAGCTCCCAGAAGAACCCCTCTCCCTGGAATCCACCCTCTCTTCAGTGGCACCCCTGCCCTGAGCCAGACCTCTGTGACCCTTTCCCTCAGGGGCCACGCTTCCGTCCCGTCCTGTCAAGGCCACCACAGCCCCTCACTCATAGTGTCCCCTTCCCGCTCCAGGTCCCTCTCTTTCTCTGCAACTGACACTGAAAGTCCCAGTTATTTTGTTTTATTTTCAAGTTTTTATTTAAATTTCAGTTAGTTAGCATACAATGTGATATTAGTGCCAGAGTCATTGTTTCTACAAAATACCCTGTACTCGTCGCAAGTGCGCTCCCTAATCCCTGCACCTAATTCCTTGTTCTCTGGTGCAATGGAGTCTTCTATTCTCAATTTTTCAAGAGCAAGTGAGATAAACCTGTCACAGGACCCCTCCCGGGAGCACAGAGGGAGTAGGGACAGTGACGGCTGCCCTTCACCCCTTGTGTGGGCAGGCGTTCTGAAGATAAGTTTGAATCACTCCTTGTCTTCCTGTCACCCTTGCAGTGGACATCGAGAATGGGGACACTTTGGAATGTGGGAATTGGGGGAGGATCTCACAACTCATTTTGGGATCCGATACACCATAAGGTATGTTTTGACTTGTCCAGCCGCCCCGTGGGTCTGGGAGGGCTGCCCCGAAGCCGAGGTGGTGGGGCTGGGAGGGCCTCTGGGGAGATGTCCTGTGGAACCTGCGGGATCCCCCTGGGAGGGTCCCAGCATTGCAAGAGGGCATTGCATGGCAAGAGGGTGAGGCGGCAGCCCCTGAGCCTGGCCAGAGGAAGAGCAGAAGATCTGACAGTTGCCCCCCAGCCTGGCACGGCACAGGACAGCTCCAGGCTTTGGGATCCCCACGCTGCCCTTGACTCTGAGGCTGCTTCCAGGACCCCACCTGCACAAACACCCCCCATCCCCCTCGGCACAGCCGAGTGAGTGACGGGGTAAGACCCACAGATGCGCAGGAACTTCTCCTTCGCCCGTGTGTCCTTGTCTCCTCAACAGAAACGGCCCCTGCCACCCACAGCCTGACCCCGCGCCCCCCCCCCCCCCCCCCCCCCCCCGCCCTTGACCCTGTTCTCCCACCTGCTGGGAATTCCAATCCCATTTGAATGGGATGGAGAGATTCATTAACCAAGGTGGCCTGGCTCTGGGCTTCCAGTCTCACCAGTGCCCTGTGGCTTCCCCACTCTACCTGGCAGACCAAAGCCAGATGCAGCTGGCCGACCCCCTCAGCCCGGGAGAGCAGACAGGAAGCTGCTTTCCTCCCCCACTGGCCCCGTGAGGCGGTCCAGGCCCAAAGCTTCCCTGGGCTTGCTCCAGAAGATGCGCTGCCCGGATTCCAGGGCGCATCACAGAAAGACTAGCCCTTGGGTCTAAGTCTGCCCCATGTTTGGTAATCTGGGGGTCCACACTCAGAGGTTCCCAGAGACCTAAATAACCAAGGAGCTTCCCAGTGCAGAGGGAAAGAGCAGTGCCAGGGGGAGGGCGGGGGCAGGGAGGGGACATGGAGACTCCCGTGCTGGGTCCCTGCAGGGAGCAGAGGGCATCCTCAGCTCAGAGCCGGCAGGCATGTCCAGCCCCAACACAGTGGTCTAGTGAGCTACCTCCTTTGCACCCACACCTTCTCCCACCTCCCTTCTGCCCTGCAGAGCTCTCTACCCTAGCCCAAGTGCACCATGGGCCATCAGTACGTACCCCGAACTCTTCCCGTCCCACTGCCCCTTGACCTGGGGCAGAGGTGGGCCATCCTGGTTGTCTCAGCCAGCCATCTGCCCGGACCATACCATCTGACTCTTTCCTCCATGAGCTCTTCCTTCGAGCCCCTGTCGCATTCCCAGCCCCCCATCCTCTGGGGATCTCTCCCTGCTGGGAGGTACTTTCCACTTTCCTCCTTCCGGACCATTTGAGTGTCACTGCCTATGGCTCCAGCTCCCAAGGCAAGCACTGATCAGTTGGCAAACAGACCTGGGCTCCAGTCCTGAATCTGCTTTCTAGAGACAGGGGAATGCCTACAGTGGTCACCTCTGTAACATGAGGGCAGCGCCCACGAGCATAAATGTCATCGCAAAGGCACAATAAACACAAGCCAGTGGGCGAGTCTGTCGGAGGCTAGAAGTCAGCATAAATACTTGGGTCCCCACGGGAATGACAAGCCTCAGAAATGGCAACTTTGTAGATAAATATGAGATGCTTGTGTTTTAAATTCTTTCAGAATTAGTTGAATTAACCATTCAACTAAAACAATGTATTATGAGAGTTCCACCACAGGCAGGATTAAATTTAATAATTAGGATGACTATAAATCATTTAAGCACTTGAAATAAAAGGCAAAACTCTCAGATTGGATCAAAGAACAAGATTCACTGTAAGTTGTCTACGAGAAATGCGCGTCTCAAATAAAGACAGAAATAGAACAAAAGCAAAAAGGTCTGAAAAGATATGCTGTGTGAAGGCTAATTGTATGAAAGCCCATGAGTCTATTAACATCAGACAAAGCAGACTTCGGGACAAAGAATGTCAACAGGAATAAGAGGAACATCCTATCAGGATAAAAGGGTTAATTCATCCAGATGAGACAACGCGTTTGAGACAACGCGTTGAAATACACAAAGCAAAACTGAAACAATTAAAAGGCCAAGTAAGCAAATCCACAAATGTCGTTGGAGATGGCAGTGCGCCTCTTGGAACAGGTGGATGGCGGACAGAATATCGGGGGAGGGGCAGGGAGCTCAGCAACCCTGTCCAGCAACCTGTCCCACGAAACTCCCTCAGCACTCCACCCAGGAGTGATGGAATGCACGTTCTTTTCAGAAAGATTCTCCAACCATGTGAAACCCGACACAGGGGACACAGCACCCCTGTCATCGGTGGGGAAAGGATTCAGTAAACAGTGCTGGGAACTTGCTGTCCACACAGAGAAAAATCAAATAAAACCAGATCCCGACTCACATTGCGCCCAAAGATAAAATCCAGGTGGATCCAACTTAATCGTGGGAAACAAATCTTCAGAAGTTTTATAAGAAAATGTAGAGAGGTGTTTTGTGTAGGGAAGGACTTATTAAGGAAGTCCTAAAAAACACAAACCAAAAAGGACAAATATCAGTTTGATTGTATTAAAAGTACAAACTACATTGAAGGGTTTCATCACAACGCTAAGAAAACACCTATACGTGTCTATACCACAGAAACAAATAAAGGGTTAAAATCCAGTGGACACCAAGAATTCCTGGGGTGCCTAGATGGCTCAGTTGGTTGAGCATCTGACTCTTGATTTCAGTTCAGGTCATTATCTCAAGGTTGTGAGATTGAGCCCACATCAAAACTCTCTCTCCCACTCAAAAAAAAAAAAAATCCCTACAAAACAATATTAAATAATAAACAGTACAAAAATATTAAAAGAGTTGAGGTGATACCCCTGTCACTTAGATATGGATAGATTTGAAAACACAACCAACCTCACTAATATTCAAAGAAAACAAATTATAGTACAATAGAATTCCATTCTACACCGCTAGATCCACAACATTTTATTAGTCTCCTTATTCGAGATGCTGCAGAGGATGTCCAAAAAAAGAGAATCCCTGGGGAACTTCTGTTTGCACCCGTGAACTGATGTGACTCCCCACCCCAGACAGCCAAGGGCCAAGACCTAGTGAATCTGAGCCTGCAGGTCCCCGATGATGGGATCACGCCACAGAGACAGCCAGCCAGAAGATAGGATCTACTAATGTAATATAATAATCATCATAATAATCTATTCTAACATATGTAGTTTATATTACATTTTATATTGCAATGATATTGATATTATAATAAAGTATTATAATATTATGACATGACATGTAATCCTATTGTATTATCAATATGTTGTGGTATGAGTGACTGGAGAAGCTTCCAGGCACAGAACAGTTTGCTCCCCCCAAAACTACATTTCCCTTAGGGACGTAGACATAGGTGGTAAGAGTGTGTTCAGGTTCACGGTGAAGATGTGTCAAGTGGCCGTCTTCTCCGGGAGGACGCTGAGGGAGAGTAGGGTCGGGTAGGGATAGGCTGGCTATTTAACTCTATATTTAACGTTTCATTTCATGAGCTGATTGCCGGGGTCGTGAGCAAATATCATATTATTCTTCACATCCTAAGTCTGACAATTGGCATAAGCTTGAGTTACTTCAAATACTTTGCACCCCCCCTTTTTTCTAAGAGAGAGCAGATGTGCACAAGCGGGGTTGGAGTTGGGGGTGGGGAGAGACTCTACCGCAGACTCCGCGCTGAGCATGGATCCCGACGTGGGGCTCAATCTCACAACCCTGAGATCAGGACCTGAGCCAAAATGAAGGGTCAAGTGCTCAACCGAATGTGCCCCCCAGGTGTCCCAAGTGACTCTAAATACTTTTGAAACGCTACACAGATAGTGGCGTTCACTAGAGCAGTGATGTTAACGTGAAGAATCATGAGTTTTAGGTGGTAGGGTTTGATGGGAAGGATCTGGCGCGAAGCCTACGAAGCTTCCCTCCAGTGTGTGCTGTAGGCACATCCCGTGCAGTCGGCAGGTGGGGAGGGTGAGAGGTGGGGCCTCCCCCTCTGGCCTTGTGGCTAAGGAGGTATTTCTGAGGGTGTGCCGGGGCCCTGGTCCCCAAGAACGCCTTGGGGCGCTGTGAGGGCAGAGCTGGGAGGTTACTCCTCTGTCACAGGTGTGTGTTTGACCTGGCAGTGCAAGGCCACAGGTGGG
This sequence comes from Meles meles, assembly GCF_922984935.1. Taxonomy (NCBI): domain Eukaryota; kingdom Metazoa; phylum Chordata; class Mammalia; order Carnivora; family Mustelidae; genus Meles; species Meles meles. Next base: position 46,383,150 of record NC_060074.1, on the reverse strand, counting down.
TGAAGCCAAGAGCAAGTGAGACCATGGCGGGTGAGGCCATGGAACGGGGAGGCCATTGAACAGGGAGGCCATAGGCAAGTGAGCCCGTGGAGGAGAGGGTGAAGCCATGGAAGGGTGAGGCCACAGGGATATAGACCATGGTTGGGGAGGTGAGGCCATGGAAGGGTGAGGCCACAGGCGGGTGAGACCACAAGCAAGTGGGACCACGGCAGGTGTGGCCACAGAAGGATGAGGCCACGGGCAAGTGAGGCCACGAGTAGATGAGGCCACGGCCAAGTGAGACCACAGGCGGGTGAGGCCAAGGATATACCCTGGTTAAGGCCACGGTGCCTATGAAGCTGCCCCTACCCACCTCACCACCAGGCACTCAGGAAACGTGGAAAAATTATTAAATCTCCATGCCTGAGGAGATTTGTAATCTTCTTACAACGTGGCAAGTGCCCACGGAGGGCTTTGTGGCAGGCTGAGACACAGAGGTGCGTGAGGGGAAAGTAAACCCCTCGTTCCTGAAGCACATTGTTCCCCAGAAGAATGATTTACCGATAAGCTATTCCATTTTTTTTTAAAATTTATTTGTTTGTCAGCTAGAGAGAGAGAGAACACACAGGCAGGCAGAGAGGCAGGCAGAGGCAGAGGGAGAAGCAGGCTCCCTGCTGAGCAAGGAGCACAATGCGGGGCTCGATCCCAGGACCCTGAGATCATGACCTGAGCCAAAGACAGAGGCTTAACCCACTGATCCACCCAGGTGCCCCAGCTATTCAGGTTTTATTTTTGCAGGTGATGTCTAAAAAATGAACGAAGCGACCGGGTGTTTCAAAGGAAACAACTCATTCTGTTGCTAATAAAACATGACCTTTCGAGTGAAAATTAGAATTGTGGACGCCGTGTGTCCACCACGGAAAGCTTCAGAGCCTCCCATTACATAAAGATCCAAAGACAGGGTGACACTGGCGACAGGGATTTTCAGAAGTCGGATCATGGAACGTGTCTTCCTTTGAAACTCCACGTGACCCGGTGAACCAGTTTTTCCCAAATGACCAAGACATCGTGTTACAAAGTCACGTCTTACCTAGTGCGTGTGGATGTAACAGAGACGGAAAGGTCACTGGTAGGGTTTCAGATCCCCACTGCAGCGAGCCCTCCAGAAACCACCCGTCCTGTCTGCTGCAGTGTCGAAGAAGGGTCTCCATGATTACTGGAAAAAAACACAAGAAACGCTTTCTTTTCACACAGCCCTCTGCCAGGATCTCGACGTGCACGTCAACAAAAGCAGCATATTTGGCTGATGACTACAGAAACCGACGTGAGGACCTGTGCTATCTAGTGACGCGGAGATTTGCAAAATTATAAACTAGTACCATGGTTCCCACGAATATTTTTAATGGAAATATATTTGTTTTTCATGTTAGTTATTTTAACATGTGATAGTTTTTTAAATGGTTATTTTCAATGAATAAGTAAATACTCTAACTGCTTAGTTTTAATTGTTAATACGGTAGATAGTAACAGATACAAGCCACGTGAATGAAAGCTTCTTGAGGTCCTCGGTGATTTCTGAGACCACACAGTTGCTGACATCTAGATGCGAGCACATTTATATGTTGGAGGTCTTGCAATTGCCAACACAAGGCCTCGCGGACAAATGTCCCCACACAGTGAAGGGGACCTGCTTTCTGGAAAGAGGTCCTGAGCCTGAGGGTGTGAAAATGGGCCTTCGGCTGTGGCTTTGGAAGGCCCTGTTAGACGGCAAGTTTTACTTCTGGTAAAGAAAAAAAAAAAACAAAAACTGATACTGCTTTTTATTTAGGACGTTGTGGATGGAAATGCAGCCGTATCTAACAACGGCATCACAAGTAGACACTGAGGGGGAAAGAAAAGGGCGGGATCCTGTCCCCCAGGGAAGTCTTCCCAGGAGCTGGGTGGGTCCGGAGATGCCCCGAGATGCCCGGCCTCGACCCCACGTGGCAGCTTATCTCCCTCCTCGTGGAATTCACTCCACCGGGAAAACAATCAGATAGACTAAGCAGAGACTAAAGCAGTGTAAGGATGGGCGTCAGGAGGGAGGTTGGGAATGGCCGCTGCCCGGTGGGCGTGAGCGGGAAAGGCCTCTGGCAGGGAGGGTCTTCCGGGTGCTGGAAGCCAGGAGGGCACGGCAGCAGGGTCAGGGGAAGTGTTTCAGGCCCAGGAACAAAGTGGGTGTGTGGAGCAGAAGCACAAGCCAGAGGCGGTTCCGTGGGGTTTCTACGTGGCAGGCTGTGCCGTCCTCGCCAAACACCAGCAAACAGACCCTGTCCCAGGCCTTCCTTCGGGATGTAAGACCTGGCATAAAGCAAAGGGCCTGTGGCTCACGGAGGAGCAGAGCCCGCGTACCTGCCAGAAGCCTTCCTCATGAAAGGTCCCTAGCGTGTATGGGGTGTTTCCAGGGACTCTGTTATCTCTTCCCTGCAAAGAAGGTGGACGACTTCTCACCTGTCAGAACGATGGTGACGACAGCAGATGCTGGCAGGATGCAGGGACCCTGGACCCCTCCTCGCACGTGCTGTTGGCTGATGTCGGTCGGCACAGCTGTTCTGGGAAGGAATACGGTGGTTTCCTACCGAACCCAATGTGTCCCTAGCCCGTGACCCCACAGCGACACTTTGGCGCCTTTATCCCACAGAAAAGAGTACTTATGCGCACACAGAAGACTGTACACAAAGGATTTATTCAAAACAGCCCCAAACTGGAAATCCAGAGGATATGCCCGGCAGGTGAGAGGTCCCAGTGAGGACTCGGAGAACCACCGCACGGTGGAAAGGAGACCTGCTCACATCACACTCCGTGTGATCACTAGGGGCGCATGAGACCAAAGCCAGCGCTGACCAGCAGTGTCCGGGGGCTGGAGCAGGAGGGCCACTGCAACTGGGAAGGGGACCTGGAGGTCACAAGGACCCCACCGTGGAGCTGACAAGGGTCATCCCGGCAGCGCTGCGTTCGGGCACCCGTGCGTCACTAACTCGTGGGGCATTAAGTACACATCCACGCAAGGGCCCTACGTGGCCGGGACGCTGTCTGGGGGGAGACTGGGTGAAGGGCCCAGGCTGTTGCTTCTCACAATGGCATGTGACTCAAAATAAATTGTTTATTTTAAAGACGACAGAGACAATCAGGGGATCTTAACCCGTCACCACGGAGAGTCCTCAGGGCCCTAAGGGGGAGCAGGGGGAGTGAGGCTGAAAGGGTCTGGACCCATCAGCAGGTCCCAGGGCTTCCCTGGGTGGTTCATGGCTGGTGCTGGGCCCCCGGCCCGTGGCTGTGCCTGGTAGAGCGCACGGCACTGTCACCGAACACCGAACCCTGAAGGTTTTGCCCCAGATGGGCCCTGGTGAGCAGGGGAGTGGACGGCCATCCCCACCACCCTGACCAGGGTGGAAGGCCTGGCACCATGCCAGAGCCATATGGACCAGCCCGTGTCCGGAACCTTCCCTCAGCTGTCGAGGAGACACCCCAGGGCCGAGAGTGAGAGTCCGCACCCACCGTCCTCTCTGGTTTTCGAAGATTGAGAGGTTAATGGGGCAAGTGGGAGTCATGCACAGCGTCTGTATTAACTTTTTCTTTGAGGAGCAGCATGGGTTTAGGAGTCCAGGGAACTGAGGTGCATACGGATTGGCCAAGCCACGCGCTCTTCCCTGCCAGTGTTAGACCTTGGCCTTGGCCGAGGCCCGGCATTTCATGGGACACTTCATTCCTATTAAAATCAAATAAAATCATTCCACATGGGAAAGGTCTTTCTGACCCATTTCCTAGGTTTGTTCAGCTGTGCAGCGTGTGCGCTGACAGGCCTGAGGTGGCCCCTGTGCCCAGCGCCGGGACGGAGGGGCACCAGGCCTACCACCGTGATGGGACACAGCTCCGCAGCCTGGGGCCTTGGGCCCCGCTCTGTGATGCCAGGCCGCCTCTGGCCGTGGGCTCTCTCTGGCCAGGGATGGAGCCCTGCCAGGCCTTGCTCACCTCGTGCTCAGCCCCAGCTTCCAGAAAACTCCAGGTGTCCCCGCTCGGCCCCTGCAGGATTTTTAGACTTTTCACTGAAGAGTTGCTTGCTGGCCCAGGGGAAACAGCTCTTGTGCGCAGACTTGGCCTTTTTCGTGACCTTCGTGACACCGTATTCCACAAAAGCCACGGGAGTCTGTCCTGCCCGGGGATTGCTAGGGGACATCTGTGACTGGGACATGCCTCTGGCTGGGCTGTCTGAGGCTCCGCACCATGTCAGAATGGAGACCTCGTCTGGTCACGGGCCCCTTGAGTGGCCCACAGCAGGTGAGGACCAAGGATAAACAAGCATGACCTAGGCTGGCACGGAGCTCCTCTGGCCCAAGGAGGCTCATCTGTGCGTTCACCTAGGCCCCTCCTACCCCTGAGAGGAAGTGGCAGGGGTCTGCCTTCTCTCTTGGGTCACAAATTCAGGAAACCCATGCAGAGTCACACAGGCCTGGGGTGGTCACCCCCAGCCCAAGGAACAGTCCCCATTGTGTGCTGGGAGGTCCTGAAGTGCCCATGGGGTCCGGGTGCTAGTCTCCCACTGCCCTTTGTGGCTGCTTCTCTCTGCGGGGAGGCTGTTGGCCCCAAACTAGCTGCAGAGCCGCCCAGAGCACTGATGGCCGTCTCGATGCTTCCAGCGTCCCCGCTCACTCTGGCCAGCCTCCTGGGTCATCACCCCCTTGGCCAGTGGCCACAACTGCCCAGACAGGTGGGGCAGAAGAGGGGAATGCTGCGGAGCCACAGACCAGGAGAAGGGGGAGGGACGGGGAAGCTGTTCCCCTAAGGGGAGGGGGGCGCAGTGAAGAAAGTACTACCAGCTCCAAAATAAACCCATCAACGCACGGCGCACACCAGACAGGAAGTGTGCAAGCGCTTGTCAAGGCAAGAGGCTATATCCGTCCCCAGAGAAGCTCCGCAGATGGCCGGTAAGCACAGGAAGGGAGGCTCAGCATCATTAGCCATCAGGGAAATGCAAATCAAAGCCACAATGAGACGCCACTTCACAGGCGTGAGGACGGCTCTAATCAGAGACAGATAATGGGCCGGCGAGGCTGTGCGGAAACGGCAGCTCTCCCGCTCGGCAGGCGGGGGAGAGCGGCACAGCTGCTCTGGGGAACAGTGTGGTGGCCCTGCAGAAAGTTAACCGTGGCGTTCCCACATGACCCAGCGACTCCCCTCCCGGCGGCGCGCCCCAGGCAGATGGAGATGTGGGTCCCTGCAAACACTGGCACGCGGAGGTGCGCGTCCGTGTGGCTCCCCGCAGCTGGAAAGTGGAAACACCGATGGAGGACAGACGGAACGTGGTCCGTGCACACGGTGAGATGCTACTGGCAAAGCCTCGACTCGGGCCACCGTGCAGACGAGCCTTGAAAATGGTTGGCTGGCAGAAGCCGGCCACGAAAGACCACGGGTACATGATTCCATGTACGTGAGCTTGTAGAGGAATCACATGCGGCGGGACCAAGCGTGGGCTGGTGTCTGCCCAGGACTCGGGGAGAGGATGCAACACTGGCCATGACGCCGAAGGGAGGCAGCGTTTCCTCTGGAGGCGGTGAAAAATTTCCAGCTTTGGCAGTGGCCATGGCCCCCCAACTATAAATACACAGAAGGTCGTTGAAGCGCGTACTTTAAATGGGTGAATATCTGTGAGTTCATTACATCTTGGTAAAGCTGTTAACAAAATGAGAAGGTTCTGCACGCCTGGGAGCCAAGCTAACTAGCGTCCTGATTGTGGTGGGGGGTCCGGCTTGGGAGGCTGGGATCTCTGTCCTTGGATTCCATGGCTCTCAGGCACGCAGCATCTCTGCTCTGCTCGGCGTGCCCCGTGAGAACAGCTGGCCCTGCCTGTTGGGGACAGGTGGGTGTCCCAGCACATGGGGCAGATGTTAGGCACGGCTTTGCTGACATTGACTAGGTGCAGGGACTTTCCTTAAGGACACACCACATGCCCATTGAAGCCACATGCGTAGGTGCTGGCCCTTACCTCCTCCCTGTAGGCTGCTCAGGCGGGCAGGAGCTGTGTGTCCCCCTTCCTCCCCAAGACTTGACCCCTTAGCTCTGGGCCTTGTGTATTCATGGAGGGTGAGCTTTGGGTGCCCAGGGTTTGAATTAGTGGAAAGTAAATGGCAGGAAAGCAGAAGGCAGTAGTCCCTGACAATGGGACGCAGCCCCACTAGGGCCTCTCCCAACACGGGAGCTGTGCTGTGTGCTGGCCTGCAGATGAGGCCATTGAAAGCATCTTGTGACACCTGGCTCTCTCACCATGTCCCAGAAGGGGTCAGACTCAGAGGCTGGACATACTCTCCTGCGAGGACCTGGATGGCACAGGGTGTCCCTCCTCTCTCCAGGAGGAGCAGGCTTTCCCCCAGAAGCCGCCCTGCACGCAGCTGGCTGTGGGCATCCCGCAAGTGCATGGGAGCAGTCCGCAGGCCTGGCCCATGGTGGGTGACAGGCGTAGGGTCCCTGGTCCCTTGCAGGCCACTTCACTGGGAGCCCAGTCATCATCGGGGAGACTGCACAGTCAGGGGAGGCCTTGAGTAAGAGTGGAAGAGCTTGTCCAGCCCAGGGGCACCGTCCTGTGAGGCTTCACCCCATCTCCCCTGACCCTCCCGCCTGTCTGGTCTGTCCCTCTACAGCCCTCACTATGCTGTCCAGAAGCAGGTCTGACCGGTCGCAGCCTCGCTCCCACGCTACACGTTCCTGCTGCTCCTGGCCCCTTCATCTTCCGTGGTAGTCGTCCCAGGACCCTCCCTCCCCTCGGGGCGGTTCACAGCTCGGCTGGCATGAAGGTCACTGCAGGTCACTTCCTCTGGGGAGGAGGCTCCATGCATTTGAGCCATTGCTGATGGCCCGCTCAGATAACTTCCCTGGTGGCCGCTCAGGGCCCAGAGGCTCCGACAGCTCACGGAAACTTCCCTCCCCCATCCTGGCCCTCAGTGCCATGGGTGCCAGGCCCAGCATCTGGGGGCAAAACCAGTCTATGTACCCCGGTAAGAAGGGACACTTATCTTCACCCCTGAAGGCCAGAGGGGCTGACTGGGCACAGAACAAGCAAGGATCTCATTTTATTCTGAGAACATTGGGTAGGATCCACATGACCCCAGAGACGGCAGACGAGGCAGCCCATTAACAACGCAGCAGTGGGAAGACTGACCTCCGCGGGCCATTCTCTAGGGTGCCGGGGCCCCCAGGGCTGTCACCGGCTTGTCCCCTTCCCCAGGGGGAAAGCTAAGGGCGTCGCTGTCCACCATCGTGTGGACACACGGGCCCAGGACCCCGGCCGTCCCACCTCCCTCCTGCCAACGCATCCTCAGGATCGACTTGCGTGTACCCCTTGCAGGAACATGAGGCCCCATGAGGTGGAAAGATGAATCTTGGCATCTGCACATTTAAAGAAATTTTGTTTTCTGCTGAAGAAAAATAATCCAAAAAAATGATGCTAAAAATGTTGACCAGTAAAAGCAGATACAGTAGGCCGTTTATTGGAGAGTCACACCGAGGCACCATGCAAGGCCACAAGCTCCGTTCCACTGGGACGGCATCATGTGGTTTTTATCTGTTTTCTTATCATTTCACAAGTTCTTAAAGTAGCCCCAATACTTTTCTGTTATTCACATATGTAAATAACATGACATACATTTACATATGTGTTCATTTTGCAGGAGCATCCTCGGTGGGGGCTGTCTTTCCTAGTGGCCTCTTTCCTCTGGAGACCCCAGGAGCTGGGGGTGGGTGCCAAAGCCAGATGCTCCCTTATTTTCTAACCTGGGACACCCAAGGGACACTGTTTTCCCTCTGGAGGCCAAGCAGACACAGGGACAATGCACGTGTCCCTCCCCACAACCCCCGCCCAGACACCAGGAGGCATGGGTCTCCCCCCTGTCCAGACACCAGGACACACGGTCACCCCCACAATCCCAGCAGACACCAGGGCGGTGTATGCTCACCATCCCCTCACGCACCTCTCCCCCCTACCCCCGCGCCGCCCTGCCCAGACGCCGGGGGACACACTGATGTAGTTTTTGGCATGTTGGTAAGAATGGGATCCAGAGCCGACGGCCAAGAAAGAATTCTTGAGACGTCTTTGGTGCAAAAAGATGATTTGACTAAAGCGCGGGGACAGGACCCATGGGCAGAAAAAGCTCCTTCCCCGGGATTGTGAGGAGTGACTGATTATATACTTTTACGTTTGTGGAGGGAATGGGGCTAGAGATAAAGTCTCTAAGGAATTTGAAAGCAAGGCTTTCAGGACCTTGAGGAGCTAGCTGCTGTTAAGATAAGGTTACGTTTGGTTTTTATTAAAACATAAACATTAAGGGACTAAAGCAGCCATGAGTGCCTTGAGGAAGGTCAGGCCCCACATATTTTAGGGATCTATCAGGGGGCTTGTAAATAGTAAGGGAATTTAATTTTCACGCAGACACCGGGATGCACGCATCACTCCCCCAGACACCAGGATGCACTTGGAGGCCGGTACGTCCGGCCCAGATAGGGGTCTGAGGGAGCACACCCTGACTTCTCTGTGCCTCCCAGCCTTGCCCGGTTTAGAGGGACCATGTTTATCTGCGGGATGCTCACACCTGCACAACCGTCAGGTGGCATTAGATGAAGACCCCCGGCCTGAGCCCCTCCTCCCCAGGAGCACACAGAACTCAGACAGACACCCCCCAGCGCCCCCTGGGAGGAACCCTCAAGTCAGCTATTCGGGAAAAGGACATCTTTTTACCTGCATTATTGTGGATCATATCGTGGACGTTATTATCTGTAATCCTAAGCAATGGACACACAAGGGTTTGAACTCTGCATTTTCCTTTTCAATAATACATTGCGCATTTGTCTTGTTACTTAATAGTCTTGAGAATTATATGAGAGGCAATATAATCTTCAATCCATTCAGCATGCCATAAATTACCTCCCCATTCCCGGACCGACAGGCATCCAATTTACTTTGTGAGTTGTATAATTCTGTCATAAACCTCTTCATGCATAGGCTTTTGTCCATTTTTGGAATTTTCTTTTAGAACGATTTCCCAGAAATGTCACCGCGAGGTCAAACGGAGCAAACAATTTTATGATTCGTGTTATGTGCTGCCAAGTGCTTTCCCAAACAGCCTGTCTCTGTTTGCAGCGCCCAGGAACGCAGGAGCAGGCAGGTGCAAGGTTGACTCCCCCGGAGCAGCGGACAGCTCAGAGAACGAGGGTCCCTCCTGGCCGAGGAGTCCTGGAGGTGCTGCAGGTCTGGGGGGACGAGTCCTGTCAGCACCCAGCAGTGAGGCTTTGGGGTGGGGACACATGCGTCCCGTCTACCCGGCTTGGCCTCCACGCTGGTTGGAGGCAACCAGGTGTCGTCTGACCCAGGCAGCTGAGGGCACCATCACTGCCCAGCCCACCTGTTTTTCCCGTGATCTCTTGAGACGTAAGTGGCCCAAGTAGGTATCCCCTGGGCTGTTTCTGTTATGGTCCCTCCACCGTCAAATGTGGGGCAGTTTGAGCATTGACATAAACAGCAATAGTAACTGGTTGTAACCCACAGAATAGGGCAGGAGCCCTGAGTTCCTGCTGCTACAAAAACAAAAGAACAAATGAAGGGGGGAAGGAAGGCTCTCCTTGCAGAGAATCACGAACCAACAAAGGTGGACCAAATCACGGAGTCTCAGAAGCACCAGCGGGTCACCACCCAGGCTGTAAAGGACTCAGACCAGAAGCTCAGACGGCTGCAGCTGCCCGGTGAGTGCTGATGGGAGCTACGACCCAGGCCTCACTAGTGCTCATCCCGCCCAACGCAGGATGTCGTAAGATGTCGCTTAATGGAAAAGCCGGGCCACAGCTGGCCAGGGGAGCGAGCAGCAGACCTTGGGCCTCCAGCCTGCATGCAGAGCCGTCCACAGCCTCACCTCTGTGGGGACCTGTGCCCAGCCCTGGAGCACGACCTCATCTTTGCGGGGATCTGCACCCAACCCTGGGGCCATGACCTCACCTCTGCAGGAAACTGCACCCACCCTTGGGCCACAACCTCACCTCTGCAGGGATTTGCACTCAGCCTTGGTGCATGACCTCACCTCTGCAGGGGAGCTGTGCCTACCCTGGGGCACCAGCTCAGCTCTGCGGGGACGTGCACCCAACCCTGCCCGCAGCCTCACCTGCACCCACCCTGGGGTCATCCTGTGAATGGACACCTGCGCTGTCCTGGGCAGTCATGTTCAGGGAAGACAGGATGACTGAGCAAATATTCCTGAGAACAGGGCAGGACAATGCAGGTAATCCAGTCCAGGTGGGAGCCTGGCCTGGGCAGAAGGGCCACAGAGAGAAATCCTGGGGCAGCTGGTGAAGCAGAAGATCGCTTTCGGTGTCTTAGGAGGATTTTATTATCACTTAGTCTCCCATTAGGAATATCTCTCTTCTTATGTGGAGGAGAGGGTTTCCTGGGAGGATGCCGATGAGAGGGGGCAAGTCCGGTCTTGGCTGCGACTCTGGGTGGTGATGCGATGGGTCACCAGCATAGCTTAGTTCCACTTCTGCACCCGCGTGCAGGCCCCCAGACACACCAGAACGTGGAGGGACGTGGGTGGACCCATCAGGAAGGAACACAGCAAAGCCGGAGAGCCTCGGTACCTGGGCCCTGGGGTGGGGGCGTGGAAGGAGGGATTGCCGCCCAGAAAGGAAAAGGAGCAGGTCCCCGTGGGGGGCATGCAGCATGCCGGCAGAGGAGTCTCTGGACCACAGCTCTCCGTTTGCAGCCACCGCAAGGGGCCTCAGCCTCCGCGTGGTACTTTAAAGTGGGAATTCCCCATCGGGGAATGAAAGTTGCAGCGGCAAAAACACTGGAGAGCCACGGAAAGAAGGACCGGGCACCTTCAATCCCAGAGCAGGCACAGCCCCTCCCGGGTGAGCGGCCCAGATGGACCCTTTCCTTTCCTGGGTGCATTTCTGAGCCTGGGCAGAGGGACTTGGCTGAGGAACCATCCTGGGGATGTTGTGAACATCAGATGGCGGGCACGAGAGATTAATGTGGGGGAGACCCAACTGTGTAGCAGGTTCTGTGTCGGCTCCTTGCCCCGTGCCACGAGCAGAAGGGGGCGCGTCTGGCCTGGACCGGAGGGGGAGGTGCGGAGGCCGGCGGTCGGCATGGTCACGGCCGGGTCTCTGTGTGAGCCACACCGGGTCCCGGGGGCCCAGCTATCTGATGACACTTTGTGTCTGGGGGGGTTTCTGGGTGAGGTTGGCATCTGACCTGGCAGATTCGGTGCAGCAGATGGCCTCCTCGGGGGGGATGCCCTCTCCAACACTTGGAGGGCTGGCACAGAACGAAAAGGCAGAGACAGGAGGAATCCGCCCCTTCTCTTTTTGGCTCATTGCTGAAGAATTCCTCAAAATAAAATCTCCTTTTCTGTCCTGTTGGTTCTGCTTCTCTGGAGAACACACATGAATACAGGCATCATACCTCCAACCTGCATCCCAGTTCTGAGCCAGTCCAGGTCCTAACGGGGCGAGGGCGGAGGGAGACAAGCCCCTATCTGAACACAAGGGTCCACGGGGCCAGTGGCGGGGGAAGGGAGTGTGGGCATCCTCAGGGGAGAAATGCATCAACTTTAGACTATCCGTTTTCTGCACACACTGTCTGCCCTACAATAAAAACTTACAAGCATGTGAGACCCAGAACCTTCCATGGACAGACCCAGAGCAGGGCCCCTCCTGAGAGGCCATGCCCATGGGGGAGGGGGGGCACGCAGATGGGGACCAGAGCCAGGTGTCCAAGGGAAACAGGGTGTTACTTGCTGGGGTCTGGGGCAGCATGGGCGGGTGTTAGGCACAGAGAGGCCTGACCTGGTGTTTTGAAAGGGGATTCTGGTGGCAGACGTGGGGATGGAACTGGAGACCAATCTGGGTGCATGGCCAATGCAGGGAGGGACACCCAGGGCCTTGTTCAGTGGTTAGCCACACGTGTGAGAGAGGCGGAGTGGAGTGACACAGAGGGTCAGCTCCACCAGAAAGGCGTTCCTGCCCTCTCCCCTCCACCGGCATGCACCCTGGGTCCGTGGAGGCCATGGGGACCACAAGCCAGACCTGTCCTCCTACCAGAGGCCACAGAAAATGGCAAGGAGCTTCGAGCCCAGAAAGTTAATGCTTCCGAGTACTTACCATATTATTATGAAAGTGCACTGAGATCCATTTGCATAGTTTTGACTTCTCATTGCACATTTCAAAAATAGGCAAGGAGAACTACCAACGTTGCTATAGATATGCTCTTACCAGTACTAGACTTTATTTTTAAAAATAATTGGCTTTATTGTGCTAGAAATAGTCACCGTACATATTACAGGCATTTAAAGTTGGCCTGCTTCGATGTTCATGCACCCGATAAATAAAATTAATTCTGTTTTTCATGACGAGCTAAGCTCATTTGTTAGACAAATAATTGGATGGATAGTTCTTGTTAATCGCCCAGTGCTCTTGCCACGGGAAGCCCCTGTCCTGCACAGAGTCACCTGCGCTGTGGGAGTGGACCAGGTCCCGGGAGGGTGAGTGGGCCTGCAGGGGGCAGAGGGAGACCCTGCTCAGAGAGCCACGCAGAGAACAGCGCATTGGACCTGCTCCTCTCCCTAGGAGGACTCACAGAGCTCCAGATCTTTCCATCAGAAGTCTTTGTGAGAGGCCTGTGTGGTCAGGCAGAAACGTGGCTGTGCGGACCTGTCTGACAGAGGTCCTGGCAGACCAGAGATGTGCTGGGCCGACAGGTAGCTGGGCAGGCTGAGGACATAACAGGCCATGGGGAGAGCAGGCAGTGGTGACGGGAAACAGGAGATGGGCTCCGCCATCTTGAGGAACATCCCCCTCTGGGAGATGCCCCAGCAGTGATGGGGGAGCCTCCACACCTGGGTGTGGTTCTGGAAAGAGCAGACCAGGACATAGCTCCAGAGTGGGAGGCAGCGTTGAAGCTGGTGGTGCGTGGGGAGCAAAGACTCTCTGGAGGAGGTGTGGGGACCCCATGACCATCTCAGCTCCCCGTTCTGTGCAGGAGCAGAGCTCACACCTATTCCTAGAGAGAGTGTGGGGACCGACCGGCGACCATCCCAGCTCCCTAGGCACTGGCTCTGAGCGCGGGGCTGGAGGAGGGGTTGCTGTCAGTCCCTGCTCTGAACGGAACGACCAACGTCCAGGCTGGGGGAGACATCCAGGGAGTAGTCGAGGGCTCAGCCCTGGTCGCCAAGGAAGAGGAAGCGTAGGAAGGAGGGGGGTGTCATGGATCGCTTCCTCTCTGGGAGGCCGGGCCTGTGGAACCACACAGGAGAGGAGAGTGTGGTCTCGCGAGGCTGAGTCTCTCCTTGATGATGACTGACCCCGTGAGACCAAACCCTCGCCCTCCATGAAAGCCCTCAGCCTGCCGCGGCGATCACGGCTCCTTTCTTCCTGCACAAAAGGGACATGTTAGAAGCAGTTGCCGTCAGACCACAGTTTCTTATGTCCCAGAGGAGATGGACAGGCAGGGGTGGGGACCACGTACCCAACCCCACCCTGCTGCCCATCTCTCCACTGACGTCACAGAGAGGCCAAGAGCATCTGAAAGTTCAGTTTTGTTTAAAATGACAGTGTTATTCCCTGAGGTTGGGGAGTGAGTGCACGGCTGTGGGAAGGGACGACTACACGCATGGGTGGGGTTACGTGCACGTGGCCCAGACCCCTCGTATCCCACATGACCGAGACGAGCCCAGCAGGCCCTCGCTGATGTCTACACCTCCCGCAGCGGGTTCCGACCCGGACGTGGAAACAACAGAAAGGCCTCCCCTCCCTGAGGTCAGCTTTGCCACACAGAGGGCCAGGAGATGAATGAGCCCAAGGGTCACCCCCATGTGGGTCCTGAGGCCACGGCAGACCCACGCCCACGGCATCCAGAGAGGGACCACAGGACCCAGCAATTCTACTGGACTCTCTCTCATTCCCACCCAGATCGCTGCTTTTGGGAAAGACAATTCACACCACTCTGGGCTGAGGCTCTGGTGAGCTCAGGCCTTCACCCCACCATGGCTCTGACCAGAGCCTCCTCAGTAGAGGGCAGCAGAACAAACAAATGAGTGGGCAAGGGACGTTGAGGAGCTGGTCCCCGGCCGCACATGTCTTCTGGGCTAAGGGACCCCCTTGCTCTGTCGCGTGGCTGGGCAGCAGCCCTCCCATCTGTGGGCTCTGGGACTCCCTCCTGTCCTGAAAGGTATTGAGGACCCCAGAGAGTTGGTGTTCATGGGGGTTACAGCCATTGGCATTTACCTTCTGAAAAAGGAAAACAGAGTTTTCAGAATACTCGTGAATCCATGTAGAAATGATGACAGCCCATGTTAACATAAAGGCTGTATTTTTCAGACTACAATTGTGTATTTTATGCAATTCAGCGGAAAGGAAAGACAGCACCGGTTTTTACCATTCTTTGTCACACCTGCGCTCGCAGGACGGGCAGTGTTTCTCAGACCGGGTTCCGCGCTCGATCTGCTGCGATTTGTTGTCTCGTTGGGGCTGAGTGCGGTATGCAGTGGGTGGGGCGAGCGTTTTAATAGCTTTTCCAGATACTCTTGGATGTTCCGTTTCAATACCACACCCGAACTTGACAGCAGTGATTTCTCAATCCCCTGGAACGTGGAATCTGCAAACACGTCTGTGGGCTTTCTGTCTGCAGTTCTAGGAAAACGCGTCGGTCTGTCTTGCACCTCGAGTCTGTCTTTCGCCCGGGGATGCATGTAGGTCGTGACGGGTCGTTTGGAAATGATGTCTTCACGGAGTTACGCAGACTCCCTGAATGTTGCTACTTTTCCTTCCACAACATCTCAGGCATCTCATTCACCAACATCACTGTCCACCCCTCAGAAAAGGACTGGGTGGCCGTCAGGACACGTGCTTTCCAAGACCCCGGTTTTCATCTGAATGGTGGACAACAAAACACCGCTCGGGGATTTGCTTCAGTAACAGGCTTCCTCCGTTTGCTTTTGAGTTGAACTCTACCAACACCCAAGTTGGACAAACCCCCCCCGGGGGTGTCGGCTGTTCTGTGTGAAAACCGGGCCATGAGTACCGCGCATGCTCAAGGCAGTGAGGGCCTCGCTCCAGGCCAGTGCACCCTCTGTGTGCAGCCCCGGTCTGTGTGTGTCCCCCCCATTTTGTCCCACAGACTGTTAAAAAGATGATCAAGATTTATGCAAGTTAGGTTTCTTTTTCTTTTCTTTTCTTTTCTTTTTTTTTTCAGAGAAAGAGAGAGGGAGGGGAGGAGCAGAGGGAAGATGGGGAGGGAGAATCCCGAACTGACTCCACACCATGGAGCCCGACACGAGGCTCTATCCCATGACCCTGAGCTCAGGCCCTGAACTGAAACCAAGAGTCGGATGCTCAACCGACAAATCCTCCCTGGTGCCCCCCAAGGAAGGATTTTTGTTGCTTATCAAGGATACCCTTAAGGAAGACTGATTCTTTTTTAAGACCACTGTGGTCCCTGAGTCCGGGGGCAGGTCTGAGGCTGACTGCCACACACGGGGGTCCGAGTCACCGGCCCCGGTCACCCGTGTCCCCTAGAGTCTAGGCAACAGTGCTGCTTTCTCAGGGAAGTGAAGTGGGCAGGGTGTGTTTCCCATAGAAGTTACTGTTTGGTTTTGTTTTTAGTAAATACCTGACAGTTTAATTTTGATGGATGCACAAATGAAATGTTCCCAAACATAATGTCTTCTCCTGAAAAATGCCTGGAAATACAGAGATATTTTCACAGCCTCTTGCCCACAGCTGCTGGGTGTGCATGGAGCTGGAGCCCATCGTGGGTGGGGCCTCCCGTAGGTGGAGGGGGGGGGCGGTGCCCAGCAGGAGGTCCACTGGGAACAGGGATCTTGTCCACAGGAGGCCCGGGCTCACGGACCTCAGAGACCACAGGCAGGTGCACACCACATTTGGCCTCCCGATGGGGGGATCAGGAAGCCCACCTCGGGCCAGGCACCCACACAGAGCAGGAAGCACACTGAGGGTGGGTGAGGACTAGGGGGCTGGACGGGCGACACTACAGAGGTGAGTCAGGGCTGGCCCCTGGCCCCTGATGCAGGGAGGCTCTGACACACCTCCAGGGGCTGGGGTCAGCCCAACCCCAGCAGATGTGCCCCCTGAGCTGCAGGGCACCAGAACTGGGTCTGCTTCTTTTGCTGCAGAATGCCAGGGCGCAAGCAGGAGAGAGCCCCAGGGCTTCCATTAGAGGCTGCAGGTAAATACTGGAAGGGTGGATGAAGGAATGAGCGCACGGTCTCTCCACCAAGTGCTGTCCAGTGAGCAGCTGAGACGGCCCTGGTGCCCCCCCTCCATGGGGTCCTCCCCTGCTGAGGGAGGAGGGGCTCTCCTTAGCAGTGGCTTCTGTGGGAGGTGTCCATCCATGGCCAGCAAGGCCCAGTAGACCCATCCCCTGCCAGACTGCACCAGTCAAGGCCTGAGCAGGAAAAGAGAACCCTTGAGGTGTTTCACAGAGAAGGCACCCCGTGGGATTGTTTCCAGTTAGAGGAGCTGGGGCGCCATCCAGCGCTCACATCAGGGGGACTCTGCTCCCTGCCTCAGGCTAGAGGGATGGGAGAGAGCAGCCCTTCTGAGCCTCAGTGCTGGGCTCTGCCAGGGGAACCAAGACCCCTGAGAGGGGGGCCGTCAGGTGCGAGATGGTGCCCCGGCAACTCTGTCCTCCCGCTGCGTGGTCTTCAAATACACCTCCCGTGACCAAATGCCCAGGAATCCCGGGAGCTGCAGGCCAGGAGGTCAGCACGGAGGACGGGTCCCGAGCTCTCAGCTCTTGTCTGTTCCAGTTCCAGCCACCCTTCCCCCATTGCTTGGCCCAGCAGCTTCTCACTCGCGGTGCCTGCAGCCCACAGTGCTGCTGATCAGCTCTCCAGCAGCTGCCCAGCCTGTCCACTTCAGAGAGGCCCCCGACCGCCCACTCTCACCCTCTGCACCACACCCCACGACTTGCCCCTCTCCACCCATTCTCCACCTTCCTCCTCCTTGCCTGCCGTTGGCTCTTCTGGGCTCTGTCCATGGACTTGAGGGTTGGTGGTGGCCCCGTGTCCTCAGTCCCGGCATGCACTCCTCTCCCCTGGCTATGGCTCTGCTTCTGAGATCTGGTGATGCTCCCTGGTCACTGGCCAGGTTTCCCCCAGCCTTGCCCCACCGCAGATCAGGGCCCTTCTGAGCGTGCCCCCTGGTGTTCCATGAGGCCTGGTCCACACTGACTGCCGCCTGCTTGCTTCGTCCACAGAACTGGCCACAGTGATGCCAACAGCCAGCCTCCAGAGAGTGGAAGAAAGGGAAGGTTCCAGACTGTCAGCTTCTGGCCCCCATGGCCTCCTTCACCCCAGACGTTCTCCTCTTCCCCTTGTGGTGAATCGGTTTGTCTGCTGGGTTGTAAATGGCAGGTGAAACATGAACCCCCCACCCGGTCTCTGGGGTCCTATGTCCCACCAGACATGGAGCCCGCTCACGCCACACTCAGGCCAGACTGGTTCCAGCTGAGGCCTGCTGTGAGTGGCTGGGGAGGTGACTGGGGGACCAAGGGGTCTTCCCAGAGGGACTCTTACAGCCTGAGGCCCCTCAGAAGGTAGCAGCCATGCCAGGAAAAGCACGTCAGTGGGCGTTGCCTCTCCCCAGAGTCTGGGAACTGGCATTCCAGAGTGGGCGAGAGGCTGGGACTGGTGCAGCCATCTCCAGGGAAGCTGAGGGCATGGACATGTCCCCAGGGCCCTGAGGACACGGCAGGGAGAGGAAGGTGCTGGGTGACTGCACGTGGCTTTGCCGTCTCTGTCCGTGCCACTGAAGACCTGGGGACCTCCCCTCCCTACAAAGCCCTTATCTTTCCCCCAGGCAAATGGCCAAAGTGCCAGTCACCTTCAGAGAAACCTTTGTCCAAGGACCAGGAAACAAGAGCCAGCTCTCAGGAGGAGAGCGCGAGCTTCTGCTCGGCCTGGGCCACGCTGCAGAGCTGCCTCGTTGGGCGAGATCCTCCATCTGAGTGCGTGTGTGTGTGTGTGTGTGTGTGTGTGCATGCCCATGTACACGTGTGCGTGCTAGCACATGGGGGAGAGGGCAGGGGCCTCTATGTGTGAATGTGTCTAGGGATGCACGTGTGCCGGTGTGCGTGCACACACGTGTGAAGGAATACCGTGAGTGTGTGTGTGTGAGCGTGTGTGCGTGTGTGGAAGGCTAGGCTACAGTAGCATCGCCCTACCTCGTCTTCTCTGCCGACGGGCTGGAAGGAATTGCCTAAGCAATGGCCTGTGTCAACTCATCCCCAGGTTCCGACGTGGGCAGGTGCTGGCCCCTCCATGACTGGATTCTTCCGGGGCTCGGCAATCACCTCGATCCCACGACTTCTTCTGGGGCGTCATCCTGGATGAGTTTGGTCAGACATGACTTAACCCCAATAGACACCCAGCGCTGGAAACTGTCCAAGCCTGTGGGCTCCTCGGTGTCCCGATGGCTGTGGTTACGAACAATGAAATAACACGGCCATGCAGGGGCCTAGCCAAGACTCCTCACCCTCACTGGGTGCTGCCTCAGACCCCACAAAGCCTCCCTCCTGTTCTCCAGTGGCCATGGCCATGCTGGGGGAGGACGGAAGGGGGAGGAAAGGGAGGATGGGTGGGAAAAGGGGAGGGAAGGGGAAGGGTAGGGAAGGAGAAGAAAGAAGGAGGGGAGGGAAGTGAGGAGGGGAAAGGGGGAGAGAAAGGAGGAGAGAAAGGAGGGCGGGAGGAAAGGGGTTAAGTGGGGAAGGAAGGGAGGGCCCCTGATTTGAAGGAGGAGAAGGCTCAACATCAGAGAGCTCCTCTCTTGCCAGCCCCACAGGACCTGTTCCCAGAGCTGCCCCAGAGTTGGGAAAGGTCCCATTGTCTTCACCAGAAATACAGGAGCACACACAACCCCCAGCCTGCCTTGGCTGTCATGTCCCTGGGCAGTGAGCCCGTTTTATACAGAGATACAGAGAGGTTAGCACTGACCCTGGTGGGTGGCGGGTGCTGGGTCTCAACAACCTGGCAACAATAAGGTTTCTTCTTCTTCTTCTTTTTTTTTTTTTTTTAAGACAAAGAGCCCTGAGCAGTAATTGACAACGCTGTTTTTGGAACATACAAGCTAATTTTACCATACCCAAAAGAAAATAGAAATTCTCTCTCCTGAACAAATACTAGTGTTCTGTTTCTGTGGACCCCGTGGATACATGCCTGCCTTTATATAATTCTCTAGCACCCTGAAAACCCCACACACCGACCCCTGACCCACACAGTTGGGTCAGGGACTGGACGGGGTCCAGGGAAGGAGCCTCAGCCACCCAGACATTGGGACCCAGCAGGAGGGCTGGGCTGACACCCCCATGTCACCCCCACTCACCAGCCATCCAGGGAACCCCGTGACACCCCCTCTCACCAGCCCCTCAGGGTAGGTTTCCTCATCCACACAACGGGGACACTGACAAGCATCTGTGAGACTGTCATTGCAAGGATTCCTAGGACAGATGACGTTTCCTCCATGGTGCTGGCACATGGCCCCTCCCGTTGGTCCCCACTCCCACCCCGGAGCCAGAGTGAGTGTCCCCTTGGCTAATAACTAACTGGTGATCAGCTCTGCAAAAACTGATTTCAGAAGTTAACATATTTCAAAAGGTTAATAAATGAAATTCTCTTGCTGTCCGTTTTTTCTCCCACTCAGGAATCGACGGTCCTGCTGCCGCTCATCATCCCACCCCCTGAGACAGCACCGCAAATGAGCATGGAAGACCCCAGAAGGCCCCGAGGCGTCTCCACGTGTGCGGGGCCCCTGCTAGGAGCGACCGAGGTAAGTCCGAAGACCACAGGCTGCCTGGGGCTGCTCACTTCCGCCTTCCCTGCTTTTCTAAACAGGGCGGACACTCAGCAGGGGAAGCTTCGAAACCAGGGGTGGAGTCCCAGTCCCTCCACACTGCGGCTATAGGGGCTCAGGTGGGATCCCCCACCGCCCACCAGGCTGGGGACAAGCTGGCGCGTGGGCCAGCCTGCGTGTGCATGGTGCCCAGCGGCTCGGGCGGGAGGGAGCAGAGCGCAGCTTCCAGCCCACACCAGGCATCCCTGCCTGGGCATGTCTGAGCAGAGGGCTGGAGAGCGGCACAGATACAGCTGAGATAGGACGGCTCCTTGCCTGCTGTGCCGGTTGGGGGGGCAGGTTCCCGAGTGACCCAAAGCACAGCTCTCCAGCTCTCCGGGGCGTCCAGAGCTTCTCTGGAAGGCCGGCCCCATTGGCCCTCCTTCAAAGGCTTCTTTCCCCTCCGAGGCAGCTGAGAGAGGAGGGAGGGTGGCAGGAGGCAGGAGGTGAGTGGAAGAGCAGGAACCCACCGTGGGAGAGGCTCCTGGGTCTTGGTAGTGGTAACGGCATGTCTCCAGTTGGGCAGTGCCTGCCTTCCCAAACATGGGTCATCCCCAAAGAAACCCCCGAAAGCCTGGGCCTCTGAGCATTGCAGGCAACTCCTAGGGCTTCAGGAACCCCCAGTGAACCCTAGCACGCTCAGGCAGAGCTAGCCCCGAAGCACAGCCACTGGCCTGGTTCCCTGACTGGGAGGATGGGGGCGGCCTTTGAAGGGATGACAAGGGCACACCTGGGACTTACAGGACACCCTCAGGCGTCTCCTCATTTGACATCATGCTGCTGGAGGCAGCGTCACGGTCCCTACTTTACAAATGGGGGGTGCTAGGGCTTGGACAGAGGCCGAGACAAGCCATGAAGGGGGACTTCAAACCCAGGGCTGGGGGCTCTGCTGCCTGCTTGGAGGCCTCTGTCTGGGAGCTGGACGGCCCAGCCCTTGAGGCCAGGTTGCATGGAGACCTGCCGTGCTGGGATGGGTGCAGCTGCCCTGGCTGGAGGTGTCACTCTTGTGGGCAGGCATTCGTCCCCATGGTCCTCTTGGGGCTCCATTCTACCGGAAGTGGTCCACATGGTCCAGGGTTCGAAAGGTGGGGGCCGGGGCCAGGACAGCACACGGAGAGCTCCGGGTCGGCCAGACCTTAGGTGGCCCCAGCCTAAGGTGCCATCTGTGGGGAGGGCCAACCCCCACACACTCCCGGACTCAGACATCACAATTCAGAGGCATTTCTGGCCCAAGACCAAGTACCCTGAGTGCTGAGGGGTGCCCAACCCGGGGAGGGTACCAGCACTTCTGGGTGGGCTCTCAGCATCTTCCAGGCCTCCCAGGTGAGGCCCAAGGAGAGAGGAGCTGGCCCCGGGCTCAAGCAGGGCTCTTGAGTCACCGGAGCAGGGACACGGGTGGCCAGAACCCGCCATAGGCCTATAGGACAAGAGAAAGAGCAAGGCTTGGTAGAAGTTCTTGGCATTCTAACGGGCTCCATTTTCCAGGGAGCCTGCCTGGGAAAAACATGGACCAGCAGCGCTCTGGGGACAGACCAGGGGTCCTCCCAGGGCCAGGCTGGAACACTCAATATGACCAGCTAGCTACGCACCCGCTAGCGGTCCAGACAAAGCCCAGTGGAGCCCAGCGCCCCAAATGGCAAAACCTATAATGAAAACAGAACAAAGCCGCCTGTGACCGTTGTCCATGTCCTTGTTGTGTTCTGGTGGCTGGTTGGGTAGCGCCGCAGTGGGTGGTGTGAGTGAAACGGGGTGGGACCCCAGCCCTGCCGCTGTGGGCTGTGCATGTCTGGGCCTCATTTGTAAAGTGAGGGTAATAACCACACCCACCAGGACTGAGCAAGTCCTTGTGGTAAACCCTAGCCCAGGTCCTGACACCGTCTGTCTTAAAGATACCAGCTCAAAGGAGACACGAGCATCCGCTAATGAATGGCTCAAAGCGAAGGAGGGATTTCTGTTCTCCTTGGCCTTCCCTCAGGTTCTGTTGGATGTGCAGGGACTGACTCTAAGGTGGTCAGGGAGGGGAACAGGGTGACTGTCTTAGATGCTACTGCAATGAGAGACCCTTCGTATGGTTGGGATACGTTCAAGTCGTGGCCTGAATGTTTGTGTCGTCCCATCCTAACCCCAAGGTGGGGAAGTAGGAGGGTGAGATTTTGAAAGCATGTAGGTCATGAGGATAGAGCCCCCACGATGGGACTGATGCCCTTAGAAAAGGGATCCCACAGAGCTCCCTCACCCTTCTGTTGTAGGACGACCCAGTGAGGAGCTGGCACCCTGCGAACCACCCAGAAAGGGGATCTCAGCAGAGTCTAACTGGGCTGGCACCTTGACCCTGACCTTCTCAGACTCAGAACAGTGAGGAAGAAATTTCTGTTATCTATAAGCCACCCAGTGTGTGGTGTTTTTGTGATAGCAGCCTGAACTGACAGAGAGAGCTGAGAACCCCAGGGAAGGAGCCAAAAAAGAGAGCAGCAGAGAGAGAGAGAGAGAGAGAGAGAGATTTTTAGCGGCTGCCATGATGGGGTAGTCCTTGGAAAAGAAGAAAAGAAGAGATTTTAGGAATCTTTCTGTATGATAAACTATGTAAACCTCTTCTTGTGCTCCTTAAATAATTGTTTAAAGATCCATTGTGTCCTAGGGTGTCCAGAAGAGATCACAGCATCTTTGCCACGCTGCACCAAGACTCTGCCACAGGGAGCCCTAGACTTATGTGCATTGCACTGACAATTATGATTCTTTGATAACAAGAAAATCGGAGATTTCCACTATGAGTGTGACAATGGGCTTGGATTTCCTGAGTCAGTTACTCTTGACGGGAGAATTTAACTGATGCCTACCCTCCAGCTAATAGTAAGTGAAAGGCTTGGCTCAAAACCAGAGCAGCACCCATCCCCCGGTGGGTAAGCAAGAGTCTAGACACATAAACCCCTCTGTGACCTGCCCTAGAAGTTCCTCAGCTCATTAGAACTTGGCCCACTGGCTCTGTATAGACGGGGAAAACACCACAGACCAGGTCTGACATCTTGGGCATCCAAAGGAGGCAGGCCAGGGGGACATGGAGGAGGGACACACGGGTGTGCCCTTGGAAGTCAGGTGAAACAGAGGAGGGACATGAAGGAGGGACTCAAGTCAGTCAGGAGAGGGGTGAAAGCCATCACAGCCCTAAAGGAGTCCAGCTCTAACTCGCTCATTTTGGTAGACCCAGCTGAGAAGTTTGCTGCCTTCAGTCCCGACAGTAAACCGCGAACCGTCCATCAATGTTAATGAATTTAAATGCTTGACTTCTGTTCCTCACATGATGCTGTTTTGGTGCAAAGCTCAAAGCCACAGACCTAAACCATGGTGATTCCTAGGAACTCCAGGTCTCCTCCCTGACACGGCCAGCTGGCTGCCTCGAGGCTCATCATGTCAGTTTAGGTGAGGGGCTCCCTCCGCCATCCTTACCCAGCACCTCATGTCTTACAGACCACCGACTCACATACACCTGCTTTGATCTGAGCCCACAATAGCACGTGTTAAGGAGTTTGGGACACAGAGCATGGGAGTGGCTAGCCCACAGCATCCCAGGGAAGAGCCCCTGGAGAACTCTACCCAAGTCCCTGCTTCCGGATACAGGCTGAGTTGCCAGCCAAACCCAGTTTCTCTTTCCTGCGAGGGCCTTCCATGGATAGAGAAGCAGCAAAGGGCAGGTCCCTACCCATGGAACGTCAGTGGTCTATGCGAGAGATGAGACGTTAACATGTGAACATTTAAATAGCCATGAAGGATGTTGTAAGGGTCCAGCCTCCCATGGGAGGGCACGTGTTGGTACTTGCATCTTGCCCATGAGTTACAGAGGCAGTCAGCTCTGCAGACTTGGGACTGGCACTTGCCTCTGTCAGGGGAGAAGAGAGGCGATGCTGTGGCTAGGGGACCCAGCAGGGTGGTGGGGGGCTGTAGATCCAGCAGTGAGGATAAGAAGTGAGGATAGGGACAACTGGAGGCAGAGCCAGGGTCACAGAAGTCAGCCCAGTTGTGACTTTACCCAGTCTCAGGGTGGGGGCAGGGGAGACCACTGGGCATTTACTGAGGTGCTGCCAACCAGGGCTTTAGGGAACCCATCTGGACCCGTGGTGTTGGAGCCTCTAATGGGAGAGGAAGGGAGACTCAGACAGCAAGTGCTGAGTCATGGTGGGACCTGGGCTGGACCAGAGTGGGTGGCTGTGGGAAAGGAAAGGGGTGTCAGCAGAATGGATGGGGTAACAAAACCCCCAGCATGACTGAGTGCTGTGACTCACCAGGAGCAAGGCAAGGACAGCGCCGGGGAGGGCAGGGGCCAGACTCATCTCAAGGCCCCGGGCAGGGACTTGGAAGAAATGAAACAGAAAAGAGAAGCCAGATTGGTCACAGTTTGGGTTGGATGGCAAGATAGCCAGATTTAGGGAGGCAGAGGGGTCAGCAGTACAGCTCACCAGCGTGGGGAGGGTGGAGCGCAGGCAAAGGGAGGATTGCAGGCAGGTCATACATGGCCAATGGGAAGGGTTCCAAGCCCCCCAGTGCCCAGACTATCTGAATGGGGACCCAGGGGAGTCCTAGAGAATGAGAAGAAATAGCCAGGTGGGACGACGACACAAGGCCATTGGTAAGCCCCCCCAAAAAACAGTTTTGGTAAAAAATAATAACAACAACAACAACAACAATAATAAAAGGATAGGAAGAAGCAGATCCAAGAGATCAAGAAGAGAAGGAGCCAGTAAAGTGGAGTCACGTGGCCAAGGGGCTGGCTCCAAGCAGTGAAGGAAAAGTGAGAGAGACAGTGGAGCAGGAGACCCAGTGGAGAAACACATCTGAGGTACATGGGAATGGGGGTTGGCTAAGTCTGTGGGCAAAAGGGAGAGGGTGAGCAGAGCTAGCATGGCCCATCAGCTTTGTCCTGCTCTGGTCCCAAGGTCTGGGCCTTCGTTTACCTGTCTTGAGGGAACATTGGATGTGGCTGCTCAGGAAATGCATGACCTTGAGCAATCTGGGAGGTCTTAGAGTTTGATCATGCCAGTAGCTGGGGCAACAGGTCCTCCCTTATGGGAGACCCAGTTGGACCACCCCTTCCATCATCAGACCTGAAAATAAAGCTAGCGGTCAAAGAAACCAGGAACAAGCCAACATGCAACTCTGAGTAGGTGCTCCCAAGAGATGTCTGAGACCAGTCACAGAGGTCGTTCTCCAAAATAGGTGGGTTGGCTCTGAAGTGTTCAAATGATGGTCCCTCACATCCAATCAATAGGGTGGCAGGAGAAATGAGGCTGTATAAGGAGCCCGGAAGATGGGTAGTTGATGTTACAAATACAGCCCGTGGAGTCACCATCTGAAGTCCCACAGCTGAGCTTGTATCTGTGACCCACAGAGCTGGGACAATGGGCAGCTTCTCCACCCTCTGCCTCAGTGTCCTTAGATGTCAAGAACATAAAATCACAGAAGAGTGCATGTGATAATCATGAAAAGCCCTTAGAACAGTGCCTTTCATAGCAAGCCTGCGACAAATATTCTTTAATTAGTGTTATTTTTAGAAGAAACTGACTGTTGGTGCAGCTGGGTGGAAAGAGATGGTGACCGATCACAGTCAGCAGAAGAGATAAATGCTAAGTTACCAAGTCTGAGATACAGAAGATGCCCTGAAGTTGATCGGACCCTGCGGTCCATTCTAAATGGGAGGATGTAAGGTGCTCGGAGCAGAAGCAGAAATAAGCATCCGGGTAGAGTGAACAGGAGAGCTGGTTTTTAAAGATTGCTCTCAGAGGACATTTAAACATCTAATCTCTGGATTAAAAATCCTGCCCATGTCTCACAGTATTCTTCAGCAAGATGTTCACCAAAGGAATGCGCCCCATTCCTATCTAAACACCAACCCAAACATGCACACATGTCCTTTATAGATATTCTCAGAAAAAATGCAGGAAACAAAGAACATTGTCATCAGAGGGCAAGGGGAACACATTTCCAAAGAAGTGTTTTAGGAAAATAAAAATAATTTCAAGTAAAAAAATCTCCCTGATATCAAAGAGAATTTAAAACACAGTCTCTTGGAAACAAAAACAGAAGGACGAGATACAAAGACTGATAGGTCACAAGAGATAAAAATAAGCTGCTGGAGTTCAGACCAAGAAATGAAAGATAAACTTTTAAATATAGAGAAATAAAAGCCACAAGAAAAGTAGAAAAAATAAGGGTACATATTGATTAAAAAAATGAAGAACTACAAAAGCAGAATACAATGGAAAAAACAATATTAAGATGATTCGAGAGAGAACAACAGATTCAGAAGACAGACAGAAAGGACAGAACACACTGAAGATGTTTCTGAAGAAAAGAATAGAAAAAATGGAGCCAAAAAGATAACCATTCTAAGATATAGCAGAGGAAAGGAGAAATTAAAGACTTGAATCTGGTAACTGGAGGGGCATACGATGCCCCCAAGAAAAATTTAAACAGAACAGACAGATTCCAGTAAGATGAGTGGGTTTCAAGGATAAAGAATCCTGTGAGCCTCTAGGAAGAAGAAAAATAAAGGTGAATTAGCCACCAGATGATTCGCTTCAAATTTCTTCCATGTCTACAAAGAATCTTCCCAGAGAAATTGTTGCTCACATATAAGAAAATGTATAGACACCTTCAAACATGAAGTGCTTGGGAAATGGCACCATCTCAGTGTAAGAAAACAATTTTGTGTAATCCAGCAAATGATGAGGGAAAATGTCAGTGAATCAGCGACAATCCCCCAGATCGAAGAGCAGGCTATCGCTGAACTCTGTGAATTTTTCTTAGAGAGCAGAACTAATTTATAAATGTGCCAATGAAGAAACGAGCATCTAACAACAAAATCAGTAAATGGAGCGGGGGAGGTAAGGCTGATAGATCAAGCACAAGAAATCCCAGGTACCAATGTACCCACAGGAGATTAAAAACAGGGTTTAAGCCAAGTTGGAAGTGGACAAGAGGGGAGGAAGCTAGGAGAAGGGATAACAGGAGTTAGGTCCCTGGGGTTGGAAGAGATGGGATGCTAACACTTTTCATGGAGAAATAGGGGTTTTACTCTATCACTAAAGATTGTTGGTAACCATGGACCATAAGGAGGCAATAAGTAACCAAACTATTAGAAATAACACACACGAGCACACAGGCATGAATCATAGAGCTCACAGTAAACCAGATCTCTTCTAAAAGATAAATAAGATGAGAGAACTAGAAAAAATATTTGTCGTATCATCAAAATACACAGATAAAACTCACCCAAGAATAGGGAAGAAAAGGATCCTGGCCTTAAAATCCCAGCCTGAGCTGAGATGCCACAATGAGAGCTGAATCTAAACCCAGGGACCCAGGAGGAGGAGAGGGCAAGACGATGGGGATAACAACAATGACAAGAAAAAGAAAACAAAATGGAACAATCTGCAGTGAAGATCGGTCAAGTGTTCTTTGTGCCAGATAATGTAAGATGAAACGTTTAAAGCAAAAACAGCAAGAAATGCAGGGATGAATATAGCTAGCCTTCAAGAAACACGTCACCCTAAGGTTCTCTGAAAGGATCTAGAGAAGGGGTAGGAAAGATACATCTCCAGATCCTTTGTGTCAACTCAGCATAGCAGTAGCTCCTAGGGCTAACAGAGCACACAGAAGGAAAAACGTGAGCACAACCTCCTTCATAAATATTAATGTAAAAAACATGAACAGGTGGAATGGAACAGAGCGTTAAGAACATACTGCATGATAGAGTTTATCTAAGGAATAAAGATTGATCAACACAAGGAAAGCTATTACATAATCCTCCAACAAGCAGGTCATTGGAAAAAAGCTGTGAGGCTAGCTGTGTGGATTTTTTAAATTAGATTTTTGTATTTTTTAATAATTGTAGACTCACATGCAATTGTGAGAAATAATACCAAAGCTCCCTATACACTTTACTCAGTTTCCCCCAAAGGGGATGTCCTGGGAAGGTACGGCACGATATCACAACCAGGATATTGACAGGTACAGGACACCTGTGTCAGCACAGAGTCCCCCTATGTGGCCTTCTATCATGACACCTGCCCCTGCCTCCCACTCATACACCTGCCCCTGCGCCCTGGAAATTGCCAACCCATAGTCCATTCTTGTAAACTTGTCATTTCAAGAACTCTACGTGAATGGAATCATATACTGTATAACTTTCAGGATGAGATTTTTTTCACATAGCATAATTCTCTGGAGAGCCATCGAGTTGTGTGTGTCTGTTGCTGGTTCCCTTTTACTTTTGAGTATTTATTCCACTCCTTTAAGACATCTGAATTTTCTCCAGTTTTTGACTATCAGGAATTCAAATGGTATGAGTATCTGTATATAGTAAGCCTTAGTTTTCACTTCTCCGAGGGAAATTCTCAAGTGTGCCATTGCTGGACTATAAAGTAGGTGCACGTTTAGTTTTATAAGATAAACGCAGACCTCTTTCCCCAGAACAATTGCACTATTTTACAACCTGCTGGTGGTGCATGAGTGACGCATGTCTCCGTCTCTGCAGGCATCGGGTGATGGAGGTGTAAGGAGATGGAGCCTCTTTTCAGGTGTGCATTTGCCATCTTTACTGCTAGTTTTTGCTCATTTTCTAATTACATTGTTTAGTTTTACTATTAAGCTTTAAGAGGCCTTTGTGTGCACTCAATGCATGTCTTTCATCAGATAACGTGGTTTGCAGATATTCTCTCCCATTCAGTGGCTTGTCTTTTTACTCTCTTCAGAGAGCAAATGTTTTTCATTTTGTTCAATTTTCCTTTTTTGCTTTTGGTGTCAAATCTAAGAATTCCTCACTTCACCCTGAGTCCCAAGATTTTATCTTATGTTTTTCTGAAAGATTTGTAATTTTATATTAAAGACAGTGATTCAATTTTAGTTGTTATTTTTAAAAATAATATCTGAGGTTTAGGTTGAGCGGTTTTGGTTGGGTTGGTTGGTTTGGTTCAGTTTGTTGGATTGGTCAGTTTGGTTAACTGGTTTGGTTCAGTTTGTTGGGTTGGTTGGTTGGGTTGGGGTGATTAGTTGGGTTGGTTTGGTGGGATTGGTTGTTTGGGTTGGTTTGGTTGGGTTGGATTTTTGGGTTGGTTGGGTGGGCGTTGGTTGGTTGGTTGGTTGGTTGGTTGGTTGGTTGGGTTGCTTTGGCTAGTGTTTTGCCCATGGATGTTCAATTGTTCCAACACCATGTGTTGAAAAGGCTACCTCTTCCATTCAGCTGCTTTTGTACTTTTGCCAATAATCACTGTTGAGCTTTAAATTACAAATCCAACTCCTTCAAGGGCTTTATGATCAATCAGATTGTCTATTTCATCTTGGTTGAGTTTTGGCAGTTTTTAGATTTTGAAAAGTTGGTCCATTTTTTCTAAGTTGTCAAATTTATGATCACAAAGTTGTTTGTGGTATCCCTCATCATCCCTGTAGTATCTGCAGGATCTCTAGTGAAAGCTTCTGATATCATCCCTGATGTATCATTCGTGATCCCGGTGATGTGTACCTTTTCTTTTAATCTTAGTCAATCTTGTTAGATATCAATTTTACTGATTTTTTTCAAAGGACCAGCTTTTTGTTTCATTGATTTTCTCAACTGCTTTCCTGTTTTCAGTTTCATTGATTTCTGCCCCTACTACTTCTTTCTTCTGGGTTTTTTTTGTTTTTTTTTGTTTGTTTGTTTTTACTTATTTTACTTTCTTTTCTAGTTTCTTGAGGTAGAAACTTAGAATCCTGATTTGAGATTTTCCCTCTCTTCTAAGATAAACATTTATAAACTTTCTAAAATCCTCTTTCAGCTGTATCCCACACGTTCTGATTTGTCACATGCTCATTTTCATTCAGTTCTATGTTTTTGTTTTATTTCCTTTGAAACTTGATCTTTGACCCACGGATTATTTTGAAATGTCTAGTCTCATTTCGAAGTGTTTAGAGATTTTCCTCTTAATCTTTTTATATTGACTTCTATTTGATTTCCTTATGGTCAGAAAAAACACTGTGCATGTTTTAAATCTTAAAACACTTGTTAAGGCAGCTGATACAATCGATCTTGGCAAATGCTCCGCAGTTGCTTAACAAAGTCACGCGTATTCAGGTGCTACTTGCAGAGTTTTCTCTGTGTACCAACTAGATACCAGTGGTTGATTGTGTCGTTCAGTTTTTCTACCGCCCTGCTGGTTTTCTGCCAGTTCTTTGGCGCTGAAAGCAGGTACTGAAGAGCCTGACTGGAACAGTGGGTGTCTTCACTTCTTGGTTAAGCTCTATTAGTTCTTGCTTCATGTATTTCAAGGCTCTGTGTTTGGTGCATATGCCTTGGGAACGGCTATGTCTCTCTGGTGGATGGATCCTTTTCTCATATGATATCTCTCTTTGTCTCTAGTAATCTCTGATCTGCAGTCTGCTTTATCTGACATTAGTAGAGCTGCTCCTGCTTTTTTCCTCATTAATGTTTGCATGGAATAAGTTGTCCCGTACTCTCACTGTCAACCAACCTACACAGTTATATCTGAAGTGAGTTCCTTATAGACACACTATTGTTGGATCATGGTGTGTGTATGTGTGTGTGTGTGTGTGTGTGTGTGTGTGTGTGTGTTTTAAGATTTTATTTATTTATTTGACAGAGATCACAAGTAGGCAGAGAGGAAAGCAGAGAGAGAAGGGAAGCAGGCCGCCCGCTGAGCAGAGAGCCCAATGTGGGGCTTGATCCCAGGACCCTGAGATCATGACCTGAGCTGAAGGCAGAGGCTTAACCCACTGAGCCACCCAGGCGCCCCTGTGTGTGTTTTTTAATCCACCCTCACTCTTTGTCTTTTTTTTTTTGGCTGGAAGGGGGTGTACGTGGATCATTTACGTTTAGGGTCATGGCTGATAAGTTAGGGCTTCAGTCTGCATTTTCCCTCTCTGTATACTTCTGTTTTCCTTTTCTTACCCTTCTGTGGGTTACTGAACTGTTTTTAGAATTCCATCTTGGTTTGTTTGTCGTGTTTTTTAGTCTGTCTCTTCTGTTCTTGAGGTTCCTCTAGGTGTTATGATACACATTCATAATTTGTACTCTCCTGGTACCAGGGTTTGGCTCATTTGAGTAAAGTACAGAAGTCTTGTTTCCACTGAGATAACTTCCCCTCCTCCTGCCTGAAAGGTTTCCTCAAAATACAGGGCACCACATCTAGCAATGCTATAATTTTTGCTTCTACCATCAAGTACATTTAAGAACTTGTGAGAAAAAGGGTTAATTAATAGATTCATCCCAATTTTATTAAGTCCAGTGTTCTCCCATTTCAACCCTCCCAATGTCAACCCTTCTTCTGTCATCATTTCCTTTCTGTTTAAAGACCTTCTTTTAACCATTCTTTAGGGGGTAGATTTCTTAGCAACAAATTTTCTTAGATGGTGAGAATGGGTTTTTCTTCCTGCTTCATCCCAGAAGGTTGTTTTCAGCAGACGTAGAAACAGAGGCAAGTCTTTTCCTCCAGGACTCGAAAAGTGAGTGCCGCTTGCCACTGGCTCCCATGATTTCAGATGAAGAGTCTACCATCACTCAAGCCAGTTTTCCCCAAGGGTAGTGTATCACCCTCCTGACCCCGGGCAGGGGGGACCTGAGCAGGCTGCCTGCTTCTGAGGGGCAGGGTGGGGAAGGCAGTGCTGGGATGGAAGAGTCGAGTCCCCTGGTCGTACACACCATCACTTGGTGCTGGGCTGGTGTAAGACAAGTATTCCCAAACAGTTTGCTACCATTGAGCTACACTTTGGCCCCAGGAGCACACTGCTCTCCAAGCCCTTTCTTATCTGTGTCTGCTGTTAATTTAGGGCTGGAGGCAACAAGAGAGCCCAGGGACTCCCTGAGAGTCAGTTCTCTTGAGTCCTGAGTTCCCTTGACCACCTACCTTCTTCCTTCCACCTTTCCTTCTTCCCATGCCTGTTTGTCGTATGCATGGGAGATTTTTTTCCTGTAAGAGAGGGAACCTGGGAGGAATGGGGCTACTTGAAAACAGGAGAACAGGAGGTCTCCACTCCTTAGATTTTGAAAGCCACGCTAGAAAATTCAATATCCATCCTGGTTTCAGAGCTTAGTAAACATAATGAAGAGATGCCTGCCTAATTCCTTAGGAGCATCAGAATATTTAACTCAAAAAAAAAAAAAAAAGCCAGAATCACTCTTAATAGTAAGAGAAAAATAAATGCTCTCTTTAATGTTGAGAGCAAGCAAGGATATCCCAAAGTACCACATCAATTCTAGAAGTGTTGTTCAACACAATAAGAAAATGCAGCTAAACAAGAAAGAAAGCAGTATCTAATTATTGGCTTTCCACTCGCAGGCAGAGCTGGAAATGTAATTGAAAATAGTGAGAAACTTTAAACACTTAACACAAAGCTGGTCCCAAAATTAATATACCAAGCTTTTACACAAATAATAACCTGTTAAAAATATGAAGGAAGAAAAGACAAAAAAAAAAGAAAATACCTTGGAACAAATTTGACAAGAAAGCTGCAAAACCTTATTAAGAAAAGTCCAACTCCTACGGAGATACAGAAAAAAGGACTTGAACACATGGAGAGGTAGATCTTAATTTTGGGCAAGAACTCAATTTTCAGAAGAATTGGTACATTAGTGACTTTTAGAAACCTTAATGTGATCCTAATAAAATAACAGCAGGAACTTGACAAGCTAATTCTAGAGTTTATATAGAAAACTAACGGGATTACAGCCATGCAAAGCCATAAGATGGAGAGCCATGAAGGGTTAATTGTTTTGAGCTGGAAACTGCCCTTCCCACCCCCGGGCTTGGGAGGGGGGCAGGTTTATCCACCTGAAATCACTAACCACATGGACAAAGTGTGTGCAACAGTAGTGCTCAGGACACTGGACAGTAGGTCAGGCAGGTGAGGGGTCCCTGAGGGGCGGAGCAAAGGGGGTGAGCCCTGGACCTGCCCTGTAGAGCACAGAGAGGAGAAGGCTGCACACAGAGAATGTTCTGGAGAACATGCAAATATGCAGAGGTCACCCCGTTGAGCTGTGAGCTAAGTACCCACTAGGGTGTGTGCATGGGAAACCGTCCCTGTGAGAACCAACCAAAGGATCTGGGGAGAAATAGTGCTGGTTGCACGGAGGGGAGGGTGAGGGCCTCCCCTTCCCGCCAGCCTGGTGGAGGTCCTCTTCATTCCTGGGCACCCAGAATGGCAACCATTACTGGCACCCATTCGTCCCAGATTCAATGCTGCCCACACCCCACCCTGCACCCCAGACCAAGACCCAAAGGGCCAAACATGCCTTATAGCTCACCTGCACCCCTGAAAAGAGCTCAGGAGACGTCACAGTGGTCACACGAATCCAATCACCTATTAGTTCTCACGGACTAACACCAGAAGGGAGGTCTCTTTTGGTGTCACCGTATCTAAAACTGAAAACATGCTATGCTGGGTCTCCATTCACGGACACTTCTTGAAAACAAAGTGGTCTTGTCACGTGTGAGAGCGAGTCGGTCATTGCTGCAGGAGGAGGGGCAGTGCAGACGGGGCAGAAGGCTAGGCAAGGGGCTCCAGGAAAGCCCGGGCTTGATGCCACTGGTGGTTGTGAGTGTGGGTACACACATGAGTGCACCTGCCTGCATCAATGCATCAAACTATTTCACTTCAAATCTGGGTTCTGTTCTCTACTGGAGCTGCTACAATTGTTACAGAAGAGCAGACCTTCCAACATGTTACAAAGTTGCAAGATCTGCAAATCTATGAAAATTAGAAATCCATGAGGACAGGGGCTGACTCTTCTCTGAGCGCCCCTCAGCTGAGAGCAGACGCCCGCACATAAAAGCTGAGAACGGGATCTGTTTGTCCAGACATGCACACCCACACATCTACACACATCATACCTCCGCCATACTCATGACACAGACACACAGATACACACACCACACACGGGTCTCACTCAGTCAGCATCCTTATCTCTGTCCTGTGACTGTCAGTGGACCTCACTCTTTCCTCAAACGCAAAGGATTCCTGCTTCATTCCAAACAAAGTCCACCAAGATCCCACAGCTAAGAAACCTGCACACATGGATGGGGGTCAAGGGCTCACAATCACAATGGTCCCTGGAGGAGCAAGGGGTAGCGTCAGCTCCCAGACCCGGACCCACCTGGAGAATGTGCAGAATCTCCAGCAAGGTTAAGGAGTTGTCGGAGAGGTTAAGGAGGGAAAAGCGTGAGAACAACATGGGGAGGGTGAAGGGATCGTGGCTCTGGGGGCTTGGAGGGGAAAAGCCACAGATGAGCAGCAGAAGGCAGGCAAAGGCACACAAGGCTGAGGCTCGTGGGGGACCAGGATCCCACCAGCCTCCCTGTACTTCACAAAGACCCCAGATTGTTCTGCAACTCGGCTCCCCATGGCATGTCCATATCCTGATGATTTTTTTTTAAACAAAAAATGAAAGAGGCTAGTATTTTACTTTGCAAACCCAGTTCCGGCAGGGTCTGAAATGTTCGTTTTAATCTGCTTATGTGGAGCAGGGAGATGAGAGAAACTCGCCTCTAATTGACTCTTCACTGGAGAGTCATTAACCTCGGAACTGTTTATGCTAGAGATCTGCAGCATCTCTTAGATATCATAATTTGAAGGATGGGTATATGTTAGATTAAAAATCTTCCCGAGTTTGCTA
Source organism: Meles meles (assembly GCF_922984935.1). Lineage (NCBI taxonomy): Eukaryota > Metazoa > Chordata > Mammalia > Carnivora > Mustelidae > Meles > Meles meles. Next base: position 46,348,598 of record NC_060074.1, on the reverse strand, counting down.
TTACCCTCTCTAAACATGGGAAGGCCCTATATTGAGGTTCTCAGATTTGGTATAATTAACTTTTAAGGGCTTGAACCTGTCTGGATGTGTAATTTCTTCCCAGAACATTTGGGAACTATTATGTAGCCCATGATATCATTAACATAATTATTGTCAGCATTTCACGTTGCAGTTTCTTCTTATAGCTGAAGTTGCATGCATAATCATTTCTCTCCTCTATCGGTCACATTGCTTTACTCTGTTCTTCAAAAACTGCATGGCCTCCACTTTCTTGTAGCCCAGAGTCCCACGGCTTAGCATAGGGCTCGCCTTCCCCATGCTCCAGGCACACAGAAAATCAGACCCTATGGTCCCACCTCCATGGCCTAGCATGTGGTCCCAGAACTCACTTCCTTCCATTCTCCAGCTAACACTGCACTTCATGGCAGAGTTCAAATGCCCCCTCCTGCAGAAAGTCCTCTAGGATTCCTACACCATGGTTCACACAAGAAAGAAGGGATAGAATGGGACTACCCTGAACCCAGATTCCTGGATGTTCCCAGGGGAGCACCAGGGTGATGGAACTGTCAGGCCTGAGAAGAGCTGGGTTAACGTTCAAGGTCAACGTTCTGCTGGTGTGGTTGTCCCTCTCCGGGAAAGGAAGAGGACCTGTCATTTGGGAAGGGTTGGACCCAGCTCCTGCTTCCTCTGGTTCGTGGTTGGTTCTCAGACAGTGTCCCTGACACCCCCACACCAACGAGTTCCTGAAACATGCAGCACTCTCTACAGTCATGTTGGAAATCACTCGGAAGAATGCTTTTGCAAAAAGAATTCTTTTGCTCTGGCAAAAAAGACAGAGCTGGAATACTATTTGCCAGGCACTGTGCTAGGAACCAAGCTTCTGCGGACTCATACTTGTGGATGGAAAATAAAAATCGTGTTATTACTTGTCTTTTGGAGCATTTTGTACAGCTCACTAGTCTTTCTCCCATTTTCAGTTCTGGGGTTCCTCACCAGCTAGAAGGAAAAGTTGCTTTTAATTACCATGAGGGTCCCTGGGAGTGTTGGGTAGTGAGTGTTTATAAAGTAATGAGGGGCCACGGGAGGAAGATGGACCATGTGGACAGAACACTCACCAGTCCAGGGTGAAATCCAGGAGAGCAGGTGCTAAGGGTTTGCCACCAAGATGCCCCACCCCCATTTGCTGGCATCGGGCACCCCCATGGGCTCCTGTGCACCTCACCTCAGGTGGGGTCTGTCCCCAGGCTCCAGGCAGTGCCTGTCCGGGAGCTGACACAGCAGTCAGCCAAGGACTGCCTGGGGCAGGGTTCCAGATTCCTGACCCCGGGGGTTCACTCGTGGAAGTCACACTCCAGAGCTCCCTGCAGGATCAACGTAGGCTGGGCCTCTACCTGAACGCTCCCTGCCCTTCCCTTCCTGCCCTGCCCCTCAAGGTGCTGGCTTCTTGAGAGAGCACTTTCTTCAAGAACTCTGCACACACATATGCATCTCAGGGTCTGCTTCTATAGAGTGCCACCTGGGTCTCCCGAGCCCCGCAGGGGAGTTCCAGGACGGGGCATAAGCCCAGAGCAGGACGATGGGAGCAAATGGGCCCGAGCAGTGGACGGCACAGGTGCCCATGACTCTCCACTTCCTGGAATGGGTCTGAGCCCATTTACCCTCTGAAGTGGGGGCTGTGAGTGGGGGCGCTGTTGCCAGATCTCAAGCAGCCTGGCACCTGAGTCTGGGGCCCAGACTTCCCCTCGGGCTCTGCCCCCAGGATGAGGTCACCCACTGTCACCAGCCTCATGCTGCTCACCTGGACTTTTACTTTTCCAAACCTATGGTTGCCAGGAGGATGGAAGACTGTGGTGAAAGTCAATGGACCTCATGCATAAGGCATTTAAAAATAACAAATGACAACATTTCAAGTGACTGCCCCGAGGACAAGGTGTCATGATACATAATTAGATCTGCAATTGGAGGGGAGGGAGATGTGTTTTCTGCAGAGCACTCTCAGGGCTGAAGTCAGTTTCCTCCCATTGGAGTGGGGCTTAGAGGGGTCTGCTCGCAGGAGCGGCTGTGAGCAGGTGACACCCTCAGGTGCCAGACTCTGAGCGGGAATCAAGCTGATGCAGCAACCCCCTGTCCGCAGACATAGCCTAGATGGGCAACAATGAGGCCATGTCCCACAGGGACGTGGTTGGCGCTGGAGATGCAGCCGGTGGGGGGCCTCCTCCTTCTTCACACCCATGCCAGGGGGAGGGTCTTTCCTTGGGTGGGTTTGGGGCTGGGGAACTGGGCTTGGCACCCTGGTTCCAATGTGGGCTAGGGCCCCCTCTGTATCGATGAGACAGCCGGGCAAGGAAGCCAACACGTCCCCATCCCTGTGCCACATGCCGCATGTCCTGCTGGGCACAGAGAGGGAGAGTGACCTGCCAACACTTCCTACTTATATTTCAGGTCCTTCGGAGTGGCTTGGCCAGCAATCCAGGCAGACAAACAACTCCTCATTTAACTTTCCCACCCTCTCTCTGTGGGGAGAACATTTCTGTTTCCTTTGGGTTAAGCACATTCTAGCAACAGCCTTTCCCACCAGACATCCAGCAGTTTTTTCCCAAGGCTGACACTGTTGACACACAGACTCTGAACCATAGCATTTGCAGCCTCGGGTTAGCTGTTGGCTTCTTGGTTTAATGTCCTTAATTTCTGGCTCTCCTTCCTTTGTCTCCTTGTTATACCTTGTAATCATTTTGATTATAGCTCTTGCACCAACTTTTTATATAAGCTCGTCTCTAACATTTACAGGCAACCCGGTTACTTCCATTGCTTAAAACATGTCATTGCTTCATCTGGCTGCCAGTGGCTCCTCCGGCTAGTGTTCTGGAAGGAGGGCGTGGGACCCCCTGGGATCCTAGAGAGGACAGAGCTGTATTCTCCTGCCAGCCCGCTGTCCTCATGCATTTGGACTTCCTGGCACCAGCTGCAAAGAAGGAAGGCATCCATCTGCTTCAGAGTGAGCTGTGGAAGCAGTGCCAGGAGGACAAGTGTCACAAACCTTGATTGCCCTTGACCCTTGCTATGACTATACACCTGTCTGGGTCTCCCTGAGCATGTAGGTGACCCCAAAGGCTCTCAGGCTTCATTCCCAGCCCTTAAAAATAGTGTCTGTCGGTGCCGTCTCCCTCCCCTGCAGATGGCAGGAGGCTGGTCACTGGGCAGGTCTGAGTGGGCCACGCCTGTTTCCCAGGCAATGTTCTAAGCTCCAACTCAAATCATTCTTTCCCAAGCCCACAGAGAGGGCAGCACTATTGTGCACACTGTGCAGAGAGGAAAACAAGGCTGAGGGGAGGCAGCGGGGACGGGCAACACTGCCAGAGGAGACAGGCTGCGTGACGTGCGCTGTGGACCTCGGCCCACTAACAGACTGACTGACGTGGTGAGCTGTGGCTGCTTTCCATTATTGCTGGGGCCTCGTATCCATTACCAGCTGTGGCCTAACGCTGTGCTTAAAAACCAGGCAGCTCCAGGCAGCAAAAAATTTATTATCTCACAGAGTTTCTGAGGCTTGGAAACCTTGGAGCAGCCCAGCTGGGTAGTCCTGGGTCAGGGTCTGTCATGGGTTTCAATCAGGCAGACAGCTGGAGCCAAGGTCTCATCTGAAGGCTCAGCTGGGCCTGAAGCTTTCAGGTCCAAGGTCACAGGGTTGTCCACAGCGGGGTGCACTGCATCGTCCTGTTGGCTTGCCCAGAGCAACAGGTCCACAGAGGTGAGAGAGAACACAGGAGCCTCAGTGCCCTAACATCTGACCTTGGAATTGACGTGTTCTGGTATGCAGGGAGGAGACGGGAGACCACCGAGGGGGGTGCAGGTACCCAGGGGGACTTCTTGGAGACAGACAACCACAGTTCCCTCATCGCTGAATTTTCAGAGAATTCAAAGGGCAGCCAAAGGTAATCAGGTGCTGTGCATTGTATCGCTTCCATGGGGCACAAGTGTGGATCGTGCTGGTAGCTCATCCCCACAGCAAAGTGAGGTGCGCCTTGTATCACATTTGTTAGGAGGCCAGTGTGGTCCAGCGACTCGCCCCGGGGGACCCCTGCATTGCTCAGAACTCCCAGTGGCAGGCAGCCCATTAACTGGAAGAGGGGGTGAGGCCACTTCACGCACACGGAGGCTCCAGCCCGAGTGGGAAGCTAAGCCAGGTGGGGCCTGCGTGGTGACTGCACGCCAGACCTCTCCATCCCCTGGCTCCAGATGTGGGCTGAGATCTCGGTGCGGTCACGGGAGTTTCTGTACCTAACAAGGAGAAGGACCAGAGAAGTCAATCCAGGGTCCCATGCCAGAGCAACAAGACGAAGTCTGTCTGGCCTGGTGGGATCCCCAAAGAGAAGCTCCCAGCCCAGACCCCAAGAGCATGGGGCTTCAGGGGCTGACTGGATCCCAGGAAGGCCCCTGGGTGAGGAGAAGCAGGCTACCATCAGCAGACATAGAATTATAGAATGGTAAGTGTCCGTGGGTGGGGAATCTCCCCATCAGGCTGCCCAGCCCTCCACCAACACAGGTAAAGAGACTGTAGTCCCATAGTCCAGGGGGTGCCTGGGGCCCCAGGAACAGTGAGGGCAGATCTTCGGCAAGACCTGCTGAAGGTAAGGGGATGGGGGCCAACTTGTTGCCAGGGACCTGCGCTCACCCTGAACATCCATCCCTCAACCCCAGAGCCTCTAGGATGGGCACTGACATCACCTGCATCTAAGGATGGGGGACTCTGTCTCATCGCCAAGAGGCTGCCACCCTACGCCCCACAGGGGGTTTTCCCACATCCCAGCTCCGTCTCCCAGTCTCGGGCTCTCAGAGGAGAAATCTGCTCTGCCAGCGTGAGCAGTAGATATCCTTTCCGTGGGTTTATTTTCCCTTGACCCACATCTTCAGTAAAGCGCATTTTTAAAATTGCCAACTTCTTTCCACTGGACTCACAGGAAAGGGGGGCCCTGGGAGAGAGGGTTAGGGAACCAGGGAGCACACCCCCCAGCCCCCGGTGCTGCAGATCCTCCTGAGCAGCTCAGGTGGGGAAGGCGTGCGGGGAGGTGAGGCCCACCTTTGCCACAGCTGGGAGGGTCTCCACTGCCCTCTGGGACTGAAGCAAAGGAGAGGACAGGCCTCTGAGTCTGCGTGGACAGGCTGAAGGATGTGGGAGCACCGGAAGCTGGAGCCCCAGGGCCTTCGAAGCAGGAGAGGACTCCCCAGACTGCTCAGAGAAGGACCCACAAGGAGGGCAAAGGAAACATTAGAAACTCCTTTTGATTTTGAACTCCTGGTTCTCGTTCTCCCTCTGTGTCCTGTAAACAACACCACAGTGCCCACTCTATAGGGTCATCGATTAAAACTAAGACAAGGAGTATTCCAGAACTATTTTTGCTAGGAAGCCAAAGGTTTGGAGACAGATCTCAGCCCAGAAGGAGGCTGGCATGTCTAACTCTTTACATCCATTTTAGAGGTGCTCCGAGATTACATTCAGGACAAAGGAAAGAAGCTGGGACATTCCAAGTAGGGGTAGGAATGCTGGAGCTCCGGCCGCGGGCCAGACACCCCGCCAGGTGCACCCATCTATTTGCTCACAGACAAAGTAGGTGCCCTCCATTCCACCCACGAGAAAACAGTACCTCCTTCAGGAGACATGGGCTCAGTGCTGCTGGGGGTTCCTTAGTGCTACTAAGGGTGCTGGGCACTTGCAGGGTGTGTGAGTGCTGCTGTGGGGTACTGGGTGCTGTTGGGAGAAGTCTAGGTGTAGCTGGGGGTTCCAGGTGCTCCTGGGGGGTATGGGATGCTTGAGGGGGTGTTCTGGCTGCTGCTGGAGGATTCTGGGTGCTGCCTGGCTCCCAGTGTCAGATTTTCTTAGTTATCAGCACTCCAGGCCTTTGGCCATTCCCTGAGGGAGTCACGGAAAGAAAGAAAGGACAGAGGGAGAGCAGGATGGAGGGAGGGAGTCTGCTACTATCAGGATTATGAGGGGACCGGCTTGTCAGATCAAGTGAAATAACAATATAGGAACCTCGGTTAGGCTAATTCCGGATCAAGAAAAGGTGCTTAGAACATATTTACTAAACAGATTTCCTATTTAACTGAGGCTAACACTTAACCGGACACCCTGTATTTTACCTGGTGGCCCTACGGTGCCCACAGGTGGGGAAAAGGGCCCCAACATCAGCAGGTGGTGTCCCCCATATTCTCCTGGATCCCCTTTCCGTGTCCTGCAAACCTGACTTCTGGCAATGAGCTCCTGCCTCTCAGCCTGGCCGGTGCCACCCAGTTCAGGGCTTGTTGAACGTGACTTCATGTGGCCCAGACGACAGATGTGGGGTGTGGACGCCCAGCACCTCAGCTCCTGGCCGCTGTGCTTCTGTTTCCCAGGACTCCCCACAGGACCAGGTCCTGTCGCATTCTGGGTTTTCTAATCTCCCCTAGAGGGTTGCTGTCCCTTCTCTGATCCTGCCCGTGTCCCCGCACCTCCTCAACAAGTCACATGCACCATTCCTCACCTGGGCTCTCCTTCTGGGGTACCCCAGCTAGGACATAACCCCCGCCCCCAGCACAGGCAGGGCTCCCACGGAGCGGAGTCACAACCAGATCTTGGGACAGCGAGGCGGGAGCTGAGCAGCCGAGGTTGGAGGCTCACAGGTGGGAGAGGGACATGCTCCTGGTGACGTGTGTGAGGTGCCAGGCAAGAGCCCCTTGACCAGGGCAGGGTGGGGGGACACTAGAGCACTGCAACCATCTTCCCTGTTTCCCTAGTGCACTGGGTCCCCAGCAACCTCCTGTTTCATACTGAAATGCTTCCCCAGAGCACCAGCTTCCCCCCTGCTCCCCACAGCTCTGAAGGCTGGATGGGGACGCTGGGGACGTGGCGTGTTCCTGGAAGCATGGCCACTTGGGCTCAGTTTTTAACGAATCATTCACAAACCTCGTACTTAGATATTCTGGGCCATAAACTATTTACAGAACCCACCTCCACGTTGGTTCTGACCTAAAGTGTCCTGACCCCATGGCAGGGCGTGACCCGTGGAAGGTGGGATGCAGTGTGCACTGGAGATGCCGCCTTTGGGCGGAGAACCTCCCCCGCAACCTGGCAGTGGAAAGTCTCCGAAGTCGCGGCTCAGACGGGATGGCAAACTGTTCAAAGTTTCATAAAGAAGCTTCAAGATGGAAGGCTCTTCTCCAGGGGTCACACTAAGGGAACCAAGGGGGAATGGTGTGGAGAGGTGAACCCCGGCTCCCCCCACGGCGTCAGGAGCAGCTCTGTGACATGACAGATGCTTCCCATCGGAGTGCGTGGCATTGTTGAGCTAATAGGAGAATTACGAGTCTCTAACTCTCCATTACAGGTCTCATTAAATCTAAGCAAACATTTGGTACTTAGGAGCTCCGCATTACAAACCTAATTAAGACTCCATAAAATAAAATAATTCAAGTCTGCATTCAACCATTCCATTATCTCACACGGTATATGATTGCTGCTTTATTAAACAACAACAGAGAAAAGCAAGTTTCGAAAGGATCTGCGGTGTGTTTGGGAGCTGGCAAAACAATAGGAAACTCAATCACTCCTAACAATGGGCCCCATCTTCCCCACGTTCTCAGCTGCGGCGCGTGCTGCTCTCACCACCAAGCACGTTCTGTGTGGGGCTTCGTGGGACCCCAGGGACACAGAAGCGCAGGAGAATATCCTCCAGGGACGGCCCCTCCGCTCCGCTCTCTCCATCTGGGATTCTGGAGGTGGGCGTACGGCTGGGTGGGCTGGCCAGGGAGAGCATCCCAGGGTGGAGAGGGTTCACGGGTGGGTGGAGTACAGACCTGTCTCCTCCAGGGAGCGGAGGGCAGAGGGCACTCTGGAAGTCAGCCCGAGGACTGGGGAGCTGGGCGGCTTCCTGGGGGTGTCCCGCCCTCCTGGATGTCCAGAGACAGTCCCCCCTCACCTCTGCTTCCCCAGTTCCAGGCACTGTGGATGGATATTCACTACGTTGACAAAACAAGCGTTTGACACCTAGAATTAACTTCACAATGTCTTCCCCAGATCCCAGCTGCCCACCCACTGGTTCCTGCCAAAATCCGGGTAGAGAAGGACCGCCATGCTTTTTGCACAACTTCGCTTGAGTCCCAGGGTGGAATGCCGCTTTCCAGAGGTGCTGTTGCCGCGGGGAGTGAGGCCTCCCAGGAGCCAGAGCCTGCCAGCCCCACATGCCCGCCACCGTCGCTGGCACCCACCCTTCACGGCTCTGGGCCCCGAATGACCTGCAGGAGGGGTTCTCTCTTTGGTGGGCCCTGCAGTGGGACGCCAGCTCCCCAAGGGTGCTGGTCCCTGCAGTGGGACGCCAGCTCCCCAAGGGTGCTGGTCCCTACATGAGTTAGCTTCTGGGAGAAATTCGGTGGCTTTCTTACCATGACTATGCACACTACGAAGGCCAGTTCCTTTTTCTAGGCTTACCTCACGGCGGGGGTGAAGCAGAACGGGTCACGGTACCCACGGCCACATGCCCCAAGGACCCAGTGTTTATACACACCTCATCCGTCCCCACCTTGGGAAGAGGGAGGAACTGTCGGTGAGAATGGCTTTTTCCAAATGAAGGTTTATATATCTGGTGGGATGTGCTTTTCTGTTAAAACGCAGAATGGAGTCTTTCATGGTTAAGCTGTCAACCAGGAGTGGGATGACAGATGTTCTAACACTGCCCGTAGGGGTTCTCTAAGCATGCTCCGAGGAAGCCCCAAAGTATTTCCAGTTCTTGTGCAGGATGCTTCAACTTCATGTTTGCCCGGCAAACCCGGGCCCGGTAAGAGCTCAGAGACGCCCCTGCCGCTGGGGAATCCCGGGCACGTCTCCAGATCAGGTGCTGGCAGTGGTCCAGCTCCTCAGGGTCCCTCCATGAGCCTACGACACCAGCCGTCAGCGCAACAGAGCCCTTACTTAAAGCATCACCATGGGCATGAGCTCTGGTGTCAAACCTGCTGCCTGCATTGGCCCACTGGGTCCCTTGTCTGAAAACAGAAGGCAAGTCTCTATCTTCAGGGGTTGTGCCTGAGATTAGTCAAGTGACTGGATTTGCCGTGGTTCTCAGCGGCAGCCTACAGTGTCCCCTTGGGCTGCTTTAAATAAGAAATGACACTCGGGGAAGCCTGAGATCCAAGGTCCTGGAGGAGGGAGGTGGGGGACCCCATGGGAGGAGGGCCCAGAAGGGTGGGCTCAGCAGGAGTTGGGGATCCTGGAGAACCCAAAGACGTGGGCAGCCAGTGCCTTCTCAGGGTCAGGGTGGAGAACCCAGGAAGCGGCTTGAGGTCTCACTGGTACACAGGAATGTCGCTAGGTCACGGTCAGGATGGGGCGGGGCGGGGCAAGAAGGTGGGGCAGCCCTACCCACTGGCACGCCTGGCCACGGGGGCGGGGAGCCCACTGCATGTGTGTGGGGATGTTGAGGCAACCGAAAAATACAACATCTTAAAAATACACGATGCAAAAGGAAAATCAAATCAGTGCTGTATAAAGTAACTTAGCTTCTGCTCACCTGAACTGTCGGAGAACTGCTTTGGTTGTGGACACCTTTTCTCAGCAAAGGTCCAGGAGCCAGCGTCCTTGTTGACCCGCTCCCAGAGGTCAGGCGTCTTGGATCCACAAGGTCCAACTTCTCCCTGGTCCTGTGGGAAGCAAGTGCTCCCCCCACTGCCTTATCCAGAACACCCATGGCCTGAGCCATGGGACGGCAGGGGACTCCATTTCCTCGGCCGTCTTAAGCCACCCCTCCCCTCGGGGCCAAGGAAAGGATGAAGCATGATTCAGCGTGGAAGGGCTCTCTGAAAAACCAGTTTTTTGAAAGTGTTCTGTTATCTTCTTTAAGATTTTATTTTTAAGCAATCTCTACACCCAACGTGGGGCTCAAACCCACAACCCCAAGATCAAGAGCCACGTGCCCCACCAACTGAATCAGTCAGGGGTCCCCAAAAACGGTTCTTTTATTTTTTTTAAAAAAAACATGCTAACATGTTCATCAATGAGAGAAAAGGGTAAAGCCCTTTCCTAAGAAGCCAACTTTGAGGAGAAAAATGAGAGAAACTGCCAAGTTGTGTTGATGAACCCGGGTCAGGATAGCCCACGGTGGAGTGTCCACATGAGGGCCGCCGTCAGGGGGGGAAGATGGTGCTATGTCTGCTCTGACCTGTAGGGGTAGACGGCTCAGTGGCCAGGAGAGCTGGGCACTGTCGAGACAGACCGCTGGCGTCTGGACAGCTCACGACAGCCACGGGGCCACACCGGCCTCGGCCAGGATACTCACACTCTGCGGGGCTCCCAGCATTTCAGACAGAACGTTCTGGGCTAGTGGGGGAGTTTCCTCACAATCAGGGAGGTAAACTAGGAAGTTAACAAGAGGAACAACTCAATAATTCGAACACTTGCTCTTCTTATGTACCAAGAGATGTGTGTAGGTTTCATGTATGTTACTATTTGGTGCCCAAAATGATGTTACAAAGTCAAACATGTACCCATTTCATGGATGAGTAAACAGAGTCTGGTTAGCTGAGTGGCCAGTGCCATGTGGCCAGTACAAGGTAGAGCAGGAATTTGGGGCATACAGCCACTCTCAAGGAACTGGCTATGAGAAGGAGACTTACTTCCTGCTGTGGGATCATTCTCTTTAAATCTTGCTCCAAGTTACTTTTTTTCTTACTCATACTTAGTAAAATAATTGGCTGTTAAACCACAAAACTATCTGCCTCAAGTTTGTCTGCCACTGTACTTCCCATCCCCATCATGTATTTTGGTTATAGAAGAACTAACTCACTAAGGCTTGGGTGGGTTAATTAATTAATTAACCAATCAATCAGTCAATCAATCCAACGTATCACTGGGAGGCAGGCTGCAGGACCTAGGATGCCAGGGCAGTCTCTGAAACCCTTCCCTCTCCAGTCCCCTCTGTTGAACACAGGACATAAATATCTGAGCTGTCTCAACCAGAGGATACATGCGATAATGGTCTGCAGATATTACATGAAGTCCAATGACTCCCACATGAGACGAGGCTCTTATCCTTCCCCCTCCAGTGCCCCTCACCACACAAACACCTATCAATGACCCCTCAGAGCAGGACAGAGCCACCACCTGTCAATGAAGAGAGGTCCCGCTCAGCAGTTCCTGGAGCCATCCCTGTCCCAAGGGGGCTGGAAGCAGGACACATCAGAAGGTCTTTGCGATTAAGAGCTGAGCTAAATGGATCTGCGGAGCAGCAGCTGACCAACACCCTGACCTAGAATCTGAACTCTGAGCAAGCAGAAGAGGAAAGACGAACTTAGATGGCATTCATTGATCTATCCACCAGACATGCTTACAGTGCCCATGCTGTTTCAGGGGGACTGCAAACGCTGGGGACACAATAGGGATAATGTGAGCATGATCTTAGAAAGGATGGTAGATTAGGTGATAGAAAGCTAAGTAGGTAGGTAGGCAGATAGATAAATAGAGGATAGATGGATGAATATATACATAGATGCAGAGCAGATGGACAGTGGATGGAGATAGAAGATAGAAGGATGATGGATCGATAGATATGCAAATAGGTGATCAATGGATACATACCTGTGTATGTACATAGTTGGTAGATAGATGATAGAGAGATGGCAGATGATAGATGGATACATAGGTAAATTAGACAGACACTTGCAAGAGAGATGGAGAAGGAGGAGAGAGATCTATGAATAAGCAAGAAAATCAGATAATGAAAATATTGTAGTGCCGCCCAGCTGTTGTAGGAAGGAGCCGGATAAAACCTCTAGAGAAACGATGTGTGCAGCCAGATCTGAAGGACAATGGGAAGCGGGCACGCAAGAGGAAATAAGAGCATCCCAGATGGTGGGGGCTGAGTTAATGCAAAGACCCTGAGGTGGAAATAAGCAATTTGTGTTCCTAATTCAATACATAATGCGGCCATTCCGACCCAGACTGACTAGGCAGGACAGCCACTGGACACAGAGGGGTTGGCGAACAGGCAAGACATGAGGAGACTCCAGACCCAGTGGGAGATATTCCCGGGAATACTTCACAGTTCCTGGCGGAGATTGAACATCAGTCCAGAACCAAACCGAGTCGTGTCTGTCTTCTATTTCCTGGGTCAGTTTGCTCAGCAGAACACTGTGGCACAGACGTGCTTCTCTTTCCATAACATGGTTTCAAGACTTGCCCATGCAACATGGAGATGAGACAAGAAGGCCCGAGCTGCCTGACCAGGTGGGTCCCCACCAGCTCTCACAGCCACCCAGCGGACAATGTGGCCACCTACCAGTTCACATGTGTGATCAAAAGATTTTCAGACATTTCAGTAAATGTCACCATTCCGAGAGTTCATTTTCCGTGCCACAGACGCCCACAGCCAACACGGGCCATTCCGAACAGCACAGTCATCTCGGATTCTCGGGGTGCACCGTCTTCTTGTAAAAGTGAGTGCAAATGCCACTGTCACCCACCAGGTAGGAAAGGTTGCCGCCAAGACAGGTGCTGGTGGATTTCTGAAGGCCACGTGACGTGTCTCTGGAGGGAGAAGGCCAGAGTGGGATCTTGGGTTTTCATTCATTGATGGCCACTGGGTCCTCAGACAACCAGGCTCAGGGGCCACTCTGCCTCTTGGGGAAGGCAACATGTATGGGTAAGGACTGGAGACGGTGGAGGTCCATGAGGAGGACAAGCGTCCAAGCAAAGTGTACAGTGTACAAAGTATACAGTGATACCAGCCTCCGTGAACTCCAGCTTCAGGGCATGGAACTGCCCCCACAGGGGTGAGAGGTAGCCAAGAATTGAGTGAAGCTTCCCAAACCCACAAACAAGGCACAACCGCCTGACTCCCTCTCAGTCCATGTCCAACCACTTAACACCACTTGTCCTCTCCCAAAACCGTGTGTCCCGCCTACCTCCATGTAGAATGCCCGTCCCAACTCTCTCCTCCAGGGACTCTCCAGGGCCATCCAGTCATAGTCTTCCCTCACACTCCACTCTCCTGGGGGTTGCCCACTGCTATGCTGTCTTAATCAATTTAAGAGCTTCTGCAGCAGCAAAAGCACAGAACCTACCTGTCACGGTGGGTATGTCCGACGCAGACAACATCACACCAGGAGCCAGGAAGCACCTGCTCAGACAGGAGTCCAGACCTCACCCTGCTCACGGCACTGGGCCTTTAGAGCAGAGCCTGGGATGCTGGCATTCTGTCCATCTCGCTATAAATGTTAACAGTGACCCTCATTGTCCATCACAATAGTGCCTCCCAGAGCACCTGCTTGGTGGGGAGTGAGTGGTCCGATCAATAAGAAGACTCTGTCATGGACACCATGGCCTGCTGGGGTCATTTCCTTGACCTTGGACCCTGAACTTGGACAGGCTGGACAACAGGCCCTTCCTTTTTTCGACTGTGTGCTGGAAATTCAAAGGTGAGTTTGGATTGAGACTCTCTCTTCTTCTACTCTGTTAGAGTCTCAAAGGTTTCCAGCTGGCAAAGTGTGGCCGAAGACTCATTTGGTGTGTCCCAGCTGCTGACAGAATGCCACTAGCTGGGGGGCTAAACAGACATTTAGCTCTCTGCTGAAGGAAGTCCAAGATCAAGGCACCAGCATGGTTGGGTTCTGGAGAGTGCCTCTTCCTCGTTCATAGCTGGTGACTTCTTGCTGTGTACTCACATGGTTCAAGGGGCCCAGGATCTCCCTGGAGCCCCCTTTCTAAGAAACTAATCCCACTCGGGGGGTCCACTTTCATGATCTGAGCACCTTCCAGAGGCCCCAGTCCCTAACACTACCACCATCACCAACACTTTGAGCACTAGGAGCCAATATAGGAATTTGGAAGGACACACTGTACAGACACATTATAGCAGGGACCATGTTGAGAATGTCATCTGGGGAATGAAGCCAAGGCGAGACTCCAGACCCAGCATCCTCTCTGTGTGGGTGTGTCTGGTCCCTGGTTTATGGGAACATGAAACCCACCATCACACTAACACCCTTCCTGTTGGAGACTGTCGGAGCATGCTGGCTCCCTGCACGTGACCCAGATGACTTCAGTCTTATTCAAGGTTCTGTGCTAGAAAAACAGGGAAGGAGGGAAGGAAAGCTCTGAGCTGTGTAACAGGTTCCCAGGAAATGTTTCCAATGTCCAAAAGTGGTTCATTTGGAGAATGGATTAGCTTGCACCCCAGCCATCATGGTATCCTGAGGAACTGTCCCTCTGCGGTATGAGGGGGCACACGCTGATATCTGGACTGTGTCACTCTTGGCATATGGTAGGACCATGGCTTTGGATCAGAGCCAAGCATCAGGGAGCAAAATGGTGGCAGGCTGGTCCACTGGGCACCTCTGTCTGGGCTGCAGATGTAGGGAGGGAGATAAGGAGGACAGAGGTCACCTGCTGTGCCCCCCACCCCAGGCCAAGATGCCTGTGTTAGTGTTCACACATGAATACACACGTGCCCACACACCCATCTTTGTGGGGCAGGGGGAGACCCAGGCATCAGTGCAGCCGAGATCATTGGCCAACCCCACCAAGGACTGTAACATGGGGAGATCTGTTCCCATCTGGGAGGGAGAAGATGAGTTTTTCTATAAGCACAGTGTTGGGGGCTCAACAGCTGCTGACACTTGCCTAACACTTTGCTCCTTGGTGTCCTGAAATAGAAGTAAGGAATTCCCTTCTGCCAGCTGGACAAAGCCATGCGAGACCCTGCATGGGGATGGGCGTGGTCTGCCAGCCATCCTCAGGAAACGAGCCAATGTCCCCCATGTCCATACGCCCTCCTCCTCGTGCAAAGAATCTAACACGGGGCAGACTGTGGTCCTAGAGTGATGTTCTTTGGGACCCAGTGTCCCCATCATCAAAGAGAACAAAAAAAGCCATCGTGGTTCATCCAGGAAATTCAACCAGTGCTGAGAGGTCACTTTGGAGCTTCCTCGGTGCCAAGCTCTGGTGAGAGCCAGAGACACCAGCAGAAGGGTTTCTTCCCTTCAGCAAGGTCTGCCTACCCAGGGAGGGTCTGCACATACCAGGAAGATCTCCACACACCAGGAAGGTTTGCACACACCAAACACTGTAATGGAAGACCCTTCAAGGGTCTGCTGTGTTCTCTTCAGACACTTTACTCATTTGTTCAATAGAGATTTTTAAGTGCGTCCACCTGTGCTGGGCAAACAAAGGTGTTAAGTGAGGACCCTCCTTCTAAGGGAATATTTCTATTCCCTGCACCTACCATAACAAGTACCATGCACTGGGTGGCTAGAACAACAGAAGTTTACAGTTCCATCGGTTCTGGAGCTCAGAGGTCAGGTGCTGACAGGTTCTGTCTGAAGGTATCAGGGAGAATCTACTCTAGGTCTCTCTCCTTGGCTTGTAGACTGCTACCTTCTCCCAGAGTCCTCATTTCCTCTTCTTGTGAGGACACCAGTCATGCTGGGTTGGAACCCAGCCTGGTGTCCTCACTTTTACTTGATTACCTCTGTAAATAATTATCTCTGAATAAGGTCACATTCTGAAGTGTTAAGGGTTAGGACACCAACATATGGATTTGGGGAGACATAATTCAGCCATGACAGTAATGCAAAGCCAAGTGTGGGAGACAGAACCAGGCAGAAGGAAGCCAGGAATTGTGGGGGCTCAGAGCAGCTGAGGACAGGCTGGCATCCCCAGAGAAGACAGTGTTTGAGCCGACAGCAAAGGGAAGGTGGGTGTGGTTAGTGGGAGGAGTGCCAGGCAGGGAGGATGTGTGTGTGAGTCCCAGAGGCACAAAACGGCTGAAATATGGAGATATCAGCCATGCAGAGAGCAGTGACAGGGCCCAGCCTTCTCCCATCTACAACTCTCCTGCCTGCTCCAGACAAACTCTGACAACTCCTGGGGTTCAAATATACAAAGGAGATACTGAATTGGCCAAAACCACACTGTAGTGGCAGGAAGGAGGTGGGAACAGAAGCCAAGTATTCAAGGGATGATCTGCAAGGTCTGGTTCAGAAATGTTTGGGGAAGGTGGTAAGAAGACCAAGAATGACTCCCATGTTGGAAAGACATGGTGTGAGGTTCATGAGGTGGTAAAAATGGGGACCAGAGTTGAGCCATGTTGAGGGTTGGGCACGTGGGGATGTCCCATCAGGCTGGACACAGAGCAAGGTCAGGCAAACAATGTAGAAAGTGTGTCACCAGCATTTAAGAGTCATTGAAAGCCTGGACTTGATGAGACCACCAGATTTTTTTCTGTCATCCACTCATCCCTTGTTCTCTCTGTTAGTATTTAAAGAGCATCTGTTGCATAGAGGAGTTGGTGGGGACACCTGGCCTTCCCCCATGTGCCATGGGGTTGGCCAAAAAGCCCAGGATTGAGGACAGCCCTTCAAAAGTGCTTTGGCATCAGAGATGGCCACTCTAGCTGTGAGAGGAACAAGGATCCCATGAGCTGTCCTCCAAGACCAACACATTTGGAACAATGTAAATGTCCAACCAGTATAGAAGAGGTAAGTTACCTGTGATCAGCTCACATGTCAGAATGTTATCTTGCAACATTAATTCCAACCAAATGCCCCAAGGTGGATGGATTTCCAGGACATTATGTGTACTCAGCAAGCACATATTCAGTGTGGTTCTATTTATATGAAGTTCAGAATGCACAAAACTAAACACACACTGTCTAGAGACATATAAATAATGTAGCAAAACAAAATGAAACACAAAGGGGGTTATACAGAACTCAGGGTGACAGTCACCTCTGGGATGAGGGAGGGAAGACCCCTGCACCTGCACACAGAGGGGCTCCAAGACTTAATCTGGGGGTGGTTCACAGACATGTAACATAATTATTCCTTGCACATGGATGTCAAGTATTCTTTTGTATCAGTGTAATATTTAAACTGAAAAACAAGTTGATAAATATTCCCACAAATGCTTACCTCATGTCACATTATGATGGGAGCTACAGAGGAAAATAATGGAATGTGAGAGAGAATGACAAGGTGCCCTCCTTTCATCAGGGACAAGAAAGGCCTCTAAGGAGTCACATGGAGCCCAAGATCCAAAGGAGGAAAGGAAGGTACATCCCAAGGAGGGAGACTGTATAGCCCAAGTCCCTGAAGTGGAAAATCTTGAAGAGGCCTGGGGAGCTAGGGCCTCATGAAGAGATTGTGCAGATGAGGCTGAGCAAGGAGGCTATGCCAATGCTCTGAGATTTTATTCTAGGATATGGGAAGCCATTGGCAGACTTTAAATAGGAGGAGACATGACCCCAACTCATAATTCTGCAAACTATAAGCAGTCAGCTGTAAAAGCAAAACAAACTGGTTCCACTATTAAAAAAAAAATCTAAATATGAGCAAATAATTATTTTTGACTGGCTTCAGAAACGTATATGTTAACATTCCACATCCAAAAGTTGGTAGACAACAATGAAGTGGAGAAATCCTCTTTACCATGCTCTTAACAAAAATGGAACAAGCTTTTGCTTAAGCAAACATTAAATTGTAATCACATTGCCAAAATTAGTCAAGGTGGGTACCAAACCATGGTGGACACATGCTCTGGCCTTTAGCCAAAAGCAGTAAGACTCAAAAGATCATTCACTCATGTCCAATGCCTGCATCAAATCAACAAGCCGTTTGCGTAGATCCCACAATGATGGCCAAGATAAAAGAACACTAGAAGACAGTGTGTTGAGAGACCCTAATCCCCCTTCTCACCTTATAGAAGGGGAAATTGAGGCCCAGAGAGGAGGTGAGATCTTCCCAGTGTTGCCTGGGGAGGATTGGCAAGGTGGTAAATAGCAGATTTTAATACTGAGGAAAAAGTCCCATGGATGGGAAACCTTAGGTGCTAAGTAGAGACAAACAAATAGAGTCTCCATTACACTAAACTTATCAATGGTGTGAATCTCAGGGGCATGGTGTTCTTGGCGATCTCCACTGTAAAGCCTCCTTTGATGCCATTTCACTCCTGGACAGCCAATATTCTATTCTCTGGGACTGACAAAAAGATAAATGGGCCTCAGGGACAACTGATACTGGTTTTAGCAATTTCTTGATCCAATAAAACACAGGCCAGCACAGGAAATGTGAATTCAAAAGCCAACTTCTGGCTGTGACAGAGTTGTTTTCAGTCTCACCGTCCTGATTTATGGAGGCCAACACATGCATGCAAGGAGCTGTTGGAAGTTCCTGGAGACCAGCCTAGGTAGCCAGGACATCAGGGGTCAAAGTCCTGGAAGGAAGGGAAATGCATAGACGTGAGCCCATGGTGAAGCCCCTTCCCTCTTGGGTACGATTGCTGGTTGGCAGCACAAGACACACAGAGGGAAGCATGGCCTGGAGCTTACAGCAGTTGAGAAACTAAATTGGAGTTTGGGGCTACCAAAGCAGCCACGGTGTAAGCACAAGATCCAAAGGAAACAAGAATCACACCAAAGTGAGCCTAGAACACTGCAGTTTTCCTTGAGATATTTTCCAAAGCCCAAGATGCATGTATGACTCAGGGTGAGACCTGAAGAAACCAGTCAGAGAAAAGGAAGGGAGGTAGGAAGGGAGGGATGGAGGGATGGAGGAAGGAAGGAAGGAAGGAAGGAGGGAAGAAAGGAAGGAATTAGAGAGAAACTTCTATGAGGTTAAAGGATTGAGCTGGTATTACAATAGTCTCATAGAACTAGGTTTACAAAAATTATTCAGTTCCACCAGGGTTCAGCTGAGACCCTGGAAGTATGGGCAAACTGCAAATACATAACAGTGATCCTCCTAAATTCATCTGTCAGAAGAAGAAGGAGGAGGAGGAGGAGGAGGTGCAGGAGGAGGTGCAGGAGGAGAAGGGGAGGAGGAAGGAGAAGAAGAAGAAGGAGGGGAAGAAGAAGAAAAAGGAGGAGGAGGAGAAGGGGGAGGGGAAGGAGAAGGGGAAGGATAGGAAGAAGGAGAATAATTTGTCTCTGGAAAACAATAACATTATTCAGGAGCTTACAATTCTTCACATATAATATTTCACATTCAGTCGAAAATCACAAGCATGCCAGGAAATAGGCCAAAATGACAGAAAACAAAGAGCAAAATATAGACCATAGGAGCAACACTGCAGATGATCCAGGCATTTGAGTTCTCTAACACAGAATTTAAGTAAGTATGATTAAAATGTTCAAGAAAACAGATGAAAAAATTTTCATCCGAAGTTGAATCTATAAAAAATACTCAATTGGGAATCTTAGAACTAAAAAAAAAATAACTGAAATTGTAATCTCATAGATTAATTTAAAAACAAATTAGATATAGCAGAAGAGAAGATTAGTAATTTGGAAGATAGATCACTGGAAAGTATTTCAGATGAAGCATAGAAAAAAATTCGTTGAAGATGCAAAGGGAGAAAATAAGTGATACAGGACATGATGAAAAAGTCTATCATACATGTATTTGGATTTCCAGAAGGAGCTGTGACAGGGATGTTGGGGCAAGAGCAATATTTGAAGCAATATTTGAAGATTTACCTACTGAGAATTTTATAAAAGTGATAAATTACCCTAAACAGAAACACACACACACACACACACACACACACCACAAGGAAAAATACATCTACATTCATCAGAGTAAAATTGCAGAGACACAAAAACGAAAGGGGAGAAAAAAACCACCCAGAGTAAAAAAGATACATTACTGTCATAGAGGCAACAAGACTGAGAGTACTTTTCCATCAGTGTCATTGAAACCAGAATGTGGGGACACCTGGCTGGTTCAGATCATGATCCCAGGGTCCTGGGATCAAGCCTTGCATTGGACTCCTTGTTCATGGGGGAGCCTGCTTCTCCCTCTCCTTTTGCCTGCTGCTCTGCCTACTTGTGCTCTCTCTCTCTCTCTCTGTCTCTCTGTCAAATAAATAAATAAAATCTTTTAAAAAAAGGAAAAGAAAAGAAACCAGAATGTGATGGAATAACATCTTGAAAATGCTAAAAGAATATTACTACCAACAAAAATTCTATATCTATGGCAAACATCCTTCAAAAATGAAAGTATATTAAAAACTTTTCAGACAAATAAAGACAGAGAATTGATTACCAGTAGACCCTCAAGAAAACATTGTAGGAAGTTGTTCAGGCAGAAGGAAAATAATGCCAGGTGGAAATATGGCAATGCCAGAAGAAACTGGGAAGTGCTATATTTAGATTAAACATAAAGGATTATTAGGTATTCAAAACAATAATAGAAATGGCTTCTAGGGTTTAAGAATATGTGTTGAATTAAAGTTCCTTATAGTGATAGTACCAAAGTTGAGACGGGTAAGTAGGATTAAAGTGTTCCAAGTCCTCACATTGTCCACAAAATGATAAATCTTCTAATTTAAAGTTGAACCTAATATGATATGTCAAGGATGCATGCTATAATCTCTAGGGAAACCACTGAAGGAAAATAAAAAGTATAAATTGCTTCTTATTAATTATTATCAATCATCCATTGATATTGATATTTTATCAATATCATCAATAAATATTAATTAATTAACTATTAATCAATTAAGAAGTTAGTTGATATAAAAAATAAAACAGTAAAAATGATGCATCAATTTAGAAGAAGGCAATAAGGGAAAAATGATAAAGAACAAATTTTATTAACAAAATTCTAATAGCAAGATGGTAGATTAAAACCTAAAATAGCAGTAATGACGTAAATATAAATGAACTATATTCTCTACTTAAAATGCAAAGACAGGGCACCTGGGTGGTTCAGTCAGTTAAGCATCTGCCTTCAGTTCAGGTCATGATCTTAGGGTTCTGGGATGGAATCCCCCATTGGGCTCCCTGCTCAGTGGGCAGTCTGCTTATCCCTTGCTCTTCCCCTCCCCCTCCTTGTGTACTCTCTCTCTTGCTTTCTCTCTCAAACAAATAAATAAAATCTTTTAAAAAATAAATAAGATTCAAAGACTGTAAGATCAAATTTTAAAAATAACTATGGACTGAATACAAGAGACACAACTTAACTGTAACAATACAGACTCACAAAGGAAAAGACTAATCAAAAGAAAGCTGCAAAGATTACTTAAAAGAAAACTTTTGAGTTATATTATCATCAGACAAAGGAAACTTTAGGGTAAGTAGCATTAAAGGAGAAAATTTCACAATGAAAAACTGGTCAATCTATAAGGTCAAACCCTAAATTTCCATATAACTAAAAAAAAACCCCTCAAAATAAAAAGGTGAAAAGTGAAAGAAAAGACTAGTGAAAAAGACTAATCTGCAATCATAGTTGAGGCTTTTAACTTCTTCTTTCTGCTGATAAAACAAGCTGATTAAAAAATCAGCAATGAGGAGCACCTGGGTGACTCAGTGGGTTAAAGCCTCTGCCTTCGGCTCAGGTCATGGCTCAGGTCCCAGGGTTCTGGGATCGAGCCCCGCATCGGGCTCTCTGCTCTGCAGACAGCCTGCTTCCTCCTCTCTCTTTCTGCCTGCCTCTCTGCCTACTTGTGATCTCTGTCTG
Organism: Meles meles; assembly: GCF_922984935.1. Lineage (NCBI taxonomy): Eukaryota > Metazoa > Chordata > Mammalia > Carnivora > Mustelidae > Meles > Meles meles. The sequence continues at coordinate 46,327,124 of NC_060074.1, read as the reverse complement.
TCAAATAAATAAATAAAATCTTTAAAAAAAATCAGCAATGATGTAGAATTGAACAAAAGTAAGAACATTTACTGAATTAACACATTGGAACACTACACCAACCACAGCAGAAGACGGGTTCTTTCAAGTGCACCTGGGACATTGTCAACCTAGACCATACACTGGGCAATAAAATAATTCTAAGTGGCAACAGGCTGAAACCATACATGGCATGTTTTCCAATTACAAAAAATATACACTATATACAGCCCATAAAGAATTAGAAAGTGAAAATTTAAAACTATGCTATATACAATTGCAATAGCAAAACTAAACATTTTGTATCTGAAAATAATGATAATTTTATATTTTTATTAAATTATTCCCATGTTATGTTGTTATATATTCTGTATACAGAAAACTACAAACATTTCTGGGAGAAATCAAAGACACTTTAAATAAATGTAATGACAGATCATGTTCATTGAAAGCCTCAATACTGTTGTCAATCCTTTTTTTTTTTAAGTTTTTATTTCAATTCCAGTTAGTTAATACATAGTGTTATAAGAGTTTCAGGTGTACAATATAGTGATTCATAATATTCTATAATATATCTGGTCCTTACCCACAACAGGTGTACCCCGTAACCCCCATCACCCATTTAACCCATGCCCCTACCCACCTCCCTTCTGGTTTGTTCTCACCATGTTTGTTCTGTATAGTTAAAAGTCTGAAGCTGTCAATTCTTTTCAACAAATCTACAGAGTCCAGGCACTTCTCATCAAAATCCCAGCAACCTTTTTGGTAAAAACTGACAAACCAGTTCTAAAATTTATAACAGAACTTGAACTGCCAAGAATAGGCAGGATCATCTTGAAGAAGATTACAATTGGATGACCCAGTTGTCTGCAATAAACTGCTGCAAAGCTCAAGAGCTCAACAAAACAACCATTATTTATTTAGGGGCAAGACTTGGTGGCAATCACATACCTTTCTCCCATACTTTCCATCCCATCTGGGATGACTTGAACAGCGGAAGGACAGAGCAGATGGGGATTCATCGTTAGTCTCAGGACCTCTGAGGACCTGCCTGGAAATCAGCCCAGAATCACTGTACCACTTTATTTGGCCCAAAAGCCCAGAAAGAGAGCCACGTGGTTTATGACAAAGATCACTACAATGTCGTGGAGAAAAGCAGTGATTTAACCAAGTGGTGGTGTTCCTGATTGATATTCGATGTAATAAAAATAAGCTTTGATTCCTACCTCACACCATACACAAAATTGAACTCTAGAAACATACAAGTCTCCAAGTGAACAGTAAAAAATAAGTCTTTAAGAAAAAAAATAAAATATTTTCATGATGTTGATCTCAGTAAGGATTTCTTTAAAAAGACACAGAAACAACTAGCTAAGAGGAAAAGCTTTACAAATTTTACTCTAAGGTGAATAACGCCAATTAATCAAAATCCACAAATACAAGAATGAAGTCATACTGTAATGTGGGAGAGGATGTTTACAATATAAGCAACACAGAACTTATATCCAGAATGTAAAAGAACTTTCTCAAGTCAATAAGATGACCCTACAAAAAAACTGGAAAAAATATTAGACGTATTTTTTGTAGTAAAGGATATACAAATGGAAACAAGCATGTGAAAGGTACACAATATAATTAGTCACCAGGGAAATTAAAACCACAGTGAAGTCCACTACACAATCACCAAAATGTCTAAAAGTTTAAATATTATAGTGTTAGAGAGAATGTAGGACAAACAGAAGCATGACATTCTGCTACATGCACGTAAATGGGCACAACCACTTTGAAAACCCGTTTGGCAGTATTATAAAAAAAATACACATACACATACTCTATAATCCAGTGATTCCTTCATAAGTGTAAACCCAGGGATGCCTGGGAGGCTCAGTCAGGGAAGCTTCTGCCTTTGGCTCAGATCATGATCCCAGGATCCTGGAATCAAACTCCACACTGGGCTCCCAGCTCGGTGGGGAGTCTGCTTCTGCCTCTGCCTGCTGCTCCCCCTGCTCATGCTCGCTCTCTGTTAAATTAAAAAAAAAACACAAAAACACTTAAAAAAAAAAAGAATAAGGCATTGCTACATGCAACAAATGGACAAATCTCAAAGACACAAATACTATTGAGCAAAAGAATCAAGACATAAAGAATACACGTTGTATTCTATTTTTCTTTTTTAATAAAATTCAAAAATGGGCAAACCAATGTATGGTGACAGAAGTCACAGTAGTGATTGTCTGTTGAGGGGCAATGACTGGGAATGGGCTCAATGGTTCTAGAAAGTTCTATATGTTGATGGGATGGATCTCATGTGCATATGTTTACTGTATGGAAATGTATGTTGAAGACATGTTCTTATTGATGCATACATTATATTTCAACTTGAAATAATTATAAAATCCAATTTAAAAAAAAAAGTATGAGCCCGCTTGTGATAAGACGCCTACAGAGGAATGTGTTGCCGAGTCCTCCAAGAAGCAGACGCCAAGATGGGATTCATGGGTGGAGGTTGAGGGGCGGTACCTGTGAGGCCCGCGCAGCTGTCCAAGTACAGGCAAGGCCAATCCCAGCGAAGGGGAAAAAGAGTGCAGGAAGCTGAGTGCCTGCATCTCAGACTCGGCTCTAGCAAATTCTAAGTCAGTCCTAAGGAAGCTCAGACCCACAGACTGAGCCCAGGTCACCCATCAAAGGAGCCAACACCCCCAGAGCCAGCCTGCCTTGCTCCCTCTGCGCTCAGACATCCTTGAGGAGCAGCCCCAGGAAGCATGGCCTTGGGGCTTCGAGCAAGGTGCCTGAAATGTCAAGGTTGCCCCTGAAGTCAGAGTTCCGAGGGGCACGCTGCTCGGCCACAGTGCACCTGCTGCCCTACAGGGGTGCTCTGTCTGGCTCACTGGGCCTCCCTCGCTGGGTGTAGTGGAGGGGAGCTAGGCCAGGGAAAGGGCCGCAGTCTCTGTCTCCATGGTTAATGTGGGGACCACTGTACCCGCTCAGGCCAGCTGGGCTGCCCTGGGGGATGGTGAGGAGTGCCCCTCAGTGCCTTTCCACCCCCTGCGGCACCCCGAGCTGCCATGTGTGAAGGCATTCACCCCTCCAGGGATGGCCTCTTCTCTTTGGCCTCCTGGTCCCAGGGCACGAGGAGAACAAGAGCTTTGGCAGCAGCCCTAACTTGTAGCCTGGTGGGATCCTTGACGTGACCCCCGGAGGAGTGCACCCCCCTTCGGCAACCAGGACTTCCAACCCCATGGATTCTAGGGCTGGAGTGCAGGAAGCACAAAGTCTCCCAACGAGTCATCAGGGAGCACAGGGCTGCTGCTCCTCCTGTCCCTTGGCTCCCCGGCTCTGCTCAGGGCCCTGGCTTTCCCCACATGGCTGTGAATGTCACATGACAGGGAGGCCCTGGGGGAGTAAGCAAAGCCTGCATCATCTCCCGGGCTCTGCCGTCCCGGTGGTGAGGTCTGTGGCCTGCTGCCAAGTTGAGTCTGACCTACCATGGTTGGAGACAAGGGCTGGCCTCTCTGGAAGTTGCCACAGGGCCGCTGGCCCCCAGGCATGGCCACCAACACTTATCAATGGCCTGCAGTCCCTCATCGCTCTTCTGCGGAGCCCAACTTCCTTCCCAAAGCCCTTACATACACCTGTTTCTGCTCAGATGCTCACACTGCTGTACCTGCCAGGGAACCTGAGGAACCCAGAGCCCCGTGGATCGTGCTGGGGATGGCCCAGGGCCCACAGAGCACCTCGGTGCCTGCCAAGCGACATGGGAGCTGGTCCCAAACCTCCATCTGACCACGTTTTCTCTGTACCATTTGTGTCCATCTGTGTCCTCAGAAAAACCGGCACCAAGACAGGGAGAGCCGCAGGAGAGACACCGTGGGGCCAGGCCTGTGAGGGAGAAGGCGGTGCTGACTCTTGAGGAGACAGGCAAGGAGACGGCGATGATGGAAACATCTCAGACCACAGTGCATCTTGGAGGCCAGCTAGGCCAGCGGAAGTCGTCTAGCCTCCGGGGAACGGGCCTGCCATGTCCTGTCAGCAGGAGCGGCCTGTGGTACGGTGATCACAGTGACGGGGGCCTAGTGAGGTCCTGGAAGCGCCTCACCCTAGAGGCCAATGTGGCCCGCAGTCTGTCATCTCTGTGGGGAGGTCACTTCTGTGGACACAGTCCTGGCCCTTCCCTGTCTCCCTGTGAAGATCTCCGTATCCCATGACCACTCAGCAACAATCTCACATGCTTACTGCCCCTTGGATATCCTTTTCCGTGGAAACTGTGTCTGATAATCTTCCCACTTAGCCAGCCCGGCCTGGGTACAGTGTCGTCCCCTGTGCGTTGGGCCCCCCGCCCCGCTGCCACAGGGAAGTCTTGGCCACACAGGCTGCCCACCTCCACCCAACTCCCCGGGGCACAGAGGGTGCTGGTTTGGGCTGTGCTCCAGCCCACAGCTCTTCTCAGGGAGAACCGACCCGTCCCGCCAGCATGAGCCCAGCCCATTCATTAAACACTTGCGTTACCCATCAGGCATCTCAACCCAGGTCCCGCTGATTTACGTCGTGTCTGGAAACCAGGCAGGGCTAACACAGAGAATGTGATTTGTGCCAACAGCTCTCTCTGAGAGCTTCCCGTCCACCCCTGCTGGCTCCTGGGTTCACACGTGAATGGGTGACAGGACCCCGAGCTGAGCTACCAGAACACCAAGCACAGGGCTGTCACTGAGACTCCCTCCGGGGAGGATCACGTCCTGGGCACGCTCCTGCACCCGGGTGTGGTTCTGCCATGGCCAGCACAAGGAGGACACTGTCCTGCATTGGGGTTCAGCTTTAAGGGAGATGGGGGTGCCTTTGCCGGAGCAGAGGCCGAGGGGAAGTTCCTTGCTGTGGTGATCTAGATTGCAGGCCATCATTCTAGGAGCAGATCAGCCCCACAACTCCTGCTGGAAGGCACCCTGCAGGGAGGCCAGCAGAGCTGGACTCCATCCCTCCCTCCGGCCTTTCTACAGCTCTCCTTCCTCTTGGCTCCCTTCTCCACAGTTTGACTGCTAGGAGTTGACTGCTGGCCTGCCCGCCTGCCTTCCTTCACTCACCGGGCTTCCCACCACACACCTACCATGCAGCAGCACCGTGCTGGATGCCGAGGGGAATGCCAGGACAGACCAGACCTTGGGGACCCAGCCATCTCTAAAGATGGTGAGCTTATTGCTTGCTCTCGTGCCCCCCATTTGACCCATCACTTGCCATGACTAGCGGACACCAGCATCGACTGGTAAGAACCGGCTCAGCACTCCAGGAGCCGGCATGGTCTCAGGAGTTCTTAATAAACCAGCAGCAGGTTGGATTTTGGCGGCGGGGGTGAGAAGAGGCATAGACGATTCCCCGGCAGGGAAAGCGGGCGCCCACAGATGCACTCCTGCTGCTGGTTCATCCGCCGTCTCACGTCTGCCGGCCCCGTGTGGACCGTGGTCCCGTAAGATGCCACTGGCGCAGCAGGTGTGAGGCGGAGGCCCCGGAGGCCCTGCCCTGGGTGAGCCCCAAGCTGCAGTCCCGCCCTGCCTGCAGCTTGCTGAGGCCCTGCGGCTGCCCCAAGCTTCCCCATCTTCAGGCACCCTTTTCTCCCAGCCTGGCCTCCTCTTCGGGGCAGTGGAGCCCATCTCAGCTTCATGGCCAACTCATCACCTCCCCTGATGTATAATTAATTCTCCTCCCTCGATCTCTCAGAGCTCTCAGACAGGGCCCCACACTTTGAACACTTTTAAATTTTTGATTAAATATGAATGAGAAAATAAATACTCAAATGGCAGTTTATACAGTGCGTATTTTCTTGTATTCCGAATAACTGACAGGTGGAGATCTCATGTATCAGAATTCTAAGGCCAGTTTCAAAGAGATGAGGTAAGTAAATACTCAAATATGCATATTTTCGTAAGTAATCACTATGTCTCTGTTACCTGCACTGTTCGCATTTACAAATTAGCTTGTGTTGTTACTTAATAGCAGAATACTTACTAATAGTGACTCATTCACTGCCAGGAGCCATGATGTGGAAATACCATCTGCTGAACTTTGGGGAAAGACACAAAAAGGGAAGGGAAGTAAAGAGGTGAGGGAGGGAGGGGAAAGACAAAGGGAGGAGAAGGAGGGAGAATGGGAAAGGGAGGGGGAAAGGGAGGAAGGGGGAGGGGAAAAGAGGAAAGTGGAGGGGGAGGTGAGGAAGGGGAGGAGGAGGGGAGAGGAGGAAGGGGAAGGGGAAGAAGGGGAAAGGGCAGAGGAGGAAGGGAGGGGGAGGGGCAAGGGAGGGAGGGAAGCACTCCCGCAACATGGGGAACTACCACATCCAGTCCCAGCCAGCACAGGCCATGCTCCATAATGGAGTCCCAGCGCCTCATTTTCCTGGGTCCACCTCCTGACCCACCCACCTCGCCCCTCCTCGTCCTGACCAGCCCATCCTGGTCCCGCTGGGGCCAGAGTCCAGGGAGCCAGCCAACGCTTCCCTGCCCTCAGCCCTCCGTCCTTCTTTTCTGCCTAAATTCACATTGTGATTCACCATTCCAATACTGACCACGCTTACACACTCATGAAACTTGCCCTCACTCCCTCAGCCTGCTGGATGGACCGCTCCTCTTCCCCACACCCCTGCACCACCCCTCCCTATGCTCCTCAACCATCCCCTCCCCGACACTCCCGAATCATCCCCTCCCCCACACTCCTCCACCAGTTCTGTCCAAAAACCCCAACCACGTGCAAGCCTGCGCTGGCTGGACCCCTCACTAACCAGGTATAAGCCATCAGGGTGACATTGTACACTGGGTCCCACGCAGGGCACTCTGTGTCCATCACACACACAATGACCTCAACACAGCATGTAGTATTTCACCATTAGTTCACCAACGGTACTCGAAAGTCTATAAAAATCTGAGAAGATGCAAGTATGTAACTATTTGTATAATCTGCTGCTTTTACAATTGCTTTAAGTTTTAATTAAGCTTTTAAAAAAATTTATACTTTACCATTATTCATAAGCTACATTAGGGAAGTAAAATTTGTATTGTTTTTAGCGCTGCCGTGGTGATTGCGGGAAGGGACATCTTTTGCAAAGTGGCATTAGTGGTGGACCGAATGACCATGAGCCCCGTGCTGGCAAAGGTGGGACACGAGGGTGTGGCATGGTCTCCCTGGGGCTCTGACCCTCCCCGGAGCCCCATGCGGCCGCCACCACTCGCCAGGAAGGGCTAGCTCAATGGGCATCTCTTGTGGGGTTGTAGCAGAACGAAAGGAGCCATGAAACTCTAAAGAAATGAGGTTTCCATACAAAACATAAAGAAACTGAACACCACAATGCATTCTCTGAAAGCAGTACAGTAAAAAGCCAAGAGAAGCAGATGCACAGGATTCCCTAGTGCCCTGAAAGATAAAAAAACCAGTTTGGGCCCAATACTTTAAAGACCAGATTTAAAGACAGACAAACGTGGTTATTTCTATGAGGCCTCTGGTACATTTAACGTAAGAAGGATGCACAGAGAGGAGGGAGGAGGTCCTGGCCGCAGCCATCTGTCTAGCACATGGTGGCCAAAGAGGTCTCTGTGAAACATGAGTCAGATCAACTGTGTTCTCTTCATAGCCTATCCTTGCACTCGGAGTAGTAGCCCTACTGTTCTCTAAGGATTCCTGGGTCCTATAGCCTGGCGCTGGTTCCAAAGCCTCCATTCCTTCTCCCCATAGTCCCTCTTCTACAGCTATGCTGTCTTTCATCCAGTTCTGGGGATCTTGCCAGGCAGGCATGTCCCTGCTGCAGGGCCTTGGCACCTGCTGTGTCCTAGGCACAGACAGATGTGCCCAGACCTCTCGGTGGTTCATGCTATCACTTCCCCTCTGGGCAAGGACTGCCCTGAGCTGCTGCCTGCGCTAGAGTTCAGTGCTCATTGTCTTCCAAAGCCACGTCTTGCTTTTCTCCCTTCAGGATGCTTCTTGTGACCTGAACTGTACCTGTTTGCTATTTGTTTACTGCCTGGCATGAATTTTAGCTGCATGGTCTGCTGCTGTCCCCAGGGCCTGGAGGAGGACTGGGGCCATGGTAGGTGTTCCAGGAATGCTTCAGGATGAAGGAATGGTGAGTGAGTCCATGTAACAGCTTCTTTCAAGGCCACCTAAGGAGGCTGGGTTAGGGACATAAAAGCGCCTTGTTGAGGGCGCCTAGGTGGCTCAGTGGGTTAAAGCCTCTGTCTTCGGCTCAGGTCATGATCTCAGGGTCCTGGGATCGAGTCCCGCATTGGGCTCTCTGCTCAGCAGGGAGCCTGCTTCCCTCTCTCTCTCTCTCTGCCTGCCTCTCTGCCTACTTGTGATCTCTCTCTGTCAAATAAATAAATAAAATATTTTTTTAAAAAAAGCGCCTTGTTGAGATGATGGCCGTCCACTGGCCATGGAGCCTGCTGGGCTCCCACTCAAGGGCATGCATGTGTGCAAGGAAGGGTCTCGGGACCCGGGACAGGGAGACTGATCAGGCCAGGAAGGGAGGCAGAAGCGGGCTTCACCAACCTTGTCTTTCAAGACCCTGAGATATATACCCTCATCACTGTGGCACAGGGCAGGATGCCCAGGATGTACAGCATCTCCCCCAGGGTCACGGACATAAAGAGCCAGGACAAAGCCTGGGAGGAAGGAGCAGAGAGGCATCATGGGAGAGGAGAGCAGAGAGCTTGAGGCGGGGCTATGGGGCTCTCCCTCCCAGTCATCCACCTTTGTGTGTCCTGCTGGCTGGGGCTGGTCCCAAAGGTTTGGAGCAACTGGAGGAATCCCGATATGTGAAGAGAAGCTGGCATCTGTCCAGCAACAGCCTGCAAGGGGCGAGGCCAGCCTCCCATCCCCCTATGGAGAGAGCCCTGGGACGGTGCATGGCCTGCTGTGACATTTCCGAGCACGGAGACGGGACAACAGCAAAGCCACTGAGCCGCAGTCCTGTCTGCTCCTGCACGACAATGGGCTCTGAGGGCTTCCTTCCACGGCTCCTCTATGTTGGGGCCCAGCAGAGCCCCCCGCCATGCACACAGGGGCCAGACGGTATGAAAATCTCACTGAACAAGGAGCCCAGTCGGGCTGGTTCCCAGGAGAGGATGGCATTTTGTCCTTTTTTTAAAAAAAGACTGATTGATTGATTTTAGAGAGAGGGAGAGAGAGAGAGCACGCATGGACAGGAGGGTCAGAGGGAGAGGGAGGCAGGATCTCAAGCAGGCTCCCCGCTCAGTGAGGAGTCTGACCTGGGTCTCTATCTCATGACCCTGAGATCACAACCTGAGCTGAAACCAAGAGTCAGATGCTTTGCTGACTGAGCCCTCAGGCGTCCCGGCACTTTGCAGCTTGTGTGCGTGGAGAGACAGCTGACTAGTCATATGCTAGGCAGAATGAGGGGGGACATACAGCCTGACCCGGAGGGGCTCAGGGGCCCCTGGGAGACAGGCCAGAAACCGAGACCAGGACCCTGGCCCACAGAACCTGCCTCCAGTGCCCAATGGCAGAAACGGGGTTCTCCCGTTGGCTTGGTCCTGGGATGGGAAAGGGGTGTGGGGGACAGGCAGGCAGCAGTCAGTCTCACGAGCAGTCAGCCTGCATGTGGCGCATTTGCAAGGTCCCTTGACCTAATTGCACAGAATCTTCACGTTCCTGCCCCCAGCACCCCAACTTCACAGCTGAGGAAACAGAGTCTGGGAGGTGAGGAAGCTCGCCTGTTGCCAGCCTCAGCCCATGCTCCCCCGACGCCAGGGCCTGTGTTGATGTGGTGACCAGGGACCCTGGGAGTAGTGACCCCAAGCCAGGGAGGTCAAGTTTGCTTAACAATTGAAATTTTGAGGGGCGCCTTGGTGGCTCAGTGGGTTAAAGCCTCTGCCTTTGGCTCAGGTCATGATCCCAGGGTCCTGGGATCGAGCCCCACATTGTGCTCTCTGCTCAGCAGGGAGCCTGCTTCCTCCTCTCTCTCTGCCTGCATCTCTGCCTGCTTGTGATCTCTGTCTGTCAAATAAATAAATAAATAAAATCTTTAAAAAAAAAAAGAATTGAAATTTTGAAAAAAATCTACTTTATACAAAAACACGCAAGAGTTTACAATGAATACAAAAATCTACATGCATTTTTTTAAAGATCTTATTTATTTGACAGAGAGAGATCAGAAGTAGGCAGAGCAGCAGGCAGAGCGAGAGGGTGAAGCAGGCTCCCCGCTGAGCAGAGAGCCCGATGCAGGGCTCGATCCCAGGACCCTGAGATCATGACCTGAGCCAAAGGCGGAAGCTTAACCCATGAGCCACCCTGGTGCCCCTCTCAGTGCATTTTTAAAAGAAATCCAATGTGAAGCTGAGTGAGAGGCTTTGCAGGCAGCAGGCCGAAGGGACCAGCCCTGCCTGGGGTCCTCACCCCTGCTACTCTAGCTGCAAAGTGGCCAGGGGCTGAGCCAGGGGCAATGGCTGGCCCTTCTCCATTCAGGGGCCCTGCAGGGCAGTGGGGGTTGTAGGGGATTGTCTGTCAGTAAAGGGGAGAGAAGGACAAGGCTCCCCACCACTCAGGGCCTGCCCCTCCCTGGGAGAGGGTCTGCCATCAGCCGACCCAGGACAGGCCAACTTGGTGACTGCTACTTCCTCTCTACCCTTGGCCATCTGTGGCAGGAGATCCATGGCCCCACTGTGAGGTCGCCTTTCCCATCCTCACCTGGGAGCCTCACCTCGTTGCCTGTCCTCAATTACCTGGAGGCGGAGAGAAAACCACCATCCCAGAAAAAGCTCCATCTCCCTTTTCTCTCTTTGTCCCCCATGGTTCGTCTTGGCCCCCAGGAGCCCCTCGGCAGGTGCCCTCCCTGAGTCCCCAGACCCCTCCTCTCCAGAAGCAGCGACGGTTCCTGGGGGCCACTTCCTGGCTTGCTAAGCTGGGGGAGCCGGCAAGAGGGACACGCCAAGGTGCTCTTATCCCTCCTCTGGAAGTCCTGCCCCATCTGGAGATACACCCTCCTTTGTGACTTGACCACTTGGGGCAGCAGGCAGTGAGCTGTGGAGGCCCAGGAATTAGAAGTGGATGCCCAGCTCCTCCTCGCTCTCCCTGCAGACCTGCCTAGAGCAGCTTTGGGACTGTGCTGCTGGCAGCGGGAGGGGCCTCTGGACACAACAGCCCACCTGCCGGAACTACCCAGTGGGTACCACCTGCCGTGAACATTCCTTGAAAGACAGAGCCGGTGTTTTAAATTGTCAACAGGGTGGTGATGCTGCTGGCGGTTTCCAGCAAAACTTAGCAGCAGAAACCCCCAGCGAAGGAAACGGGGACTTCTCGGGAGAAGTGTTGTTCGATGACCTCGTCTTCCAGCCGTGGAAAGCTTCATGCTGCTGCACATGGGGCACCCCCACTGGGCTCTGGAGGCCTGCAGAGCCACATGGGAGGTGAGCAGGCGCCCAGGACAGAGGTGGCCTTTGTCACCCCACACAAGGACTGCTGGACAAACACAGATCCAAGACAGACTCGTCTGCCTCTTGAAAAAGATAGGTTTTTCCAAAATGCAGGGCTCTGTCACGCGGAGACAGGCCAATTCAGGCGATGACGGGGGACCCTGGGAGCTGGGAGGTGCATGGGAAGGAGCTGTTGGGACTCTCAGACCCTGCCCCTCACTCATTCATCTGTCAGGTGGATGCGGGGCTGATTGTGTGAGCCCCGCGCATCAGCCCCAATCACAGCCCTGTGTCCCCCTGGAAAAAAGTGGCCCATTGGGAAGACAAAGCATCACAGTGACCGTGTGGCAGAGGACACATCAGGCCCTGGACCTCACCGCAGGGACGCGGCCTCTGAGCTGGGTGGAGGAGCAAGCAGGGAAGGGAGAGAGTGTTTGAAACAGAGAGTGGCCAAAGCCAAGTCCGGGAGGCACAGTGAAGCGGAATTGCTTGGCTTTATGTGGGAGGACGAGGCAGGTGTCTGGCAGGGCCGTCCTGGGCCTCGGGTCAGAGATGACAAATCGGGGAGAACGTAGGCCGGTCTTGGCAAATCCCCTTGCCCCGTTAGGTCGAAGCCCTTGAGAAGACCTGCATGGACTGACTCGTGCCTTCTCTCAGCAACTTCTCGGCAAGGGCGACTCAGAGGCGCCGGGATCCTTCCCAGGAAGATCCCCAGGGCTCCCAGGGTCCCTTGGGTTCCAGGATAATGCAAGGAGGCCAGGCAGCCGGTGGGGGCTGGGAGCTCCCATGGGAGATGCAAGCTCACCCGGCCCATGCCAGGCCTCGCTTTCCTGATTCCTCCACCCCGCCCAGCCCTGCCCTCCTCGTCAGCCTCACCGCCCCATCACCGGCATCCTCTGGCTCAGAGCTAGGGTGCTGGACCCAGCCTCTCCCCAGGCAAGCACTGCCTGCTGCAATCCTGAGCTCTCCCCACACCCGGGCTTTCCAGCACAGAAGCACTACAGCATACACTATTGCGTACTCGAGCACAGGGCGGGAGGCAGGAAACCGCGCCCCAAACCCCTCTATTTGTTCACAGGCACCGGGTTTCGCCTCACGCCCCGGAAGCAGGGCTGTGTCCACTGCGGGATGAGTGTCCCGCCGCAGGTGGCCAGGTGTGTCCCGACCCAATCTCTGCTCCTGCGTCTCTGCATGTTCGCTCCGTGAGCTTCCTTGAGAGCAGCTGGTGGAAGTTAGGAAACATGTTCATCCGAGCAATGGGCACGAGCCCTACCCACTCGCCGTGTGGGTCTGAACAATATGCCCCAGCACGTGTGGCCCACCAGTCCGTCCAGGTGCCAGGACCCGTGAAGCCTGTCAGCACCCGTTTCATCACCTTGTCCTCCCCCCATTGGTGAGGGAGGTCTTGCCCTGAGGTTCGGGGGATGGCCAAGCTTGCAACACCCAGCCCGGGCAGGTGGTCAGCCGCATGTCCTCACAGCCCTGGGGAGGGGGACCCCACACCCCATGGGCCCCACAGACTGCCCTTGGGAGCAGAGTAAATACCCAGGGGCAGCAAGAGGCAGGCTTCATGGGCACAAGAGGGTGGGTTGTCCCTGGTTCCCACAGGAGGAGGGGCTTGGCTCAGGGTCATCCCAGGGCCAGGAGGGAACAGAGGGTGCTCCTTGGGGGAAGCAGACCATGCAGCTGGTGCCTGGACGAGGAGGGCTGCCCACTCAGGAACTTACCCACGGTCGGACAAGGAGGGGACTGTGTGGTTAGGCTATTTGCGCGGGTCTGACCCATCTCATCCTCGGGCAGGGGCTCCCTGGGGATGGGGAGCCTACCTGAGCCTCTGCATTGGCTGGGAAGCCCAGCCAGAGAAGCTGCGTGCATGCTGGCTTGTTGGCCAGGGAGGGCAGCTCCTGCTCCCAGCAGTGAGCCCACCCATCCTTCCTGCGCAGACGCAGAGCAGGGGACACAGGGCAGGCTTCCTCCCTCACGGGGACAGGACTAAGATGGCAGGACACTCAGTGTGCTCAGTGTACAAAACAGAGCACCAAGCACATCAGGGCTCCTTGTCTCTATACTGGCTTGTATGTAAGTAGTCACTAAAACTGCAAAACATACCTCAAACGCACTAGCCCATGAGCCCTGGTCCAAGTGCCTATGCTCCACGCAGACACGCACCCTTGAGCTTGCCACACGCCTGGTCCAATGTCTTTACTCCGTGTCGGACAAGACCCCACCTCCCTTTCAGGCAGGCAGTCAGATGCGGGGGCAAAAAGGGCACAGTCCCTCCTACAAGGTGGCTGAAGGCAGGCAGTCCCCGCCAGCCATCCAACCATGCAGCCACTATGCCCTGCTGCTGCGAAGACCACCAGCATGGGGACCGCCAGTGAAGAATGCTTCATTCTCGCCACAGTGCACCTGTTGCTGGCTGACATGCTTCGACCTTGAGGCAGGACGGCAGCCGAGTTGCCGGTGCCTGCCGTCTGTGTTGGCAGGTTTGCTGGCCATGTGAACCTACCAGTCCACTGATTCGGAGCTCAGCCCGCCCAGCCCAACCTCAGATGTGGCCACTCGTGCCAATGTCCCCTCATGTGCCCCATGCCTTCTCCCCCAGCCTGAGCAGCCCCTGTCCTCCTGAGCTTCTGAAGTGACCACCTGATTCTCCTTGCCGTCCACTCTCGACCACCTGCCGTGGGTCCAGGGAGACATTGGGTGGTCCCGACCTGTCTCCAGCCATACAAACCCTGTGGACGTGCCCTTCACATGCACAACAGCACACACCCCTTGGGGGTTTCCCACACCCGTCAGCACTGGACCCCCACTGCACCAACAGACTCTCCTCCCCTCACCCTCTCTTGTCCTTTGCAGCTGCCACTGAGCCCCTGGCCCTCCTGGAGCCCTCTGGCTACTCACCCCCCTGCTTCCATCTTTGCCTGCAAGTCCACTCTCTCCCCAGACAGACAGACAGACAGACCCTTTGAAACATCAGTTGGACCATGACACCCTCCATTCAGAGATTTCCCTCTGGGAAATTTGTGGGAGCTAAATCCCACAAAACCACATGTGATCTATGGCCCCATGACCTTCTTGCCAGATACCCTGACCCCCTTGCTGTTCCCGGTCTCCTGCCTCAGGGCCCTCTGCAAGGAGCATCTTCCCAGAGTACCCAAGTCGACACATGGCTGGGTCCCTTCCTCCCCCTAGATCGCTGGAGAGGCGGCCCCTTCCCAGGGAGTTCTGCCCCAACAGCCACTCACTGTCCTCCCCTTGGTCCCTCTCTTAAGGCAGTGACCATCACCTGCCTCGCTTGGCTCCCACCTCCAGGACAAAGGGCTCCTGAAAGCCGAGTTTCAAGCGGCTCACTGTTGTGCCCAGCACTCAGTGCTCAGTAAGTACTTGTTGATGAAGAAACCACTTTCCATTTTTCAAACGACGAGGCAGAAGAAAGATGAGCGGTCATCCAAGGTCACATAGCGAGTGTCGTAGTCTGTTCCATAGCACTGCCTGGGGGTCTAAATAACAGATACTAATTTCTCAAGGTCCGGGAGACTGAAGTCCGAGGTCAAGGCCTGGCAGAGGCAGTGTCTGCTGACACCAGGCTTCCCCATGTCCTGGGAGGGGCTAGGAGCGCCATGCACTAATTAGAGCACTAATCCCATCCTGCGGGGGTCCACCCACGTGACCTGCAAGCCCCCCAAAGACTCCCTAATGCCATCAGAGTGGGGCTCAGGACCCCAGCACATGAGCTGGGGGGTGGAACAGCACATTTCCTACAGTGTAGTGAGTGGAGAACAGGGCAGTCCCTCCCCAAGCCCAGCAGCAGCATCCTCCGTGGGACCAGCCCTCCGGACCACACGGCCTTGACCCTCAGCACCTGCCCCGTGGCTGATGTCTCTTCATAGGCAGCTCCATGCTCCCTGCCTTCCGGAGCATGAGCAGGAAGAAACAAACAAATCCGTAAATTAGTAATCCCTCTTTGATAAGTGCTAGAAATAAGCCACGCAGAAACAGCCTTAATCGGGACGTCCGCCTGTGGTCAAGGGGTACTGGGGAAGGAAAAGCAGGTCTCAACGGGACGCAACAACCTGTGTGAAGGTATGAGGCCGAAAGGAGCGCGGCTCAAGTGAGGGGTCTGTGTGCACACGTGTACATGTATGTGCGTATGTGTGTGTATTGTGCGCATGCATGTGCTCATGTGTATCTACCAGTGCATGGCGGGGGGGGTGTGTACACACACGTGCACACTCCCAGCCTGCACCATACCTCAGAATGGGGCTGGCGTGTGTCCAAGCTTCGGCCGGGGACATGGGAGCAGAATTCTGCGGGAGACCCGGTTGGCTCTCACCCTCTCACCCTGCGGATGCCACCCTCCCTGCCCCTCCTTCTTTCTCCCTGAGGAGCCAAACCACACTAGCAGGACCCCCCAGGACTTGGTGCTGGGTAGAAAGAAGCCTCTACCTGTTCACACCTCTGACACCAAGTTCTCCGTTGCTGGCGGACACACACGCTTCCCGCTGGTGCAGGGGTGACCACGTGGGTTTCTGCCGATGTCCCCAGCCGGCGCCTCTCCCAGGGAGCAGAAGGACAAGTCTGTTCCTCTGCTGTCATGGCATGGAGGACCCCACAGTCAAAAACTCCCAGCACATCCTTCCTCAAGTTCAGGGCCAAAACCCCCAAAGCTAAGACACGTCCAGTCCCCCCTAAAGGCAACAGCCCGGCGTCACAAGCCCTGATGGTCGGTCAGGTGGAGCAGCGCCTAGGCCAAGCCCAAGCCCACCAGCCTCCAGCAATGGCTGCCCCCGCGGGCGGGGCGCCCAGCACACACTCTGCCTTCCATGGGAGCGAGATGGCTCAGAGAAATTGGGATCTGGTGTTTGTGAAAAGACTGACCATTATTTAATTCTTTTCATTTGCAAGAACTTGGGGAGGCTTTTCCTTCTTGGTTTCTGTCCTTGCCCTGTTGCATGTTTGAAGCTCAAAAGTACTTAGGTTAGAAATGCAGTTTTAAATGTTTACGTGAGCTAAGTTTGTAAATAGAACTGAGGATTTGATTTGCCCGGCCTGCATTAATCTAACAATAGTTAGCTTCTTTTTTCTTTTTTCTTTTTTTCTTTATTTATTTGATACAGGAGAGAGCACACAAGCAGTGGGAGTGGCAGGCAGAGGGAGAAGGAGAAGCAGGCTCCCTGTGAGCAGAGAGCCCGCTGCAGGACTCGATCGCAGGACCCCAGGATCATGACCTGAGCAGCCCAGGAGCCCCGCCAGTTAGCTTCTTCATCGTGATCATGCCTCCCGTGATGCCCACTGGATCGATATGAGGATAAGGCAGGCTTCTAGTTATGCAGCCTCGTTCTATCAAGGATTCGTGTTCTATCAATAGTGAACAGATTCTTCTGGCATCAGACTCTCCCCCAGCAGGAGGCGAGGGCTGAAGTCTCACCCAGCCAGATGCAGCTGTCACACTTGCGATCGTACCGAAAGCCAAACCCCCGTGAAGATATAACAAGGTCCCCCTGGTGCCCTGCCCCAGACTACAGAATAAAAACCAGAAGTTACTGCAGGTCACATGGGCTCTCAAAGAGCTCCCATCACACCATCCACCTTGGTCACATGCCAGTCACATGGCCGGCCAGACCCACCTCACTGCAGTCTGGAAAAGGCATGGAGTGGGGCACGGAACCCGCTGCCCTAGGACACCTTTGCAGTGATGCTGGTTACTCAGAAAGGTCAACTGTCCACTCAGTGTAACCTGCTAAGCCACCAGCGCCCAAGGGGGAGGAGGACCCCACATAAGCAGCTGGCCCATTATTTCCAGAAGGTTATGTGGGAGCCGAGAGCCTTGAACACATCCACTCTGCACAACCTCAGGGAAGAATCTGAAATGCAAATCTGGATATATTCCCGGGGACACTTAGCACCATGGGATTTATAATAGTGGAATGACAGAAGTCACCTGCCAGTCCTTTCATCTGGGGAGCCGCTGAACGAGCACAGGAATACACAGACCCCTGTTACATGGTATTTCTTCTTCTTTTTTTTTTTTTTTTTTTGAGAGAGAGAGAGAAAGCGGAGGGGGAGGGACAGAAGGAGAGAGAGAATCTCAAGCAGGCTCCACACCCAGTGCAGAGTCTGACACAGGCTGGATCTCACTACCCTGAGATCACGACCTGAGCCAAAATCAAATTGGATGCTTCACCGACAGAGCCACCCAGGTGCCCCAGTTTCCAGTATTAAAAGGAAACTTTTAGTGATGTGGGAAAACATGCCTACAGGATTAAAAAGAAGCTGAAGATCATGAAACAAATTGCATTTGTATCATAAACTCAATCATGGAAAGAAAAGAGCTCAGTTAGGTTGAGAAAAGGCACAGAAAGAAAAATGTATGTGCTAACAGTGCTTTCTGCTGAAGATGGGCGGGAATGATGTTTTCCCATTTTTAAAAAAATTTTCTATACTTAACAAACTTAATACAAAAATATACATTAATTTTATAACCTGTGGAAATAAAACCAGAGAGCATGGTAAATAATGTGAAATCAATTGTGAAAGTCAACGGCCATCATTAAAATTTCTTTAATGTTTCTGTCATAAGAATTACCCTGCTCCCAGGGCCTGGGAAAAACAAGAAATACACATACATTTCCTCTTTCCAGCTCTGGTAACCTTATAAGAGAAAGGATGAAAACCTCCATCCAGTGTCCTCTATACAGATTGTGATAAAACCTGTCCTGGGGGAACTCTGAATTCTTTCTCGAGGGTCATCAAACTAACAGGGAGAATTTCTGCTGCTTGATAAACACCTAGCATTGCTTTCCCTCCCTTTCTCTAGCAGAAGACCACAGAATTCACAAGACTATCCTAAACATCCACTCAGTGCACCACATGGGCAACTGTCCATGTCCTACAGCCACCCCAGGAGGGATCAGTCCCATGATGAAGGGTGGGATCCTGGCCTCTGCTCCCTGTTCCCCATTTTATTCCATGCTCTTCTCAGAACCCACCCAAACTTCCCCAGCAGCCAGCATGGAAGCCCTGGGGTGCTCCTTCTTCTCAGGATGACGGCAAAGGGGGAAGAATCTGCAGGATTCTCCATGGGAGCAGCTAGCTGCTATCCTCAGGGATGAGATCAGGAAGGTCCTTGGGGAGAAGAGTCTGACGCCAAAGACAAGGAGTAGATGTGAATAAGATGGCTTAGGAAGGGCAGAATAGAGCAGGGCCCCTCCCATGGGCCTACGTGCCTCCGCTTAATCAAGATGGCAATGGGCCCAGAAGCGTCATGGGATCTGTAACTGGGGAAGCCCTGGTCCCCTGAAGGCAGTCTGCCTGCTGAGCCAGTACCAGCGGGAGGTCATGGCTGGGCAGAAGGCACCAGAAAGAAGAATGAGGAGCAGTCAGCACCCTTCCACCCAGGAGCCGGGAGGTGGTGCCCAGCGGGAGCAGGACCCCAACCCTGACCCTGACACGGGCGAGGTGGCGATGGCAGTGCAGGGGCGGGCCCAGCTCCCAGGGCACGGAGAAGACAGAGCCCTGGGTGGCAGAGGCAGAATCAGGGCTGGACCGGGTCCCAGGACCCATGGCCACGGGCTGTGTTCCATCGGCTTCATCCTCAAACCTCCTGATTGCCTCTGATCACCTCTGTTGCTTTCTCTTTCTTGAGCTGTGTTTTATTTCTGAGGCATTCGATACGTAGTTATTTCACATTCTCTCTCTGATCAGGCCGATCTCTCTAGCCCTGTGGCGGTAAAAATGATTGGGTTTTCTGCTGGCTTTCTCTTCTTCTCTGCAGATTCCAGCTCACTTTAGGTCAATCTTTGCTCACATCCTGGCTTGTAACGATGTGCACAGACTGTGGGGACCCATGGGTCTCCCGCCAGCAGCCTCAGGGGCTCCATGCAGGGCTCCTGCTCGTGCTGCTAACAAGTCCAGAGTGAAAGACGAACTTCTATGGGGCGGTTCTCAGCAGCACAGGGACAAACCCCAGGACTAGAAAGCCGCCTTTCCCGCAGCTCCCTGCAGGCCTGCGGGCACAAGGTTCATCCCGGACAGCCGGCCCCACACAGCCTCAGCGGCCCTGGCACCAGCTCCCTGCACCCTGACTCTCCTGGTTCTCCGAGGACCTCTGAGCCTCATGATCAAAACCTCTAGAGAAACGTTGAGGAAAAGATGCGAGTCGTCCTTCCTCCACATAAGGCAAGGCTCAGAGGCCCAGGAAGACTCCTTTCCCTGCAGCAGATGCGGCTGCAGACACATCTCCTGGAAGGGAGGCCCCTGCGGGTAAGGGAGGCTGCAGGGGTATGGAGGTACCTTGCTGGCCTCTCTCCGAGGCCAACACAGCTGGCCTCCCCGCTGCAGAGGCACCTGGTGCCTGCACCTGTCCTCTCTGGTCTGTCCATCCCCTCGGGGTGCAGGTGCAGTCTTCAAAGTCTTCAGGGTCATCAAAGTCAAAGCACGGCAGAGCTACAGCTCAGGGTCCCTCGCCTGGGCCGCAGCCAGCCAAGCCTTACCCACAAAACCCTGCAAACCATCAAAATATGCTTACCTTCGCCCAGTCAAGCTCTCCCCTGTGCCTTCTGCCCTCAGGTTGCAGAGATGATGAGGGACACTGACACCCGTTCTCCTGGGTGGGTAGTGGCGTCCTCAGGACAGGGACATGGCTCTGGGCCAGTTTCCCCTCGCTGAGCACATGATTGAGAAATAAGCTCAATTCTCCAGCCCTCCATCTGCCATCACAGGGCCCTCGGAGCCGTGGGGGATGGGAGCAGGACTGCTGGGGGTGGGGTGGGGAAGGGGGACATAGGCCCGTGCCCGTACCCACTCTGTACCTGCATCTTCCTGAACAATGGAGAGCCCCGCCCTGGACTGCCGCTCGGACTCAGGAGGGTGATGGGAGCCACACGGTGGAAGCTTCCAGGAAGGCAGGAGGGTCTATGGAGACATGCAGGGGACTGGACCTCGTACTCACAGGTGGCACAAACCGTAGATGTCTGTGGGGCTCTGCTTCTCTGGTAGTGGAGCTGAAGGACGCCAGGCGCCCGCAGGACTCCTGCTTCAGTGGCCTTTCAGCATGGACCACGTTATCAGCCAGCACACCATCCTCGCAGGGGTCTCTGCATTGATGGCAGGATGCCCCCCTGCACTGGGGTCACACACGGGGACAGCAGCAATGTGTGCACGCCGTTGGCTGACAACACAGCCCCCGCCCAAGGGCATCAAAGGGCCCGTCATCCTCCAGCTGTCACTCTCCCAGGCACTCCCAGCCTCGCTGTCTATACCACATCTCCCAGGGCCTCATCCTACAGGGAAATTTCCTCCCCATCGTCGTGGCCTCTCTGAAGGGGGCTGAGGAGAGTCCCCACTGAGCGTCACTGTGCTCTTCTTGGGCTCCCCTCATGAGGAACTTGGGAAGGACTGGCCAGAGACATCCAAGAGGCAAGGTGCCCAGCAGATATCCATCCTGTGCCCCCCAGCCTGGTGCTCAGGGTTAGGCCCTGGCACCCTCCCTCTGGCCCCCCACCATTCGTCTGAGCGACTCAGCCCGGGGACCCCCAGCCACCCCCCAACACCAAACTGAAGTCTGGATCTGGCACTGAGAACCATGTGGGAGGGCCACAGGACCCCTCCCCCAACCCAGCCCAGCAGCCTGAAAAGTGTTTCTGCTCCAGAGCCTGGCTCAGGCACGCACAGAGCCTCCGGGCCATTCCCAGCCAAGCCCCCAGTCCGCTTGGCGACTTCTGGCTGACAGCTCCCCAGCCAGATGTTGACCAGAGACCGAGGGACACTTTGATGTTTCTTTAGCAATCTCTGGGGAATCCTCAGCCCCCACATCCACAGGAGATAAAAGCCACACATGGGTTCCCCTGGGTCTGCAGAGGAAAGGGTAGGGGAGCAGCAGTTGGGGTCACTGTCTCTTGGAGGGGACAAGCAGGACTGGGGGGCAGGACAAGAAGGACCGGGAGACAGGGAGGGTATGGGATGAGCAGACTGAAGGTCTGCACCCAGTAGAGGGACCCGAAACTCTGTTCCAGCAGGTGTCCCATGCAGTGAGCCCCACCAGCTCCTGGAATCACCCTGCAGGGATAGGGGAGGGAGCAGCGGCCCACAGGACTCTGGGGTGCAGACCCCGGACCTCCTGGGTGTCCATTCTTCCCCCTGTCTGGGCTTGTTCAGGAGTGTACCCCGAGGAGAGTGTCATTAGGAGGTTCTCTGGGGTCCCGGTTGCCACCCAGACAGGTCTGGGCCTCCACCCTCCCCTGTTCTCAGCCAACACAGGTGCACTGGCTTCCTCTATCTCCATGGGAAGATCACCTTTCTTACTACTGTGGGGGCCTAGAGAAGGGAGGATGCGATCTGATGCTGTCAAGCCTCTGTGGTAATGAGACGTCATTGGGAGACATCACAGCGTGTCCCCAGCTCTGCTACACAACCTGGTGGTGCAGCTGCCCCATTTCACAGCTGATGAAGTGGAGGCCGGGGCAAGTACGGAAGGCTCCTGAGACAGCAGAGCTAACACATTCCAAAGCCTGGGCCTGAACTCTCCGAGGCGGCTTTCAGCAGAGGTTGGGGCCTGGGGGCATCTGGGGTCACAGATGGCAGGACCCCTCTCCTCCCTGCACCCCATCCTGCTCCAGAGCCACGTAGCTGGCATCAGGGGTCCGAGTCTGTCCCACAGGGAGAGCCAGATCCGAAGGACACGCAGGTCAGCAGATATCTTGGGAACCAAAGGAGCTGCCTTGATTGAAATTTCAGATTTTTCAAACATAAGCCTAGAGAGAGAAACCTCGTTTGTGTAAAAAAATACCTCACGTTGGGGCACCGACCATATCCCATTTTCTATATGAATAATGCTTTCCCAGTGTGTTAAGTCTATAAAAGTTCGGGAGCTATACACTCGTAATATGTGCGCTTTTCTGTATTAAGTTAGATTCCAATAAAACGCTCTTTTAAAAAACGACATTTCAAGGCAATTTTCCTGAGAAAGGTCTTCCTAGCAACGCTTTCAAGCCATTCAACTCCTTCCCGGAGGCTTCAGGCAGCTAGAACCTTGGTCCTCATTTACATCAGAAACACAATATTTAAGGAATAATTTCTCTTTAAAATGATTTGTAAATAATGGGATGCTATTACAAAGAACGTGACAGCCCTTTATGAACTGATAGAAACAAATCTCCAAAACACGCCATTAGGGTATGGCGTCAGGTATGTAACCAGGGGCTGTCTATGTGATTTGAGGAAATAGGAAGGAAGAAAGGAAGGAAGACAGGCAGGCAGGTGAGCAATGTACATTGGTGACAATGTGTACATCCACGTGCCCAGCTCACGGAGGCCAACCTCTCTGATTCCCCTGGGCGGGGGGCGGGGGAGGGGGGTTCAGGGAGGGACTCCTGGGCAGCTGAGGGCAGGGCTGGGAGAAAGAAGCTTCTTTCCATTCTATCCCTTTTTACACTTCAGCATTTTGTTCCAAGTGAATTATTACTTATTAAAAATTAACTTGATTTTAAAAAGGTTAAGTCTTCTAAAGGGAAGACGTGTTTCCTATCATCCCCTACTCGCGAACCAACCTCCTTTCCAAGGGCTTCTCTTCCCTAAAAGGAAGAACTCAGAGACAATTCCCGCCAACTCCATCTGTAGTATCAGAAGGCAATCACCGTGACCTCGAGGGATCAGGGTTTACGCTTCAAGAGCTGAAAAATACAGATGATTCTTTCTGCATTAAGAATATGCAGGAATGCCCACATTTACTGCTGATCAAAATTCCTCAGGGAATCCTCAACCAGAGCCCCTGCTTTCAATTTTAAAAAAGCATATTTAAGCTGTGGAAAACGGTATGAAAACTTCTCAAAAAAATAAACACAGATTTGCACACCTATGTTCAAAACAGCACTATTCACAATGGGTAAGACATGGAAGCAATCCAGCATCCATGAATGGATGAATGGATGAGAAAGTGTGGTCTGTCCATAGAAGAGAAATGATGGAGCCTTAAAATGGGAGGAAATTCTGACCTATTAGAATATGGATGAGTGTTGAAGACGGGCACACTGAAGGGCCAATAGGAAAGAATAAATACTATAGGATCCCCTTCGAGAGGCCCCTGGACTCATCAGAGTCACAGAGACAAGACAGCAGAAGGGTGGTCACCGGGGGCTGGGGAGGGATGGGAACCTGCTGTTTCACAGGGACAAAGTTCCAGTTGGGAAAGATGGAAAGTTCTAGAACTGGATGGTGATGATGGGTGTACAACAGCATGAACTATGCACAGAAGTGATGACATGAGGGACAGCCCAGGGACACCCGTGTGCAGGTTGTGGAAGCAACAGCTGCCACAAAGCCACGAGGTAGGTGCAGGGTGACCCACACAACAGCAGAGGAAACTGAGGGACAGAGAAGTGAAGGGACGGGAGGAAAAGACTCAGAAAAGGAGGAAAGCCCGGGATGTTTTCATACTCGGTGTCCCAACTGCGGCCCCAGCCACCCGTGGCCAGGAAGGAGAGGTTTGCCCAGAAATGAGAGGAGGGCTCGGCCCAGCCACTGCTGTAGAGCTCCGGGCCTTGGATATCACCACAAGCCCAGACAGGCCCACAGGCTGTATGCACCCAGGCAGGGGGCTTCTGCAGGGCCAGGTGTCCCCACGGGAAGAATGGACCTGGAGGCTGGGTCTCCGACAGTGACCAAACCCAGCAGCTTCGTTCCAACAGTCCCGCGTGTTCCTAGATGCCTTTGAAAAAATAAG
Source organism: Meles meles (assembly GCF_922984935.1). Classification (NCBI taxonomy): domain Eukaryota; kingdom Metazoa; phylum Chordata; class Mammalia; order Carnivora; family Mustelidae; genus Meles; species Meles meles. The sequence goes on along the minus strand of NC_060074.1, from coordinate 46,302,983 downwards.
TAGCAGCAACGAGGAGGCAGTCGAGGAGAAATCGAGACACCAAAATGCTGGTCTTCACATACATTGATCCAATTCAAGACTTTGGGCATAAACAGAACAAGAAAAAAAATTAAAAAGAAGGAAACTCCCAGATAGAAACTTTTCTAATAAAGAGCTCACAGCTTGATACACAGACACTTTTGCGGGGGCTCTGCTGACTTCTCCCAGGCCACTGCTGCGTGTAAACAGTGTAATATAGTGATTCAATTTTCTAAGAATCCGTTAGCAATTAAACCCAGAATGTTTGGGAAGAGATATCAAATTCTAAAGAGAATTGCCATTTAAACTTTCACTTTTCTGAGCAACAAAGGGATAATGGGGAACAGCTAGGAAGTTTCTCTTGAATTTCAGTAAGGAAATTATAAAAATTGAGGTCAAACGCCCTTTGGGATTCTTTAAATGAATCTGTGACCTTGATATGCCAGCAGAAAGCGTCAAGGGCATTAGGATGGTCTTACGGGGCGTTCATCCACGTTTGTCCTGAATATCTGAGCTGGGGACACCCAAGGAATTCTCGGCACGCTGGTTAGGGGTCATAGGGAGCCCCGTTCATTCTAAGCAGATGGTTTTAAAAATACCGTCCATCTACTGTAGGGAAATGTGCACAAGAATATTCATCCAACAATGCTCCATAAGCAGTTAGGGTGTGTCTCCTGGGCAGCGCGTCCAAGGCCCCAGAAAGAGGCAGCGAGCCCTGTGTCAGGGACCCTGCTTTCCAGAGTCATCTGCCAGGTTCAGAAGCCTCCGGAAAGCGCCTTGGAGAGTGATGGGGATAGGGTCCTCAGGGCTCAGGGTTGTTGGAGAAGCCCAGGGGCCACTTCTAGCCCATGTGGACATTACCCTGGAGTGCAGCACTCCAGCTCTGGCTCCTGGGCGTCAGTCTAGACTGTCTCCAGTCTCACCAGCTGCCCTGATGGCCAGCGCAGGCTAGCTCCGAAACTCACAGCCCCAGCTTTGAGAAATCCCTCCATGCCCTCTCCTTCTGTCCACCCACATGTTCTACTTTTCCAGGGCTCAGTTTTTGCCTCACACAAACGCACGGTGTGAATTTTATCATGGAGGTGCTCTAGAAATGTAATTCATTGTGGAAATATGCTCTTGGAGGATACCACCAAGTACTTTGGCGTGAGCACGCCAAAGCTCAACCATTTATTCAGAGCCAGGAAGACTGGGGTCCGTTAATCAAACCTTGTGTGTGCAGGCCCCAAATGGAGAGCACCGTCATGCCCAGAAATTCTGCTTGAAGGAGGAACGAGTTTCTATGAGGAAAAAAAAAAAAAAAAGATTTGAAAATTTTAAATACTAAGAAAAAATTTTAAAGAAGGAAAAGAGACCAACGAAACAGTGCAGAGAAGGGTTGAGAGGACCTCGTGCCCTCATCCCAGAAGCAAACGAGGTGCATCCGTGTGACCGAGGCAGAGGGTGCCCCATGGTGAAGTTACAGAACGGTGAGGTTTGCTTCCACCCGAGCTGTCTGGCAAGAGCTCAGGCGCCTCCAGAAGCAGTGACCCCACACTTCCGTTGGCCAGTGATGACTCTCACCTTGGAAATGCACAATGGCCTGCAGCTTCTAAGCAAAAGCCGCCTTTCCCCTCATACTCCCCACCAGGCTCAGAGCGCTCCCCCTGTTCCCCTCAGAAACGTCTAGAAAGAATTCTAGAACGAATGCTCCCCCTGGGCTTCCTCCCTCTCCCTTCCCCAAGTTGGCTCCTCTGATCTCTCCAGGTATCTCTGTCCAAAGACAGCTTCCGTCCTCATCTCAGTCCTCACCTCGAGCCCTGGGACCCACGTCTTCCCTCTGGGAACACTCATCTCCCTTCTCTGCCACGGCCATGCACGAACCAAGTCCCCTTCCCCTCGGGCCACTCCTGTGTCCCCCTGACAAAGCTCCTGCCCCTCCACGTGGAGGCCAATAGAGCAGCTCCTCAAGGGTCCGCCCTGGGCCTTCTGTCGCCACCTGCATGCGGGGGATGCACAGATTTGTACGTTCAGTGCTGGCTTTTCCTTGGCACTCCAGACCCAACTATGCACAACCCGCCGGACACCTGTGTGTGACTGTTGCACGGACGCCTCACACAAGACGCATCCACACGAACTCCCAAGACCCCCTCCTGGACACCTCCTGGGTGTGGTCCTCTGCTAGGGTCCCTGTGGGGGTGGAGGGTCCCGCCATCTGCCCCGGGCTACAGTCCAGGGTCTCAGGAGTCACCCCACACACACCCGCCAACCCCGCATATCTCATCCAATGCAAGATCACGTTCCCAGACGTTCCTGATTTTTCCTCATATTTCTCTATTTCTCTTCATCTCCACTGCCAGCCCCTTAACACAAACTACCCTCCTCTCTCCCCTTGACATCAGCAATGGCCTCGAGCTCCCCGACCCACTGCATCTGTTCTCCACCCTGCAGCCCCTGTGATCTTAAAACCCAAGTTCATGATGTCAATTTCTCTCACCTCCCATGGGGGACAGGTGCCCACCTGACCTGTCCACAGCCTCTGAGGGGTCTCCAACTCCCTTCTGCACCACGATCCCACCCTCCGTTCCAACCCTGTGGCCCTTCCCTTTTCCCCCTTTGACAAGCTTCTACACGTCTTGGCCTTTGCTAGCCCTGCGGCCACCTGACCTCCCACATTTGCCTAATTAATTGCGTGTCCATGTGTCCTCTGCAAAGCTTTTCCCAGTCCTGTTGACCAGGCCAGAACCACAGCTCACTACAAGGTTTTGTGGTAGCATGTGTTCCGTCTTCTCTGTCAATCCATTCTCTGCCCACAGCCGCTGAAGAATGAAAACTGGACCTATTCCTCTCCTGTTGAACACTGTCCAGTAGATTCTCACTTATGCGCAAAAAGAGATGCACACTCGAAGCTGCCCACAATGCCACCCGATCCCTCCCTGACGTTCCAGTGCTGCGGAGCCTTGCACACCCTTGAACACCAGCTCGGGCAGACTCAGAGCTCCCTCCCCTGAAGGAAGACACTGGTCCCTGCTCATCCTCCAGGCTGTCCTCCCATGTGTACTGTGAAAACATGCAGCGTGAGCATCACCGTCCCAACAGACGGTCCAGTGCACAATCCAGGGCTGCTAACCTCAGGCTCCATGCCAGGCAACAGTCCCTAGAACTCACTCACCTTCACACTTGTAACGGAGGGGCGTCCCCATCCCTCATGCTGCCAGCCCCCGGCAGCCGCTGTCTGCTCCCTGCTTCCCCCAGTCCCACAGTTCTGGGAAGGGCCATACAGTATCTATCTCTTGATGACCGGCTTATTTCACTCCACATCACATCCTCAAGGGTCATCTTGCTGTCGCCCCTCACCCGTCCTCATCCTCCTGGGGGGTGAGTCACATTCCATAGATTCCAGAGTGTACATGCCACACCGTCTTCTACACCCATCTGCCCAGGGCGTACTTGGGCTGGCTTCACGTGGTGGCCACTTGAGTAACGTGACAACACACGCCAGCATGACAAACCTTCTAGAGATCATGATTTCCGTTCTTTTTGGTAACTCTCAGGGAGCAGAGAGTCATCTGGTAATTCTCATTCTAATTTCCTGAGAAGCCTCCATCATATTTTCCTTAGGGGCTGCTCCATATGCATTCCCATCAACAGGGCACGAGGGTCGCCAGCATCCCACACCCCCAACAACACTCATCATCAGTTGTTGTTTGAGAGAAGCCCCCCTCGGTGTGCAGTGTTACCTCATCGTGGTTTTGAATTGTGTTTTCCTGGTGCTCAGTAATGTGGAGCATCTTTTACTGAACCTGTTGCCTATTTCGATGCCTTCTTTGGCAATATGTCTATTCAAGTCCTTTGTCCATTTTCAAATGTAATTTTTTTTTTTTTTTTTTTGCTGTTGAGTTATATGAATTCCTTGTATATTTTGGATACTAACCCCTTATCAGATACATGGTTGACAAATATTTTCTCCCACTCTGCAGGTTGCCCTCTCACACTATTGATGGGTCTCTTTGCTGTGCTGAAGCTCTTTGGTTCAATGGAGTCCCATTTATCTATTTTCGCTTTTGTCGCCTGTGTTTTCAGGATATCTAGGAAATCACAGCCAAAAGCAATGACAAAAGCTTTCTTCTAGGATTTTTATTTTCAAGTCTTATGTTTAAGTCTTTAATTCCTTGTGAGTTGGGTGTTGTGTATGGTGTGAGGTAGGGGTCCAACTTTACTCTTCTGCATGTGGCTGTCCAGCTTGCTTTCCCAACACCACTTGTTGAAGAGACTGTCCTTTCCTGACTGTGTATTCCTGGCGCCCTTGTCAAAGACCAGATGACCACATGTGCATGGAGGCCTTTCTGGATTCTGCCCCATGCCCTCCATCTCTATGTCTGTGTTTATGCTAGTTTCACACTATTTTAATTCCTATAGGGCTGTGATATATTTTGAAATCAGAAAGTGTGACATCTCCAGCCTTGTTCTTCTTTCTCAAGGTGTTTGTGCTGCTCATGGTCTTTTGTGTTTCCATATGAATTTTTGGATGGGTTTGTATTTCCATATAAAATGCTATTGGGATTTTGAAAGAGATTGCATTGAATCTGGATGACTGCATTTTAATAATACCACATTTTCCAGTCCACAAATGCAAGATGTGTTTCCATTTATTTGTATCTTTTTAAATTTCCTTCACCAACATTTTGTAATTCTCAGTGTATAAGTTTCACTTCCCCAGTTAGGTTTATTCCCAAGTATTTTATTGTTTTTGTTGCTCTCCTTACTGCCTTTTCAGAGGGTCCATTGTTGGTGTACAGAAACAGCAGATTGTATTTTTATTTTGTATCCTGCAACTTTGCTGTATTCAGACAGAAGCCCTAGCAGGTGCTCCGATGAGTCTGAAGGTCTCCTACAGGTGAGATCACGTCATCTGCAAACAGAGGGAATCTTATTTCCTCCTTTCCGTTTTGGATGCCTTTTCTTCCTTTTTCTTGCCTAACTGCCTCTTCTCCATCCACTGAAATGTCACGGTGTCCCTACTCCAGCCATCCCGTCTGTGGCTTTCCATCATGAAGCATTTCATCATTTCATAGCACCTGTCCCAATTAGGGATGTGACATTCTGTCCACTTGCATAACGGCCTTTCGGAGGTGGCCACATCTGCATCCCCAGAGACTGTAACTGCATTTGGTTACCAAGCAAAGGAGGCATCAGTTTGTCCACCAGTTGACCCTAAAACAGGGAGTGTCCTGGACCATGTGGGGCTGCCCTGTGCCATCGCAGCATCCTTAGAGAGGAAGCGGGAGGCAGGAAGGGAGAGTCCAGGGAAATGTGGCCATGGAAGTCAGACTGGAGGGATGCTGCGCTGCTGGCTTTGCAGACAGAAGAGGGCCAAGGAGCACGGGCATCTCTAAAAGCTTGAAAAGGTGGGAAACAGCCTGGAGCCTCAGAGAGAAGCAGCCCTACCAGCACCCGGGTGTCAGCCCCAGGACACCCATGTCAGACCTCTGACCTCTGACCTCCAGAACCATACCATAATTAAGTTCATGTTGTATAAACCAGCCCGATTGGGGCAAATTATTGCAGTTGGGGCAGAAGACACACAGCTGTGTGTGTCCTTCTCCTTTTGTAGGCAAACTATAGGGCCAGGAGGCCCCCATTTTCCACAGTCCACAGAGAGCCTGGCAGAGTGCTTGGAGTTCAATATGTGCTCAGCCACTATTTGTTGAAAGAATGAATGAATGAAGAATTCTGAAACAACAATCGCTCAGGTTAAATACTTATACATTTTTCCAAGTCCATGTAGGGAGAGCAAAAAAGCATAACCACTCCGAATTAAAAAAAAAAAAAAAATCGAACTGTTCTTTAAAATACCTTGTGTCAGCTAGGTCCTTCCCCTCTGCTCCCCGGGCCCCACAGCATCCTACAGTAATGGGAACCTCTGAAACACCCTCACCGTGGCCTGCCTCACACGGGGAATTTCACCTCCCTACAGAATTGGAACATGGCTAACAGGTGCTTTTGTTAACGGGCAAACGGAGCCCGGGCTGTAAGCAGTGCCTCCCATAGGTGTGAGTCCCCCGGGAGCCCGTACCCTGGGAACTGGACCGTGGAGGATATGAGCTTTCTGTTCTCTGCTTTGTCTCTGGCTTCTTCACACAGGCAGAAAATCCCAGGGAGCATAAGGCACTGGCTAAGGAACCAGAGAGCCGGCAGGACTGGAGCCCCACAGGGAGGAGGGCCCCCAGGGACACGGAAAGCTCTCTCCCAATCCTTCTCCTTCTTGCATCCCTGCTCTCTCCCTCTGTCCCCTTCTTCTCTCCCTGCAGAAGAAACAGCCCAGGTCCTCGGGGACCACTGGCAAACACCCCGCGGACAACCAGTAGATGTTTGCTGAACCGTGTAATCAAAAGGCAAATGCCTAGAAGGGCAGGAACTGATGTGAAGCCGAGCATGTGTGAAAGGGAGAAAATTCTAAACCTAAATCATGGGAAACTCAAGTTGGATATGTGACTAGACAGACATGACAGATATAATTCGACGCTGATCTGCTGTGAGAAGCAGGAGAGGGGATGCAGATGGTGTTTCCAAGGAAATTGGGCGGAGGGCTCCAGAAAGAGCTCGGGTAGTGGGGACCCAAGCTGGACACCAGTTCAGCCCCGCACCTGGAGAAGTGACAATGCCATGGAGGCCGGGCGATCACTGTCCCACATCTTCAGGGTGAAAAGGGGCAGCCAAGGGGAGACGGTCCTCAGGTGCTTGGGAGCCAAAAAGAGGGGAAAATAGGCTACTGCATCAAGAATACAGCTACAAGAGAGATGTGACACAGTCATCTGTCAGAAGCCAGGCTCCGAGGCTTGTTCTGGAAGAGGACGGGCTATCCCGCAATCGTCGTCCTGGGCTGGCCCTTCCCATCTGGGCACTTGGCCGTGGAGCATCAGCACCTTGGGGAAGGTATCTGGGAAGGGAGTGCCTAGGGCAGGTGTCACTGTGTGGCTTCACCTCCTCTCCACTGGTGACAGCCTCTCCCATCCCCCCAAAAACCTCGGACAAGGCACTCGGTGAACTCAAGCCCAGCTTGCTGCATCGCCAGCATCCTCGGGGAATCCTGCCAACTCCCTGCGGATCATCATTCTCGGCAGGGACAGAGAATGTCCTGCCCGTGTTCTGGAGACAAGGTGGTAGGAGGACAGCCCCTGAAAGCACCATCTGTCTGTTTTACCGGCAAGTCCACAAGAGCAAAGAAGGCAAAGTACAACAAACAAATGGGGTCTAGATCCTCGCCCCGCAGCAGGCACCTCTCAGAGGCCAGCCATGCACATAGCACTGCAGGCCAGAGCGCAGAGCTCAGCGCTCAGAGCTCAGCCTGGGCACGCCCATCAGTCAGCACCTGCTGACTGTTTCACCTTTGCTGCTTTTCACCTCTGTTTTTAGGTCATGGCCAACACACAGGACAGAGTGGACAAGGCACTGATGGACAGGGGACAACAGTCATGCGGGGAGAGGAGGGGCGGAAGGGGAAGAATAATCGATGACATTTGGCACTGGGGAGGGACAGACAGGTGCATCTTGTGTGTTCACAGCCCCTCATGATGACCACGTGCCCATTGCAGGAGAACTGACCTCTTCCATCCTAAGGTCTGGATCTGCCCAGGGGCCGAGTGGTGCGGAGGACATACTTGGTCCCTGATGACCAGGAGGCCGTCTGTTCCCCGTCCTCTTAACACCCGCTTGCCGCCACCCTCTGGATCTCCCAGCTTCTCTTCAATATTGTGGAGTCTCCTTAAAATTTGCATTTCCACATGCAGGGCACAGCACTTTCTCTGCCCTGGATCTAACACCATCAGCTGTAGACACTCACCTTTCACCAGCCAGCACGGGTCAAGGACATGTGCCACCAAATCCCCAGGATGGAAGGAGGAGGGCCCAGTGCCACCCAGCAGTTCCGCCATGTTGCAGAATTCTTTCAGCTCAGAGCAGAAGGCAGCAGGGCGTCGTACGTATCCCGTCACTATACAGGGATGGATACGGGCTCACTGGACCAAAGCGTGCTGCTGACATTGGAGGAAAGTACGGAAGGGCACTCACAGCGAGTATAACGAGTGCGTATAATGAACAGACCATAATGGATCCCATAATGCTGGAAGGGAATTACTTCAGATACAACAGGGCTATAATTTCAAACACAGCGCGCTGCTCCTTGGGTCAGCCTTAAACACAGTACACACGTATCATCGGTCCGAGTGTGATTTAAAGAAAGACTCTCCTAAAAATAAACACGCCAAAGATTTCTTTAACTCACCAATGAGGGGTCCACGAAGATGGCAAAGCCGAGACAGAGAGTGTGTGGGGAAATGGATAGTCACAAGCAATGTGAGAAGAATGTTGGCAAGAGGTTGCCAGGTCGGCGGTAAAACCCGTTAGGTCCGGCAAGGCGACAGAACCGTAAGGTTGCCAGTTCCCGTTCCTAAGAGTCACGAGTCACTTGTATCCCCGCCAACAAAAATCTACAATTCACGTGACGTTTCGCCCAGTCTAGGTCCTGCTCAGTAAATAATGTGTCAGACATAGATGCATTCCCTTCGAGAACCAAATGATTTTCAGGGGGCCCCATTAGCTATTGCTCAAGATGACATTAAAGGACAGTAACCCATTCTTCTGCTTTATTTACAAGGCTTTAACAATGGTTTTTCTTAGCGGAATATTAGAAAAGGGGAATGAGATTACTGTTATTTGAAGGTGTATTTGTGTGTAGAGATTCAAGGGCATCGCAGAGAAACCTATAGAGCTTGCTAGGGGCTGAATCAGTCCCCCCGCATTCATTGGTTGAAGATGTAAGCCCCAGTACCTCAGAGAAGGCCGGACAAGGACTGAGTCAAACAAGGTTATGTGTGGGTGGTCCCTGAGCCAATATGACTGGTGTCCCTGCAGGAGGAGATCAGGACACAGACAGCAGGACGACAGTGTGAGCACAGAAGGAGAAGGTGGCCATCTACACGCCAAGGAGAGGGCCCTCAGGAAGACCAAGCCCTACTCATACTTTGTGCCCCCAGAGCAAGGGGACCCTTCACGGCCACGTCCTGGGCTAGTGGCTGCATCCCCCGGGGGCCAGCGCGTTCTGCTTTCCCCCACGAAGGACTGTGCAGGCCAGCTGCACCGGGAATAAGGAACTCAGAATGCACAAATGCAGAATGTTACAGAAGAGAAACTGTGTTCACATTTGGAAGAAATGCCCTAAAATATTTGGCAACACATTTAACAAGAAACAGGCATAGTCCATAGTAGTGTAATGAAACATACACAACTTTCCTGAAGGACACGCGGGCTTGTTGAAACAAAGACACATCTTGTTTCCGGATGTAAAATGTACAGGTAACGATGTGAAACCTCCCAGACTAAGTATTAAATTCAACCCAACTCAGACTGACCTGGTAAAGGGATTTTTTTTACTTGAGAAGTTGATTCTAAAATTCTACTGGAAGGGTACACAAATAAATAAAAACTGCCAAGAAATTTATGAAAATTAAGACCATCCTGGGAGACTTTGCCTATTTAATAAATCAAATTATGGAACAATATTAATCAGAACAATTAGATGCTGGCACAGAAATGCACAAACGGATCAATGGGACGGACAGACAGCTCAATACATACACTCCAAAGTGGCCATTTATTGTATTATAATAGTATTTATAATATAGGTGCATTTCAATTCAGTATGGAGACTTCTCATTACATAGAGTTGGAAATATGTTTCCCACCCGAAAACCAAATTCTTATTTCTTTTCACGTTATATTCAAACACAGACTCCTGACAAATAAAATGTCCAAATATTTTTAACTATTAAAAAAAAAGCAGAAGAAAATACAGGGAAATACCTTTTTACTCTCCCGGGGTAAAGAAGGGCTTCATCATCAGGGTATGAAATCCAGAATCCATAAAGGAGCACATGGATGGATTTGGCCCCATGCATGGTTTTAACTCCCAGAGAGTAAACAGTGTTGAAACTGTGGATGGGGGCAGATGTCACCAACAGTCGTGATGGGAGAAGGCTCATGTCTCCAACAGCCAGCTCATATCCTAGAAGGCTTGTGTAACTTAAAAACTTTGATTCTGAATTTCTACTGAGAGTATAAATATCTAAAATTTGCCCCAAAGCTTTTATATCTCAATAAAAAGATTTTAGAATTTGTTGGGAAAAGTGCCAAATGGGAGCTCCTTCAGAGGCCCTGGGAATATTCTAAACCTGGACTTGGTGGGGGTCCTGCGGGGGCAAAGTGAGTGAGAACATGTCAGGCTGAACACACGGGTGAACGTACTTTCACCCCCAATGAAAACGGCGTGAAAGTGTGGGCAGATCCAGAGCTTGGAGAAGACAGAGTTTAAACTCTGACGCACACTTTCTCAACTTGCTTCCATCCCGTGTCCTCTACAGGCCCCGTTTCATCAAGCCTCATCCCTGCCCGGGAACCATCCCCAGCTTCCCCGTCCCCACCTTCCCCGCTTCTGCAGAAAGTTGTGTAAGAAGTGGGTGTGGGCAGGATTGTCTCCTATGGTCCCTGTGCTGTTCTGACAGCGGCCACCGGCCATCGGAGATCACCACGTTAGAGACATGTCCCTGCCTGATGGGGCCACTCTGAGGACTCCCAGCCCCGCCTGCCCTCCCTCCAGGCCTCTCCCTGCACCTTCCCGTCCACTTGGCCTTCGGCGCCTCCCCAGTGACCCAGCACCCCTGTGGCCACCTCGTTGGGGCAGCTCCAGCCAGAAGTAAGGCCCATCCTGCCCAAAGAGGGGCCACTCCCTAAGATGAGGGCCCCCTCCTGAAGCTGCTGTGTGCCCCCCTTGTGGCAAGCAGGCTGGAAGTGGGGTGTGGGAGCCAGGTGCAAGAGAGCCGCTGCCAAGCTGGAGAAGCAGGTGATTGGAAAGAACACAGGGGGGAAGGGAAGGGCCCGGAACACCTCACAGGGCAGGGCAGAGCACGAACACCAGGCCAGCCACCAGGGCCCCTCACCCAGGCCACAGATGCCTCAATCCTGGGCAGGGACTCCTCCCTGCAGGAGGACCAGCAGCCAGGGCTGGAGCCATAGGCAGGGCAGGAAGCCCAGGAGATCAGCCCTCAGCCTGCTCAACATGACCTGATCTACCTGCCAGCCCAGCTGGACAGCAGGTCTCCTGGGAGCACCATGGAAACAATAGGAACGATCGCCCAGAGTGGCTCTGGGAACGCCGAGAGGGTTGGGAGCCACAGGGCTTTCCGTTGTGGTGATGTCACTGACTTCTCCATTTGTTTCGAACTTTTCTCTCTCTGCAGTTTGGGGCAAGATGATGTAGCCTGGATGGTCTCATCTGTAAAATAAAATGATGTCATTTTCCAATGCCACCAAAGCCATGGGCATCGGAGGAATAAGAGAAAAACAGAGACGGACAGCCTTCAAGGAGTTTGGCTAACGTGGGAAGTGTTCATACCAGACATGTGTGAATTTCATCCTATTTTGTGTCCAAACCTCCAGTTAGGGAAGACCACGGGGTCGGTGACGTGAGAGGGCTCATCCTCCTTAGGTCAGAGCAGGGTCCAGAGGAAACCCCAGCACTGGGAAACCTCACCAAGGGTGGGAGAGGGACCCAAGAGACAGGTTCCAAGGAATGAGCACCAGGGAAGTGAGCCCTGTGCACTTGCACACGCACTGGGCCGTGGTGTTGGATGGTGCTCTGTCCCGGCCACACTCTCCCAGAGGGGCCTCTCCTGAGGCCCAAGGGCAAGCCTAGGGTGGGGGAGGGCTAGCTTCCTAGAGGGTCTGGGGTCTGGGCGTCTAGAGGCGCTCGGGTGACAGGCTGGTGGTGGTGATCTGCTCCCTAGAGTGCTTGCCCAGAGTTGGGATGTAAGAGACCCCAGCATGATCTTTGGTCCCAGGAGACAGCCTGCAGGGCCACATGAACCCAGTTTACACGTTGTGTGTGTGCGCATGCATTCCGACTGAGAGGACAGGACCAACGTTCCAATCTTGTCCCATACCCTGAGTCTGGGAGAGATGGAGGATCAAGAAACAGCCGTGACTGGCCCACAGGTCAGAATTCGGGGAGGTCAGCATTTCCCCAAGGGCCACTGTGATGGGGAAAGTGACCGTTGGCTCTGGACCCAAGATGGGGGTCCCACCTAGAGGAGCAGACTTAGGGCCATGTGGTACGAGCAAACTTCCGACTCTGAAAGCACTCCCAAACTCAGAGCATTTGGGTGTTATTTTTATAAAGGAAAGTGATTTTTTATTAAGAAATCTATCTTTTCTTATGACCTTACACTTAACTGATGGAGCAGAAGAGATACAGAGATGCCCATCTCCTTTCTCTGTGGTCAGAGCTGGCAGGTGCTCAGTCCCTCTGGTCACCGCTCTTCTGAACTGCTCCTGGCAGAGGGTGTCTCCACGATGCTGAGGAGCAAAGCCAGAGGAAGAAACGCTCCTCTGTGCACGTTACGTGCAAATTCTGCACAAGTCTCTGGGGAAGGTATCCTCTCACAACCGCTGTGAACTCAGATATTAGAATAGAAATCTTGTATACGAAAAACCAGGACTCTGAAATGTAAGATTCTTGCCCAAGACCACACAGCAAGTAGAAGATCCAGTAAGGGCTGTTCTGTGGCTCTGGGGCCCATGGAAAGGGTGGCATCAGAGGTCTCCGGAGAAATGCCTTTTGTGGGGAAATCTGGCAGCCCTTGAACCCACTGGCCTTTGCAGCTGGGCCTGCCCAAGGGGCAGAGCCATCAACACCTTTACTGGATGCCCCTCAGCCATCTCCGAGTGGAGCTCCCAAGCAGCTTCTGGTTCATGATCTCTCTGGGTCTAGCAAGATTGCAGCATGAACCAGCCCCAGAGCCCCCAGGAGGGCACATGGAGGGGAAGGGACCATGTCTCCCCACTTTGTGCCTCAGACCCAGGATGCCAGAGCCACACCTTAACATGCCAGGGGACTTAGTGCAGCATTTTCCTCGAGACACATAGAAATGAATTTCCATGTTTATAAAACCATGAATTATTGAAAAGCACTCAGGAATTTTGTGTTCCATTTATACGAATCAATGAACAGAAAGCTATATTCAACCTTTGCTTTTCTGCTTGGGGTTTATAAAGAACCAACAATATCAAATATATATGGAGAGCAATCGTGGTCACAGTTGGAATAAATAAACAGAAAAGACTTTGAAAGAAAGGTGAAGAACCTGTAGGAAGCAAATGACTAGGTGAGTGGGTAGGTAGATTTGTTTTTAATTTTCACAGATAGTTTCAAAGATACACAAGAACAGAAAAGACAGGATGATGAGTGCCCAGGATCCCATCCCCCAGCATCGATACACGTCCTTCTGCACTTCCTCTCATACGTAACTGTTCCGCGCTTCTTAAAGCCACAACAAATTAAGATGAATGAACTGAAGACATGAATAAAGGCACACACATTCTGCAAATGTACTTGGATAGAAATGTCCGAGTACATAAAAATGACCATAATTCTTAAATAAGATCTATTGCGATCTCAATTAAAAATTCCAATGGAAAATTTTTTTTGCATTGCCAAAATAATTCCAGAGTTCAGGCAGAAAAAAAGAAATACATTGAAGTTGCCAAAAAAAATTTGAAAAGAGGGCAATTTGATTTACAATGTATTAAACAATACAGCCATAAAAAGCACCCTTAGAAAAAGTCAACCAATTTAGAGATAAACTATTATAATCCACAAATGAATTTGGTACAGTTGCTGGTATAAAATCGACATGCAAAGATTAACTATTTCCTTGTGAGTAACACAAACACAAAAAGAAACTCTGGGATCTAGCCCTCATATTGAGCTCCCTGCTCAGTGTTGAGTCTGCTTCTCCTTCTCCCTCAGTGATCTCTCTCACTCTCACACTGTCTCAAATAAATAAATAAAAATCTTTTAAAAAAGGAAAAAGAAAACTTTGCACAGAAATCCACAAAACAATATTGAGAGAAATTAAGCAGTTCTATGTAAAGAGAGATCCAAAAAAGGATGTACAGAACCTCTCCTAGAATTTTGCAAAATGTCACTGAAAGAAATTTTAAGTTCTAAATAAGTGGAAAGCTTTGCTTTGGTGGGGATAATTCTCCCCCAAATTAATCTATAAATTCAAGGGAGCTCCAGTTAAAATCCCAACCAATATTTATAGAAGTTTGTAAGCTGACTCAAATACTCATAAGTGCCCAAGGTAATCTTGAAAAACAAGCACAAGACGTTATAAATAAGATTTACCATAAAGATGTAGTTAGTAACTACACAAATGAGATGTTGGCCCAGGGATGGACAAACTGACTGATGGTACATACAAAGTGGGGTCTGGAAACAGACACACACATACACAATCAACATGGTAGAGAAAGGACTTTTCTTTTCATAATTGGAGTTGAGTCCAATTATGAATTATTGGACTCCAATTGAGTCCAATGAGCCAATATTTAAAGAAAGTGTATGCATAAGGAAATTACCTTTGAGAAAAGCTGTACAAACATGTAACCCTCCAGTAGGGGTGAGAGTCTATTAAGTTCCTAATCATCAGCATGTATCGTCAGTTTCAAATCTTTCCGAATTTGACTGCAAATAACTTTACCATTGTTTGTGAGGCCGAACAGTGCTTCATCTCCTTGTGGTATGTTCCCATTGCTTCTTTAATGAATTGCCTGTTCATGTCTGTTGCCCGTTTTCCTACTGAGATGTTCAGTTTCTCTTTGTAATTTGTCATTTACTTTGCAATCTTGCTAAGTATTAAAGGTTTATTTCTCTATCTGCTGCGTTTGAAAATGTTGTGTCAGCTAATACTGACTGCTGGGTCAGATGGAAGGTGCTCTGATGCTGCCTGGGCCCCTCCTGGCTGAGGCACGACTGGCAGAGAGCCCCCACCATCAGCCCTCAGCAGGCATTGCCTCAGCAGCCAGAAGCCATAGCTTCCACAAGGCTCTCCCTTCTTCCTGGCTCACTTGATAACAAGTGTGGGAGGGTTACAGAACCCAGTCCTAGTCCCAGCCCCAACAGAGGACACTTCTGCAGGACCAACTGCTTCTGACCTCTCTGGGGGTCCTCTGTGGGTTCCACTGAGCTGCATCAGCCCCACCTTCTCCCTCTGCCCAGCAGTGTTTCTCTCCCCTCCCTTCCCTGATGCAAAGCCTCCCGCATGCCTGCTGCCCACTTATTTCCCACCAGACTGGCTCCTGGGCGCCCACCCTCCAAGTGCTCCAGCTGTAATGAAGACCCTTACATAGTCAAATCTGTCAGTCTTCTGTTTTCTGTCTGTTGAACACTTAGAAAATTTTCCCACACTCCCAAGATTATGTGAATATTAAATATTTAGACTGAGAGAATGAACACACCTGGAACATAAGTGATGGAAAATGTAAGAGGAAAGAATTGAACTTCATTTTTCTCCCCAAAGGCTTAGGTGGGAGGCACAGAAGCCTTTAGTGAGCAATCAATCCTTGTGCCAGTGGTTTGAAATATCACCTTAATAATAGAGTAAATTATTAAGGGTACTTGGATTTGTTGCTGGGCTTCCTAATCTATGAATCATGCCTGTCGGTCAATTCCTGGGCCAGTCCACTGGATTTTAATTCTGTAGCTGTCTGCGTGGTCCTGACAGGGCTGGCCCCCATGGCTCTCCCCTCCTACCAGCACAGAGTGACACCGAGGAACTGGACATACAGAGGGGAGACCCCTGTAGTGCAGCCCCCCTCCACTCCCACGTGGGCACCCTGAGCCACAGTCACTCCTGAGGCCTCCTGAGGACCATTGCCCCAGTCTGGACCCCCTGGGCCACAGAGACCTCCTCCCTGCTC
The DNA here is from genome assembly GCF_922984935.1 of Meles meles. Lineage (NCBI taxonomy): Eukaryota > Metazoa > Chordata > Mammalia > Carnivora > Mustelidae > Meles > Meles meles. The sequence goes on along the minus strand of NC_060074.1, from coordinate 46,287,170 downwards.
TGCTCCCTCACTGTCACTCCCCGTGGGACTGCTGCCCTCTAAAGTGGCTGCATGTCCATGTGCCCCAGGCTGTTTTCCAGGAAGGCACTCAAGTGTGAAATTGGTAAAGTTAAGCTCTAGCAATTGGCTGAAAGTCCTGGCGGACCCGAGGGGCTGCATTCTCCTACAAGGAGGGGAAGCTGGGGAAACGGCAGATCCCTCCAGCTGGTCCAAGGGCCTGGGGTAGGGGGATGGCCTCTCCTCCAGGCTTGTGGGACCTTGCCTCCCTCCTGTGCACCCCCGGGAGTGAGCAATGACCCTTGCCTCCCATGGCCATGTTATGTGGATCAAGAGGCATCAAAGACCGGGGATTTATGGATGCAGGAACCATCACTCCACCAAGAGCTGCTTGAAGGCAGGGTCTCTGAAGGTCCCCAGGGGACATCTGCTGCATGAGGACACCCCCCAAGGTGATGACTGCCTTCCTCTCCTCCGTGACCGGCAGCTCTCACCTCCAAGGCCAAATCCAAAATAACCACGGATGAGAGCAATATCCAAAAGGAGTAATTTCCCACCTGCTCTGGGCCTTAACAGACCTGGGCTGGCAGGTGTGGAGCCCCGTAGGGCTTGGCATGGCATGGTGCCCTGCTCAGGTCTTCTGGGAGAGTCCCCCAAGGCAGTGGAGGGAGGGGTGGGGGCTCCTGTGGGGCCATTCTCCATGCACGCTCTCGGAGGGAGTTTGTAAACCCTGTGTTGCGTGAGGCGTGGGCCAGGCAGAGAGTTAACAGAAAAAAAAATCAGTAATTATAAATAACAGTTGAAAGAGGGTTGGGGGCCCGGGAGCCTCACCCCTGGGGCCTCGGGTGGCCGCTTGGACCCCAGGCCGCACCGCGGAGTGAACCCCTGGCCCCTCCCAGGGCAGACGGAGCTGGCGGGTGGCCAACTTCCGCCTCATGCAGACCCACGCTCTAGCCACTAACCCGCCTGGTCCCTGGAGGCCCGTTCCTGCAGGCTGGGTGACCGTCAGATTGAGAACGTTCCTTTGTGTCCCAAGTATCAATCCCGCGATTTCTTTTTAAATATTTCTACCTTGAAATAATTTTAGACTTCTAGAAAAGCTGCAGAAAGAGCCCCGAGTTCCTGGACGCCCTTCGCCCACGTGCCTAGGGCCAATGCTCCATGCAGCTATGGCGTGGCATTCGTCCTCGGACAACAGCTCCAGGACACCAGAGCCAGCGTTAGTTAAATGACAGACCTTATTTGGGTTTCATCTGCTTGCCACAAATGCCCTTTTTCTGTTCCAGGAGCTCACATTACATTTAGCTGTTATGCATGACCTCCTTTCGAAAGCCTCCAAGAACTTATTTACTTTTTCGTGGTGTCTTTCTGGGACCTTACACCACTTCCATGAGCTAGAAGTGTGGGTGTGGACGCATTAGGGGACAGCCAGTTACACGCTATGGCAAGTGTCCCTGCCCGGCATATACCAAGAGTGTCTAATCCAGCTTTCGTGAGCCAGCAAAGTGGAGGCCGACTGACACAAGGCAGCCTTGGGTCCCTGCCGTCCATGGGGACAAAGGGAAGTGCCCACTTTTGCTCCTAGCTGGTGTAGGCAGCCGATGATGGCTCAGCCACACGTCATGCTGCTCGGTCATCTGGAAAGGGCCCTCAATCCGCCCCGGGGCTTAGGAACAGATAGAATCTGGAGCCCATTACAGTACAAAGATGCCCCAGAGGCCACGTTTGTGCCCCGCACATCGCCGTGACGATCAAGTGTCTGCCGCAAAGGCTAGGGCTCCTTGGGGTTGCTGTTAGTGAGGGGCTGCTCCCGGCGTTCCGGGGTGCTGCCAGGAGCCCTCCATAATCAGTATCTCTGTGTGAGGCCTCAAAGCAGAAGCCAGCCCTGTGGGTGTCCAATCCCAGAGGCGTTAGTCCACCGGTCACCGTCCGTGGGCATGTGTCGCCGAGCGCAGGTTGCGAACTTTAAATTCCAAAGGAGATAAACAGCACAGCCCTGGTCCCAGAGCGTTTGCCCCAGCAGGGCCGTGGGGTTGAGGAGGAACCCCAAGGACTCAGCCACTCCAAGCAAAGAAAACAAGATGGTGGAGGCAAGGCTGGGTTCCCCTCTGGCTGGGCTGTACAGGGGCAGACCTCCCCTATCTGGGCTTCATGGCCCTTGCAGGCTCACCCCTCCTCTGGTGCAGCGAGCTTGCCCACCTCAGACCTTTCTGGCTGCTGCTCAGCAATGCCTCCTCATCTCCCCAGCAGGACCAGAAGAACCCTTGCCACCTCCCACCCACAAACCCTGCACAAACGGGGAGCCTTCATGGCTCTTTGACAGATGTCCCAAAGGCTCCTGCTGCATTTCACTGGAATTCTGTGTCTGCCTGCAGGTCTCCCTATACAACCGGGATTCCACAAGAAGGGGTCTGTGTCTAGCTCCCGTTCTATGCTTGTGTTCCCAGCCCTAGGCACAGGGCCAGGGACCCCGTGGGTGTCCCCCCAACTGCTGGTTGGAGGATGAGAGAGAGGGAAGGAGAGGAGGGCTGAGGGACCATGTTCTTTCCCTGGGGAACAAGAGCGGCACCTGGCAGACCACAGACTCTGCACAATTCAGCTTCGGTATGACAACCCAGCCCCATGCACTCAGAGCGACCTCAGAAACTTCTAGATGAGCTTCTAGATCAAACTTCTAGATCTAGATCTGCAGCAGATGAGAAAGTGGAGCGCGGAAGTCAGAGCGGCACTCGCAGAGGCCTCTCTTCAACAGTGAGACACAGGCTCCTGACAGCCGGAGGGACTCCCCGCCCCGGTGCCTGCCCTGGCCTTCCGCACCAACCACGGGCTTGGGTTCCAGACGGGGGGCGGGGGTTGTATCTCGCCTGGAATCTCCGTTCAGAAGGAGCCGTCAGCGGAGAGGGCAAGCAAGGACAGGGCGGTGGGGCCAGCCCTGGAGGACGAGCCCAGTGGCAGAGTGGCCCACAGGGAATCTGTCAGCTTAGCACCTTGGGCCATCAGCATCCCTGAGTAGAGCCATGCCGTGGAAGGTGGGACAGGAGCCATGGGGAGCAGGACTCGGACCCAGGACGGTAGTGAGGAGAGGGGCCAGGGAAGAGGGTGGTGTGGCTGCTCCGGGGGGAAAGTCCTGTGAGTTGGGAGCCACAGAGGCTAGGGGAGGGGCTGTGGGAGCAGAGCTGGTGAGAAGCAAGAGTGCATGGCTCCAACGACAGAGGGAGACCGGGTTGTCAGGGGCAGGACTCTGCTCCCCAAGATGGGAGGGTCTGGAAGACAAGGCATGGAGGAGCTTCTGGAAGCTTCCAGGTCCTCAGGGAAAGAGACGGTGAGTGCCTCTGAACCCAAGGGAGGGGAAGCTGTGGGGAGAAGGAGAAAGTCTGAAATAGGCAGCCCACAGATCAACGTGAGCAGAGAGCTCCTGGGGGGCATCCAGGTCTGAACTACAGTGAAGGGGAGCAGTCAGTTGGACTCCCTCGGGCCGGGGTCTCCACAGGAGGGAGAAACAGGCAGGCCTACATGCGCGGAGGGGCAGGGCCAGGGCCATACAACCACAGCGAGGGCCACAGCGGGCTCAGACCTGGCGTGAGCCATGAGCCGCAGGGCCCTCCTGACCCAGGTCTGCCGGGGAGGCCTGGCACGGGGGAGACCCTGCCCGTGGAGGTCCACATGCGCGTCCATTGTGCCCTCATAGGGAGCAGCGGGGAGACCCCTAAGGATGCAGATCAGTACCACTAGGCCCAGAAGCTGCATGTCAGCAGTCATCCCGGGGGCCGTCCTGGCTGCTTGGCCCAGCCACCCCCATCCCCACCACACCCTCACCCCACGCTGCGCGGTCCTCTGAGCCAGTCCACAGCAAGACTGACCTCCGAGCGTCATGCCCAGGGCGGCACACCCCCAGACTGCTGCTCAGGACCTTCCTGATGTTGCCAGGAAGAGATGGGGCACTGGGACCGCGTGTGAGCCCTGCCGGCGGGCCGGTGTCCAGGCCCAGAGCCGAACTGCACGCCCGGCTGTGAGAAGCCACCAACTACCACCAGCTCTGTGCTGATTAGTAATGATGTGTTTAATAGAAATTTCAAGGTTCATTACGGGATGTGGATTAATTAAATGGAGAGGGAAGATAATGAAAGATATTCCCACTGGACACATAACGGAGCAGGCCTGCTGTGGCAGGAGGAGGGATGAAACCGCGGACATTCCGGAACCCTTGAAGTTTGCCCACACGCCAAGGAGTGAAGCCTCTGCCTTGTCCTCCAAAGCGAAGGTGGTGGCAGAGGCCCCAGGGTCGCAGGCAGCCCCCAGATGGGCTGGGCCTCCCTCCCGTTCTCCTCGGGCCTGGGGAGGTGTAGCCGCCCCCACCATGGGCTCAGCCTCACACCCACCTCCCCCGCTACTGTCCTCCGGTGATGGGCGCTGGCTGCGTGCGCCTTGATGGCTCTCAGGTTCGGGGAGGCAAGAGGGCAACAACAGCATGGGAATCCATCGGGACGCACCGACCCCTGTGGCCGAGCAGCACGGGAGAAGGAGCGGCTGTGGCTCATGGCTCTGAAGGCTCCATGGGCCGAGGAGTCCTGGGGGTATCCCCAGAATCCTCCAGAGACTCTGGCCAAGCAGGCGTCCAGCTTGTGCGGCGGCCCGTCAGAGCACGAGGAGCTGGAGACGTGAATCCCGGTGTCGGTGTGACTCAGGATTGAGCGTCCACACATGCTCTTGGCCATGAGAACAATAGTGCTGCCCGCTGTGTTTGTACACATCCCTGGGGTGCAGGCACACCCCCTCCCCAATCTGATGCTCACATGAACCCACCCAGAAGCTGCATTGAACCCATTTTACAGAAATTGCTGCCAGCAAAATACCACTACCAACAGCATTTTTTCATGTGTGCGGGGCTATGAAGGGGTGTTCGCTGAGCACTTGGGGTCCGAGCCCACTCCCATTAGCCATCAGTTGCAAGGATTTGTTGTGACGCTTACCCCTGTCACCATGGATCCTTCCCGGTTTCCCCCAAACAGGGAGGTTTACTGATCACAGAATAACTGCATTCCTACCATGGACGGGGGGGGGGGGGGGGGGGGGGGCGGGGAGCGGTTCAACGGTGGATTTGGCCGAGTGAGCGGCTCTGCCATGGTCCTCGAGTGGGGCCAGCGTGGGCCTCTGCTGCACATCTGGGCCCTCTGCACCAAAATGAAGGTCTTTGTGCCCCAGGTTGGTCCAGGGGCCCAGGTCGCTGGGGCGGGGCTCCCACTCCCCCAGAGCCAGTCTGAGATCGGCACTTCTTGTGCTCATGAGAGCCTCTGAGCAGCCACAGACATCACAGGCTCTCGGCCCCAGAGTCCAGGTGAGGCCCGGCAGCACCTGGGTGCTTGACTTCCCACCTATTGCAGTCCGAGGGACTGTCCACACACCCAGTTACCTCCAAATTCCCCTTCATCCTCTAAATCAGCAGATCTGCTGAGAGGCAGAGAGGAGGTCACAATCCTTCTTCCATGCAGCAACAATTCACTAGCAGCCCAACAGCATTCATCGGCGATAAACCTCCCATCCAGTTTGCACTCCATAATGCAACCCTCCAGAAGTAAGAGAAAGTGGCAGTCCACAGTCCACTTCAGGAGAAGGCCGTGACGCTATACGGATTCAAACAACTCAAGCTGCTCTGTCATTTTTGGAGCTGCATTGTATTTTCTGGACTCTCCAGGAAGGACAGAGATGATGGAAACCTGGGTTCAGGTCCAGCTATGGGCTTTCCCATCTGCAAGGAGATGTGGCTGGAGCTCCGGGAGAGGAAACAGCCGTGCAGGCCCACGGAGGGTGGGAGGTCCAACCTGCTGAGCCTCTGACGCCAGCAGCCAGGGTCCCCCCAGGATGAGGTCTGGGCCGATCTGCTGCTTCCTGCTGGAGAAGCCGGTAAGCTACGCAGGGGAACAGAAATGGAAGGGAGCCCAGAAACCACCAGCGAGCCTCTTCCCTCGGACCAGTGAGGCAGAAAACCTATAAGACGTACTCTCAGTCACCGTCATCAGGAGTGGGAAGGGAAGGGCTGGACTCGAACCCAGGCCCCAGGAACGCACCCAGGATGAATGCCCAGAGCTCATCAGCGAGACCCAGTGGGGGAAGAGACCAACACCAGGGGACAGACAGTAAGACGCACCAAGAGAATGTACAAGAGAGAGAAGATTTCAGCCGAGCACTCAGGGGAGTGAGGGGTCCTCCCTGCATGGTATAGCCAGACCACAACCTCCGTGGCAGCCCCAGGCCCGTCGACTTATTGAGACAGAGACCCATTGACTTCTCTGCTGCCGGTCAAGCCCACGTGGAGAATTGGGGAAGGAAGACCCATTCTTCCATGCGTACATGGTACATTTGACAATGCAGCCACCCGTGGGGGCACAGTATTTGGAAAGGACATCTCTAGTCTCTACACCTTGTCCCCTGGCTCATTGCACTAAGTCACACGTCCCGAGCACAAGGATCTTAGAACAAAGAGGAGCTGTTGGAGTCCTCCACCTGAGGAACCATCCCTAGAGAAGATGCAGAAGAAGCTTTCCAGGGAAAACTGTTCCAGGGCAAAGGTCTTGGAGGTGGGCAAAGAAAGGGGGTGAACAAAGACTAAAAATGTAGACAAATCTAGACAAACACCGTAGTAAATCCCAGTGGAGTGAAACACAGAAATATAATACTAACAGCAATACTACTATTGGCAATGGGACTAAATTTACCACTGATTGTAAATCTACAATTATCTCAAAAATAAATGATTTTTAAGAAGAAACCGAGGATCCTGTCGATTCAATGACAGGTGCCTAGAGCAACGTTCACGTGGTGTCCAATTGTATGGGTTGTATTTGTTTCCGGAGCTGTGGTAACAAATGACCACAAATTTGGAGGCTTCAAACCACAGAAATGTATCATCTCATAGTTCTGGAGGCCAGAAGTCTGAAACAGAAGACAGCCAGGCATTCTCCACGGGCGCCACAGAGAAGGACCTGCAGCCATGTCCTCCCGTCCCTGCCTCTGGGGCCATGGCTTCCTCCTCTTCTGCCTGAAATCCACCCCCGCTTACCTCTATAAGGCGCCTGGCCTTGGATTGAGAGCTCATCTGGATAATTCAGGATGATCTCATCTCAAGGTCCTCAACGTAAATGCATCTGGAAAGATCCTTTTCCTAAATAAGATGACACTCATAGGCTCTGAGAACTCGAGATGTGGACACAGCTTTAGGGGACCCACCACTCACTCCACTGCACAGGTGAAGCTATCTGTGCCTTTGGTTATGAGGATCCCAGATACAGCGGGACCCCTGTTGTACCAAGAATTCTGTGGGACCTTAGGATGAAGCCCAGACCCCCGCCCCACCCCATGTTTTCAACGTCAAGTCCTCAAGGACAGGCTAGTGGACAGTGGGCTATGGGGGCCTGGGCCGACCTCTCACTGAATGAGAAGTTGCCCCTCTAGATCTTTCAGGAAGACCTCCCAAAGTGCCCCCCCGGGGTCCTGTCGCCAAGGCTGAAGGAGCCGGGAGGTGAACATTGCCCGGTCTTGGGATAGGGATTGCTCTGCTCACCTCCAGCAGGAGACGACCCGGATTCTCCCTGTCTGGACGCACCCACCTGCTCCCAGCAGGCATTTGCTGGTAACGCCTCCGCGGACCCGCTCTCTACGCTGAACGTAAACCCCAAATGAGGAAATTGCAACCATTTGGGATAGTTCAAGTTTTTAATTACTCCAGGAAAAGTTAATTACAACTCAGTGGCTGCTTACTCGGCAGTTTTCTGAGAGCAAACAGACACGCCGCCGCCAGATGGGGAGCCGGGATCGTCCTGGTTGGGGCCATGTGGAGCCCAGGACACCCAGGGGCCAACAGGCACGGCCACGATGGCTGGGGGACTAGGTGCGAGCCTCTTTTCTCCCTCTGGTCAATTTTCTGTACCCGCTGACAGAAATGAGGGAGCGGACCTCAAGGCCTCCCCTGCGCTCAGGTGCTCTGTTCCCGTCGCGTGCACCCAGCTCCCCAATGCTTCTGGAACGCACCGCTCCTCACGTTTGCGTGGACAATGGCAGGCTTGTCGATCTTGGGCTGGGGTTCAAATGCTGACTCCACCTGTTATCTGAGCAGCCCGGGGCCGCTGCTTAACCTGGCTGAGTCGAGGCGTCCTGGTCTGCGCAAGGGGAAGGACAACACAACCCGCCTCTTTGGGTCGTCGTGGGAATAAATGAGATGGAGTGTGGCCACTGGGGGAAACGCCTGGGCCGGAGAGCACACTCAGTGGTTGTTAGGGACAGTGATGGTGACAGTGGTGATGTGTGTCCTTGTTAGAGGCTGTGGCCCACGTACCCCTCCCCCAGCCCTTCTACTGCCTGCCCCTTGTTTGTCTCCATGCGCTGTCTGACCAACCGCTCTTAATAAGAGAAGACAGCCCTGCATCGGGCTCCCTGCTCTCTCTCCCTCTCTGCCGCTCTGCCTGCTTGTGATCTCTCTGTCTCACTGTTAAATAAATAAAATCTTAAAAAAGAGAGAGAGAGAGAAGACAGGAATACATCATCGAAACAAAAAGGAGTTCTATCAGCTCGGCTCTCTGGGAAAGATGGAAACAGCCCTTCACCCTCTGCCTCTGCAGGCCTGGTGAGACACCAGCCGGCCCCAGCCCAGCCTGTAGGCTGCCCGGCTCACAGCTGCAATCAGGCCCAAAAGGAGAGGTGCGTGTGCCCACACCACTCTCCACACACGAGCTGAACCCACCTACCCCCATGCGGCTTCCTCCCGGAAACCTCTCTGTGGGGCTTGGCTTCCTCTCTGCCAGGGTGGGCTTGAGGCTGGGCCCAGGCTCCCTTCCTCCTGGGCTCTCCCCTGGCAGCTCAGCCTGGCAGGTGGCTTCTGAGCCAACGTCCCAAGAGATGGGAAATGTGGTTGCTGTTTCCCACACCCGGGCCCAGAACTGCCCGGGCATCACCTTCCTGGTCAAGCAGATGCAAGGCCCACATCCAGGAGGAGAGAGTTTCGAGCCCAGCTCTCTGCAGCAGGAGTGCCCAAGAATCTTGGGACCAAGTTTCAAACCATCACAAGAGTAAAAAGCGTCTTCGACTGCAATTCTGGGTAAATCAGTTAACACGGGTATGTATCCCACACTTTGCCATCATAGTTCAAAACAACTCTTCCATGTTTATTCCGTGCTGGGTCAGGTTCTAAACCTGTACATACACACCCTTGATCCCCAAGGCACACCATGGGCACTCCCATTTGGCACTCCAGGAAACTGAGGCTGGGACGTGGAGTCACCGGCCCTTAGCTGTGCGACTGCTGTGGGGTTTGAGACTGAATGGTGGGGTCCCAGGGTCGAGCGCCCCACACTCCTCAGCTTCTCTGTCCTGTGCACAGAGCTCGGGCATCCCCAGCCTTGTAACTGAGCGACCGTGCGGCGGAGGAGGTGGATGAAGACCGGACCAGCTGGGACCCAAAGATGAGCAAGAAGGCCAGGAGGAGCTCTGCTCAATGAGTGTTGTTCTCTGGAAGGTGGTGAAGACGCACACCCAGGAAACGGATGAGTCATGCTTGGGCAGGAAGGTCAGCAGTCACATGACCCTCCCAGACAGGAGCAGAAGGGCACGCTGGTTTCTCCTGCAGGAAATACGAACAAGAGCACGTCCGCCACCAGGGAGGATCCTGTCGTGTGGACTCTGGGTGTCCCCAGTCACTGTGGTTCGGGTTTCCAGGTATCATAGGAGGGGTGGGTCTTGGCACACCCAGAAGGGGAAGGTCTGCTGGAAGGAGGGACCACAGGGGATACGACAGCAGTGGAATTTGGCAGCACGACGGGGGAGGGGAAATGTGTGTCCCAGATAGATGGAACCACATGCCGAGCAGAGTGTAGACACGTGACTCACCGGAGACAGAAAACAGGTCCCCTGGGCCAGAGGACAGAGTGCACGGAGCAAGCAGGGGTCGGAGCAAAGAGTGTTCTAGTGCCCACCCCTCCCAAGGCCCCTCTGAGCTCACCCATGAGCTGTGGCAAGCCCACATCCACACTCTTTCAGTCTCTGGGCTGGAGGCATGAACCCACCGGTGCCGTGAAGCGGCTGGAATTGGGTACCTGCCCTCCACGCTTTCCAGGGCCCACCCAGCTCACCAAAAAAAAAAAACATTTTCAGGACACATTTTCCCAGAACTTGAAAACATTATCTGTAGTAATGTAGAAGCAATCGTCCACCCTTCTGTGCCTCAGAGTCTTCAGCAACTCTATACAGTGGAAAATCTGAACACCATGAAGTGGTGGTGCTGGGGAGACAGAGGCGCGCCATGAGACCTGGGGCGAGAACGGAGATATGGGGGACACGGCCACACCATGGTGGAGGGGAGAACTGGGTCAGGTCTCAGAGGACATGAGCGAGTTTCCCAGGGAGAAAAGGTGCTCCAGGCAGGGGGCGAACACATGCAAAGGTCCTGGGGTTACATTGCCGGCACAGAATGCCAAGTTTTCAAGTGACGCTGTAGTCAGACCTGAATTCTTTTTGACCCCAAGAACTTCCCTGGGTCTCCCCCACCTGCCAGGAGTAAGGGAAAGGAGCCTTGCTCTCCAGAGACACTTGTGCATGACTCCTTTCCTGAAAAGTGTGGGAAGAGTTCCTCATGTCAGGGTGGCCTCTTGCTCCACAGAAACAAACCCTGTGCTCCCCCCATCACCCCCAACCAGCCCTCCAAGACCCCGCAGACACCTTGCCCCTATCAGCTCTGTCCCAATGACTGTGAAGACATTGCGCTTCAATGTCTGGGGCCAGCTCCCCTGTCTATGAAATGAGATGATGAGACCAGATCAAGGAATCCCAAAATGTCTCCTAGAGATGCCTCGGAGGCCCAGGAGAGAGGAGGAAAGCAGGAGGCCCTGGGACTCCACCAGATCCCCCAGCCTCGGGCAGCCCCACTGACCTGCCTCGTTCATCAGGGCTCTGCACATGGACACACACGGGATCCGCACGCACACATTCGCACAAGAACACAAGAGGGTGTCGTGGCTGAGCCAGCTGCTCCCCGGCTCCCCTCCGACCCTGCTCCTTCCTTCTGCAAGCCCGTCTTCCAGTCAGCGAGTCACCGCACTGCACGAAATATGAAGAAAGGCAAAAGTGGTTTGGAAAGGTCAATAAGAAATGCATAATTCAGGGAGCGTGTCTCCCGGAGGGACCGCTGATGGAGGAGATGCGGTGAGAACAGGAAGTGGGTTTTCACCGCAGGAGGAGACGCCAAGCCAGCCTGCAGCTCTGAACACTTGCAGAGGTCCAGGGACACAGCCACGCTCGGTCACCCTGGTCAGCACCCTGGGCCGGAGGGGAAGGACGCATGGAAAGCTGGCATCCGGAGGGGAAGCCAGGCTGGCCCCTGCCTTCTGGCTGTGCACCCAGCTGTTGCCAGGCAACCAGAGATGGAGAGATGCGATCGGACCGGGCAATTGTTTTTTTCTGGGTAATCAACCAACTTAAAAGTCATTAGTGTTGCGTGGCTATAGGTCAGTCCTGGGGCTCCCGGATGTCCCCACCTGCCCCGTGCTGGACCCCAGGGAACTCTGTGTCTCCCGGCCAAGTTGGCACAGTGTGGGGGGGGGGGGTATGGACAGAGAAGGGACCAAGGCCAGCTTTCTGCCAGCACTGAGAGCTTGGGGAGCTTATTTAACCTGCTTTGTAAATGAGCAGACTGGTTGTGCTTGCCTCCCTTCTGTGCCCACCCCTTGTCTCCCCAGTGGCTGGTCAGGGTCGCATGAGGTGACTGGGAGCCACAGAACGTCGTGGGAAGGAAGGGATGCTGACCACTCCTGCTCTGTGCCCTCCGAAGCATCACCTCTCAGGAGCCTCACGGTGCCCGTCCTGTAGGAGACACGAGGATCAGGATGTTTACAAACAGGTCACACTCCACATTTTCTCGGCAGCTTGTATTCTCCCATCAACTACACAGCCTGTAGGTCACTGCCAGTCGATAGATGCACAGAGTTTCATTTTTACAGCTCCGGGGTATTTCATGGTGGAGACTTCGCCAGATTTGCTCCTGTTCTTTGCAATTTAAATATACCCTTAGGTGTGTTCCTCTTCCACCAATGGCTCCTCCCCCAAGCCACGTAGGCAGCCATGGGCAAACTGAGACTGGAACCCAGGCTCCCCGCACACGTGCACTCCTGGCACACTCACACTCATGACTGCGACGTGATGGGAACACCTGATGGGCTTCCAGGGAGGGTCAGTCATAGAGGAGCAGGCTTTCCCCAAGGGAGGACCCCTGCTCCCTGGGGCCTGAGTCGGCCCTGCCTGATGGGCTCAGCCCCCAGGGGCACACACTCAGGCTGCGGCGTGCACTAATCCCCCCCCCCCCCGCCCGCACCGGTGTACCCTCAGCCTGGCCGCTGGGGGAGAACCACCCATGGCTGTGCTCCAGCAGCAGGGACGTAGCCCAGGTGGCCCCCACCCACGACCTCAGGACACAAGGACCTCCGGAGGAAGGCGGGTGGGGTGGCCCTTGCCCTCAGCTGCCTACCAGCCTGCCCCGGAGATCAGGACTCAGAGTCGAAAATGGAAAGAGAGGCTTCTACTTACTTGAGTGGAAAATGCCCCAAGCGAAGTTGGAAATGAGTCCAAAGGCCTGCGTGTAGGGAACAGCCCCCTGTATCCCAAGCTGTGACATGTGTAGCCTCCCTGTTAATGGGGTGTTGCTTCCATCTCAAGGAGGCAAGCCAGGCATTGGACCCCAGCTCCCTGCCACCATCCCTCACGTGTTCAGAGGGGCTTGGCTCCAGTCCCCCTGGGGAAGCCGAGGAGGACGTACCATCTCCAGGTGCTGGGGCAGGAAGGGGTCCCAGATGAGCTGGGCTGATCCCTAATTTCACAAGGTGCAGAAATGGAAGCCAGGGAAATCCCTGCGTGTGACCACATACCTGCACACAGTGTGACCACACACCCGCACACAGTGTGACCATACTTAGAGGACCTGAGCTGCCAACACCACAGAGTCTTAGACCAGGGTCTGCTCATTATGCCTTCATCGCAAGCATCTTGGGAAAATACACTTGTCAGCTCCTCTAGGAGTTTGCAAGCATATTACCAGCAAGCATCTTGTTCATAGAAACCACTCTCAGGGCAATCATGAAGGTCACGGACTCATGCGTCCGGGTCCCCTGACCCACCGCCATCTGCCTCAGATCCTCACCAGCATCCTGTGCAGCGGCAGGGCAGCCACCTAGATTTCTGAGAAGGGCCCTGGTGAGTGAGTAAACGGCCCTTCCAGGAGAGGCGGCCAGGACTGGGGAGCAGCTCCACCAGCTGGCATCCACCAGGGACCGCTTACTCTGTTCCAGGCTCTGTGCCATGCGCTCCTTAAGCATTTTCTTCTGAAAGCCTCAAACAAACCTGTCAAGCAGACAGGTGTGAATTTTGATGCTCATTTTACAGATGAAGATACGGGGTGGGGGGGACTTGGAGAGTTTCAATATCGCACAGCAAAAGAGGTAGGATGCCAGCCCTGGTCTGCAGAACAGGGAGTCTGGATCTCAGCCCTGCCGCCCACATCCTTGAACCCTCCGGGGTAAGGGAGCGGTGCGTGGCAGGACCCTGGTGTGTGCCTCTGGGGGACAGGCCTACAGAAACACCCGTGTACTGCACTGCTCTGCCAAGATGGGCAGGGCACCCTTGGCCTGGAGGCCAGTGCTTCCCATAACATCGAAAATGTGCCAGGGGTTGATGGGCCCCTGCCCTGGGTGCAGACTCAGAGAGCAGTGCCCACGGAGGCCGTGCAAACCCCACGCCGGGTGCGTGGTCCCCTGCATGTCTACGCTACGGTGATGGGCCAAGAGGTCCAGCAGTAGAGCTCTGTGGAGACAGAGTAGAGTACGGAAGCTTCTTGCTGAGGACCATCAAAGCAGCAGAGCTCTGAGCCAATCTGTGCTGTCCTCAGCTTGGCCTCTGGGGCAGTCAGACCTGCCCTGTGGGGACACAGCCCTGCGCCTGCTGCAGTGACCAGCTGGGGAGCAGCCCTCCTCACCTCCCTCCTGCCGGAGACAGGTGTGCTTTCCAGCGCCCTGGGTGCCCAGACTATAACAAGCTCTCAGAAAGCTTGTGTCTCCATCTGGAACATTCTAGAAGGTATTCATGAAAATCCAGAAGTGAAATTCCTGAAGCCCCCAGTGAGATGTCTGTTTGACAGTCTTTCCAAAAAATACCCCAGCTACTATAACTCGGGGCAGCTGGGGGTAGCTTTTCCTGTTCACCTCATCCCCAGACTTCAAATTTGTGTTTCCATCTGTGTAATGCATGTTCCTGCATCTAAAGGCAAGCAGAACATGGACTTGCTCCCTTCCGGGAGGCAGACCCCTTTCTCAGGGGACGTGGGGCTCTATCCTCAGGAGACAGCGCCCAGGGCCCCCTGGCCCTCCTCTACAGCTGGGAGCCCTGTCCCCATGAAAAAGGGCCAGCCCCCCACCCAGCGAGGTCCCGACCCCCAGAGCTGCAAGGAGTCAGGACTGGGACCACGTGCTTGCTGTTGGCAGCCGGGTAGCAAGTAAGGGGTCTGCACTGCATGGAGGGCGCTGCTTGGTCATCCTCTTGTCCCCAGTCCCAGTCTGGGGGGCCCAGCTTGTCCTGGCTCTGAACCCCTGTATGGAACTGCTGTCCTGGGAGGTTCCCCTTCTTCCGGGCCCTGAAACTGCACACTAACGGGTCTCTGGGGCTCCTCCCCAGTGCTGGGCCTTGGACTGTCTCCTCTTCTGGCTTCACCACTGTTGGAAATTACATCTCGTGCACACAGTTCCCGGCTCCCCCCCACCCCCTCCACACCATTCCCACCTCTTTGCCTCTTCACCTCTTCCTCTGGAGGGGGGCCTCTGTTTTATCTGTGCCCCAGGTTGACACAGAGTGTATATTAATTGATATAATGTATAAATTATAACATGTGCTACATTAACTATATATAAACTAAATTAATATATAGAGAGATTATATGTATATTTTTAATTTCCCAGGACCCTTCCTTATCCCTTGCTTGTTCCTCTTTGGAGTTTTCTGTCATGTCCTAGGTACAATATATTCTCATTTCTAGGAAGATATTAGAGTCTCTGTATCTGCTTTCTGGAGCCACCAGGACAAGTGAGCCCAAGCTCAGTGACTTAAGGCCCCAGTGATAGCAGAACTGCCCCTGGCAAGAAAGTGGGCAGCGCAGAGGGAGGCCTGTCTCCCAAGTAGGTCCCCACTGTGGCCAGCCACCTCATCTTGGCGCTGGCCTCACAGGTCAGGCAGTGTGAACTTCTTCATCAGGCACAGAGGGAAACTGAGGCCGGGCTTGGACTGCTCACCTCAGACCAACAGGAGCGACGCCAAGCCCCAGCCAGACCCTGCAGAGGCCTGGGGCTCCTGGCCAGGGTCATGGGGGGTCCGGCAGCATCCGCCCCAGTGGGGCATCCCAAGTCCCTTTGCCACATCACAAAAACGTCCCTTTGGAGGGCTGGCTCTTGCAGGGACCTATCTAGACTGGTGTCCCATGTAGGCACCATCCATTGTGGACCTTCTCCTGCACTACCTGCCCCCAGGAGACAGTGGCTCTGCTCAGTGCCTCTGCCGGGAGCAAGGCTCCCAACGACCCCTGGAGGATGAACGTCAGACACCTCACCTGGCAGGTTCCCCTCTAGGAAGCCCTCGAGCCCCGGGCCCAGGCTTGTGCGTGCGCTGCACACGGGTATCCCAGCACAGGAGGGTGGGTGCTGGACAGCATCCCAGGAACACCTCCCAGAGCCTCCATGCACCCACTCAGAACACTCAGAACTGCCTGCCCACAGGCCCCGTCACGTGGGACGCTGACAGCCTTGGGACAGACAGACAGACGCCATAAGCCTGCGGGAAGCCGACTTCCACCTGATAAGCCCCTGAGGGAGGTACATTCCCCAGGGAGGTGACAGCAGGACATGAACCTGCAGGAGCACCTGGCCAACCTCCTCGCGTGACAGCCCCCCGGGCTCCCTGAGGGAGGACAGGTAGGCCACCCTCCCCTCCTTGGACACCAGGCCTGGCAGGAGTGACACAAAACCAGTTCACAGGGTGCCATGGAACCAGTGGGTGTGGGAAATGGGTGTGCATGACCACAGGCACCCGGGACAGGCTTGTGCTCTGAGTTCAGCACTCCTCTCCTCGGAACGGCATCCATGCCACTCCCATAGCCCAGGAAGAAGGCAGCCCTGTGCTGTGGACACAGCACAGATGGGGGGCTCAGGTTGTGGTTCCCAGGGCAGGGGACATCAATAGGGCGCAGGCCCTGGAGCCATCCAAGCAGGACAGAGGCCACGCGGACCTTTTCCAGACAACAGCTGCCAGCCAGCTCTGTCCCCAGCACCGCAGGGTGGGTAGAGTCTAGCTTCATTCAGACTGTTAATCACTGGACCCTCATCATAGTTCCGTGAAGGCGGCACCATCGCTGTGACCATTTCACAGATGAGGAAACTGAGGTCACAGGGCTGAGCTTGCACAAGTTTGTGCAGGAGCAGTGGAACCAGTGGACAGGCTGGTCTCAGGCCACCTCACAGTGGATGGAAGCCTGGGGCCACCCAGCCCTCGGAAATAGCTCCTTCAACCGCCGGTAGCTCCCATCTAAGAGGTTGGCAGCCCAGGACCCTCCGACCTCCAGGGTTGCCCTCCGAGGGGAGGCAGAGGCCAGGGAGGAGCATGGAGGGACAGAGACACTGCAGAGAGCAGGCGAAGTAGAATTTGCAATGAGTATCATCAGAAAAATAAAAGATGTCGCATCTCTGAATCAGAAAGGATGACTATGAAAAAGATAAATGTGCAGAGAACAAAATAGATTTGGGGAACAAAAAAAATATAGCTGGATCAGGAAAGGCTCCACAGAAGGACTGAGGAAATTGAGCTAATATTGCAGAAGGGGGTGATGGGAAGTAGGAGAGAAGAGGTAAGAAAATGAGAGAATTTGTTAAAGCCTGAATCACAGAACCCAGAGGAAGAGGAGAGAGAACACGGAGGGGACAGATTGCCAAAGAGTATTTTTTCCAGGCAGATTTCTCAAAAGCAAAGTCCTCAGTGTGTGAATGGAAATGGCCCCCAAGCCACGCTACAAAGGGCACCGAGGACCCAGCACCAGGCACTCGTCAGAATAGAAGACCCTCAGTAACCAAGAGAAAACTGCCAGGTCCCCACAGAAACAAACTGGCTCACACAGAGGGCAGGGGCTCGTAACAGGTACAGATGTCTTGGGAACCCGGGGCTAGGAAAAGCCCACAAGCGTGCTGAGGCAGCTTACTTAGAAAACCCTGGATGTGAAATTCCAGACTCGGCTTCTGTACAAATCAAATGCAAGAGGAAAATAGTCTAGAAATGAAAGGTCTCAAAAAGCTAGAATGTCTCCGAGACACAAACCTAGAGAAGGAGATGGGATCCGGGAAGAGAGGGATACTGTGTGCCAGGCTGGCTTGGGCAGGAGTCCACGCTGTGCACCGGGTGACCTGGAGGGCAAAGGGCTCCCTCAGGAGAAGGACCGTCCCCCAAGTAAAGTTTGGAAGAAATTAAATAGGAACGGGGAGAACCAAGTACATAGGGTAGGTGGAGGGAGGCACTTCTTAATTCCAGAGGCAGTGAAATGTGCAGGGGAGTAAACGTCACCGTGGCGGCCGGTCACCACTAGGCATCTATAAGCACGTAACCCCCTGTTCAGGACTGTCACGTGTCTACATGTGGAGGATGGCAGGTGACTCATTCTCCACGCAGGAGTCACAGGTAGCATTCTGTGGCGGAGGCCGGCCATGTGCTCACCCACCATCCCACGGTCCTGCTGCAGAGGGACTACGGTTCCCAGCCTCCCAGCACCTTGGTGGGGCATGTGACTGGCTCCAGTCAATGGGATGTGTTTCCTGTGTTCTGTCTGCCCGTCTGCCAGGTGCTCTTTGGGCGGGGTAATCTTGGTGCAGCCATGGGTCTGAGCCCAGCTGTCGGAGCCCATGGCGGCTCCGTCACCAGGCACCTGCCCCTGTGGTTCCAGGTGTACCTGATCTCACCCTGCCCCTGCCCGGGGAAGAGGGAAGTCCAGGGCTCCCCGGCGCCTGCCACATGGACCTCGGACTCCAGGCCCCCAGATTCTCTGGCCAAAGGGGGAGTCAGACAGCCTTCCCTCTGTGGCATTCCAGCCCCGGGGGGCTGCCTTGTCTCGTTCTTTCTGGCCTCAGATGTTTTTGGTAGCTAGCAGGGCTGGGGTGCTTTTCCCGTCCACCTGGGATAGTGACCTCCAACTGGGCAGACTCTGAGGCCCTCGTTTCTGTTCCAACCACTTCAGTTTCGATGAAACCAAGTAAATGGTGGGGGAGAAGCTGTCTCTCCCAGCCCACCAGACACGGAAAGTGTCTCCCTGGCTCTGCCAAGTGAACCAGTTTGTGACTCACACTATTTATGGAATAACTTTGAAATTCAAGACCCGTGCCAGAAAATACTAAACCTCCTCACCTGTATGAGGATTTGGGGCCATTCCACAGGTCTTAGCAAATGGTCTCGTTAATTTAAGTGTTCACAGACAGCCTGTGACTGGCGGGGGCCACGGGCTCATTTTTATGGGCCTGAAAGCCGGGGCCGTGAGTCAGAGAAAAGACACTGTCTGTGCTGGGCCAGCTGGTTTTGTGGTTCGTGGGCCCTATGCCTTCCCGTTCCCCTGGGCTTCCCCTCTTGCTACTAAACATCCCGCTCGCTCTGGCTCTGGGAAAGGAGATGGTTCTGGAGTCAGGCAGAGAGACTGAGGGGGGAAACACCCGTCGCTCACCCCAGAATAAAGCACCAGGGGGCCCAGAGCCCCTCTGAATGGCAGGGTCCCGAATCAATCAATTGCTGGGGGAGACGGATCGGGGTGAGTCGTGTTTAATGTGCTCCGATGAGCTCACAGACTTGTACCGTTCCTTCACTGATGCTTGATAGATGGATGGATGGATTGATTCCCCTTGCGCAATTCACAAAATGATTTAAAGTAGCTTACAAGTTGAGGATTTTGAAAAAATAGACCAACATCTCCCCAGTTCCCTCCCCTCCAGTCTCTGGTTCTACGAGTGGGACTTTTCTAGATTCCACAAAAAGCGAGATCATGCAAGAATTTCCTTCTTTTAGTGGCTAAATAATGTCCCATAGCATGTGCAGACCATGGCTTCTTCATCCACCCGTCCATCAAAGGAAGCTCGGGTGCTCCCACGTCTTGGCTGCTGCGGGTAATGCGTGAACCCCGGGGTGCCTACCACCCTTCCAGGTACTGACTTTCCTTCTTGGGGGTGAGTACCCAGAAGTGGGATTGCTGGATCCTAGGGTCATCCTCTGAGGACGCTTCACACTGTTTTCCACAGCGATAGCCCCATTTCGAGCTCCCATCAACAGAGTACAGTTCAGAGGCTACAAATCTCCCCCACACAGGATACAAGAGTTCTGGAGATCTCGTGCATGCAGCGTGCTCGCTGCCGTTAACGGCACCGTCCTATACAAGGGGAATTTGCTAGAAAGGAGATGCCAGGTGTTTTTATCATACACAGAGACTGGTAATGGCGTGAGGAGATGGAGACGTTCCTAGCTTGATCTTGGTGCTCGTTTCACGGTGCGTACCTGTATCAAAATACCATGTTGTAGATCTTAAATATACACAATTTTATTTTGTTAGGAAACAGACCAAATCTGGTTGAAGGGGAAGCAAGGGTAGCCCCAGACCCTGGCCAGAGATGGTGGGTGGCTCAGTTCTGAATTTCATGGCCACCAAAGCAAACCTGGCACAGGTTTGGGGCAGGGGAACCAGGGGACCACAGAGGAGTGGCTTCCACACTTGTCCGCAGGGATTGAACCCTTGAGTGCCTGGACCCTGGGATTTTGGGTTTCTGACCCACCTGTGATCCAGGCCCCACAGATTTCCGAACACATCTCTACAGGTGCAAAGGACGCCATGACCACCATGAGGCAGGAGGTGATGGAGCATGTGGGGACAATGATGGTTGGAGGTCTGACCCTGGTGGCCTGGAAGGTGGACAGGGGTCCCAGCCACAGTTGCAAATGCCCAACCCGCCAGTGCGGGGCCCACAGGGCAGAGGGTGGGACGTTCCAGCAGCAGTGGTGGAGCCCGGGTCCCCGCATTCCAGACCCTGTTCTCATGGTGGAAGCCAAGGAAATCTGGCTGGCTGGCCCCAGGGCTTCCTTCCAGACTGGAAGCATAAAGGACCTCAGTGCTAAGGCCCCTGTACCCTCACAGCCCTGCCCAGAAGCTACCATGGATCCGGGTGCGTCATCGGGAGCTGGTAAGGAAGCAGTCTGGACGTCAGGGAACGTCTCTTCATCCACAAGTTCCCAATCCTTCTGGGATTACCGCGGGACCACCGGAAACTTCCCACAGCCCAGGAGGCCCCAGGCCCAATTCCAGGGGCCCCGTCTACCTCCCTGCAATGGGTCTGGGGCCTGGGGCCCAGAGCACAGACCTCGTTTCCCGTTCCAAATCTGGAGGCCAAGCAAGTCATTCACCGGCCACTGCCCCAGGCCCTTGCCTCCTCTCCCAGAGGGAGCCCGGTCCCTGCGGCCCTGCCCGATGAGAATCCTCCTGGCATCCCTTCTGGTTGGGAGCTATGAGAGGTGGAGCAGAGCACAGATGAGCAGCTATCTCAGGGGGAAGCCGCCTCTTAACTAAAACCCTCATAGATCTTTCCTCATGACAAGAAGACGGCAGCCTGGAATGGAATGGAATCGATCCCTCGTCCCGCTCGGATCAGCCCTGACGATTCCCTTCACAGATGTCAGATCTGAGCAACAGGACGCATCCCCGGCTGCATCCTCGGAGTGTCTTTCAAGGCAGCTACAAATGGAGGGAAGGCAGGGAGACAGGAGAGCCCGCGGCTGGCAGGGCTGTACCAGCCTTCGGGAGTGGCTGCCTTTCTGGTTTCCACCTTCCATGTGGGGGCCACCCAGGAGCCACCCAGGAGCCAGGAGCCCAGTCCCACCTGCCCTTGCTGGGCCCAGTACCCCCTGCCTGCACCCAGGGTGGCCCGGCTGAACTGTGGCCACGGGACACCTGAGAGTGAATTGAGGACATGTCCAACATCCATCAGACAGGGGACATGGGCACCTGGGTAGACAGCTGAAGTGAGGTTCTGGGGTGCACGATCCCCTCTCAGGTGCCCTTGTGTGGCCTGTGGCAGCTCTCCACACTCATCCCTGCATGTCTGCTCTGGCCTATAGGGCTCTCCCAGTGGCCACAGGGGAGCAGCTGTCGGGGACAGTCAACTCCTCGAGCTGGGGCAGTTGCAGGGGGCATCCTGCAGATGCATTCCTGGCAGACTCTGGCCCCACGCCTGGGGAGACATCTCCCTCTGCCTCTCACTGAAGAGGACTCCCCCTCCACCTGCCAGGCCAGTGTGCTTCCTGGAGCCAGGACCCTGTCTGTAGCAGCCTGCCCACCCCAATTCTCCACAGTGTACTGTCCAGCTCAGGGGGTCCGTGTTGAACTCTGAACCTCGGGGTGAGTCGGGCATGGGCAGTGCCACTGGGGAGGCCCTGGCCCCTCCAGCCCAGCCTCCAGGGACCCCTGCTGGGCTCAAGCATGTCACAGGGCTGATGGTCTTCCCAATTCATGCAGAGTTTCGGCCCACACCCTCCCTGCACACTGCAGACCACTTTAACTTCCCAAATCTCTGCGATGAGGACTAAGCTCAGGACTGACAGCCGGGGACAAAGGGCTATCTCTGCACTCATCCCAGATGAGGGCTGTTCCATGCTGGGCCTGCAGGAGCCTCCCCACCAGAATGCGCCTGTTGCCACCAAGCCAAGCTAAGCAGTCCAGCCCAAAAAGTCTCGTTCCAAAGGTGGAGGCACGGAGGGGAAATTTTTGTTCATGCACAGCAATTTTAAGAGCTGAAGTAACATGTTCTCATGTTTCAAGGCCTTCACCCACTGACCTAAATATGAGAGAGGGATCCTGAGCTTTATAAGGTTTTAAGGGTTAGAATGACAGACCTGGCTCCCTGTTGATCCCACCCCCAGGCTCCAAGCATCCCGCAGAGCTGTTGGGCTGAAAGGGTGGTCTCCCAGGCCACCGAGCCACAAAGAAGAGTCTGCAGAAGTTTCCGGAACTGACTGCTTCCTCCTCTGCCCATCTCAGTGATCGCCCGTGCTGCTGTCCTAGTCAGCAGCAGGGTCCTGAGCACGCACCAAGCTGACCCCACTGAGCACCCCACTGTCTTGCCTATGCTGTTAGGGCCTCATGTCCCTGGGGTGCATGAAAAGTGGGGCACAGACCCCCAGCAGAGAGGTCTCCCTATTCCAGCCAGTCAGGAAGTAGGACATTTGTTCCCTAGCATCTCAGTGGCACAGCTATGGGGCAGAGGATGAGCTTGTCTCCCGGAGAGCCCCAGGACCCCAGTACACAGCCATCCCCTTGGCTGTGTTCCCCCCCTACTTCTTGGAAAAATCTGTTCCACTGATGGGAACGGTCACCATCCAAACCCTTCAATCCCGACAGTGGTTACATGTCAGCTTGACTGGGTCATGGTGCCCAGCTGTTTGGTTAAACATCTGTCAAGATGTTGCTGAAGTTTGTTTTGTAGATGATTTAATGTTTACAATCAGTTGACCGTGAGGAAAGCAGATGACCCTCCACAACGTGTCTGAGGATCATCCAGTCAGGGGAAGGCCTTCAGAGGAAAGGCCGTTCCCCAGAGAAGAAGGAACCTTGCTCCCACCCCGCCACACTCCCTCTTCCCCAATCCCCCCTGATGGTCTGCCCCACAGACTCGGGACTCGCCAGACCCCACAAGCTCAGGGTATCCATGGGTGTCCTACGGGTCCTGCTTCTCCAGAGGATGCTGGCTGGTGCAGCCCATCAGGTCCCACTGTGGGAAGAAGACAGAAATGAAGACGTAGATACACAGACACTAGCTCAAGAAGCCTTAGGATTTTCTGTTTTTACTGCAAAGTTTGGGGTGGCCAGGCGATAAGGACTCAGACACCCGTCAGATCTCCCTGGGAAGATGCTCTGAGGCCCCGTGATGCCAGCCGTGGAGGCGGGGGATGGGCTGTTTTGGAGTCGGGGGTCCTACAGCGTTTTCTCCCTTCAGAAGCCTGCAGTCTCTTGTGCACACGTTGGTGAGCAACCTCTGGGCAGCCCCTCCAGCCTCCGGGCTCCCACAGAGGATGACACCTGTTCTAGACTGAATGTTTGGCTCCCCCCGCCAAAATCAGTATCCCCATGGGATGCTGTCCGGAGGGGCGGTCTTCGGGAATCAATCAGGGCTGGATGCAGTCGGGCATCCAGCAGGGCCCAGGATTAGTGCGCTCATCAGAAAGGACGGTGGAGAGCTCCCTGTGTCTCTCCACCATGGGAGGACACACAGGAGGGGAGCTGGCACAAGCCAGAGGGGAGCCTTTGCGGGAATCCCACCTGCTGGCCCCTTGATCGTGGACTTCCAACCTCTGGACTATGAGGAATAAAGGCCTGTTGTGTAGACCAGCGGATCCGGGCCACATTTCCCAGAGCAGCCGCCACGCAGTCAAAGGAGGGTTGCTCTTGGAATCCAAGGAAAGAGGTGAGGACCGGATTCGAGGATCCCAGCTACTGACCGCAGGCAGTAGTGTTCTCTGGCCCCGTGTCTGCAACTGAACACAGTGAGGCCGGGGGCCACCTGTCCCATGGCTGTGCAGAGATCAAGTGAGGGAAGACGGTCTATATACCATGCTGCACCGATGTTCCTCCCCAACACCCCCGGGGCCCAGAAAGGACATCTCAAGGGCACAGAGTTTTGTCTAAGAGGAAGCCACAAGAAGGCAGGTCCCGCTCATAACCTAAGACCACCCTGGGATGAAGGGAGCCCCCCCAGCCATGGAAAGCTGCCAGGGAAACAGTGCCCTAAAGGGGCCCATCCACTCCCAGGCCCATCACCTCTCCAACTGCCACTCGTCTGCCCCAAGCACCAGGAAACAGGGAAAGGCGAGGGTGGAACAGGAGAGGAAGGCGGGTGAGTGCCGTTTGGTCCCCTGGCCACTGGTGTGGGCGTGACTTACCAGAGGAACATGCCCCAGAGGCAGCTGGGCACGGACATCACAGAATCACAGGACCCAGCTCGAAGTGCACGGCCCATCCTTGTTCATTCACCTGTTAGTGCAAAGGATCACAGACGCCCTCAGGGTCCAGCCAGAATCATTCTGTCCCCAGCACGTGCACCCTCAAACCTCTGACTGCCACCAGCAGGAGGGGAATGCAAATGCAGACCATCAGTGTAAGCCTCACTGATCCCATCTCCATCAAAAACCAGTATTTGAGAACCAACCACAAAACAAAACTAACTTCAGCCAACACTGTTTCATTCAACAAACATTTCTGAACACGAGGCGTGTGGCAGGCTTACTTCTAATAAGCAAATGATCAAGAAAATCTGAGCTGTGACTCAGCCCTGGGAGGGCGAGGAAGCTTGGATGTGCGGGGGAGAGCAGAGCCCTCGCCATCTCGGAGGAAGGGGAAGGCGGGCACGAGGGTTTTCCAACACGTGGTTGGCTGCCGTTGCCACCAGTGAGCAAGTAGGGATGGCAGCTTCTCAAGGCCTCTCCTTGGCTGAGATACAGCAAACAGAATCGTCCTCCATCCACCGGCGGACCCCATAGCTAATTCCATAACAAGCCCCCTTCACCACATAGAGGGCCATCAAAAAGCTGCCACTAGCCTCCTGGGATTCTTGGTCCCACGCCCCATCCCACGGTCCGCAGCTGAACGGCCATCTCTGTCCTCCACCATGAAGTCTCACTCTGGGCCCCCAGCTGTGCCATTGCCTCCAGGGCCCTGCTGAGCCCCAGGAAGTGCACGCACGTGAAGAAACCACCCAGACTGGAGAACGAACCCCCAAAAGAGCTTGGGGGGCAGCACCCAGCATGCACACAGCGAGAGCATCTCCCTCGCCCGCTGTCCCGGGGCGCCGGGTGCGCAGAGGCTGAGTCCACCCTGCAGCCCAGTGCAGCTCCCAACACATTGAAGCAGACCATCTGCATCCAGCTGGAAAGTATGAGACCGGTGGAGAAGCAGGAAAATGGGACCCGGATGAGGAGAGAGACCATTCGAGACCAACCCAAAAGTAGCACAGCTGAGACAGTTGTTAGAAGGAGACGGCAACAGGGCCTCGAAGCATTGAGGAAGCTAGAGGAACAACGGAGGGTGAAGTAAGCCAGGAGAGGCACCGAGACCAAGGAAATGAACCGCCGGCGGGCTGAGCAGCTGGGTCCCTGGGACGGGGGCGACAGCAGCTGCAACGCTGCCAAGGAGACGAGTGAACTCGAAATGCAGCGGCGGGCACTCTCCAAAATGAACCCCGGAGAGCAAAACACTGGAGGAGAAGCAAGCATATCAGAGGCGGGGAGACGTCCCCGGCGCTCATCCAGGACTGCCCGGGCTCTTGTCCACACCACCCACCATCGACACCACCTCCCGGGACACTCCTAGAGCAGCCCATCCCCAGCCCCAGGGCATCAAAACAGGGAGGAGGGGCACCTGGGTTGCTCAGTGGATTAAAGCCTCCGCCTCCGGCTCAGGTCATGATCTCAGGGTCCTGGGTTCGAGCCCCACCAGACTCTCCGCTCAGTGGGAGGCCTGCTTCTCTTCTTCTCTCTCTCTCTCTGCCTGCCTCTCTGCCTACTTGTGATCTTTGTCAAATAAATAAATAAAATCTTAAAAAAAAATGCATTTCAAAAAAACAGGGAGGAAAGAGGGGTTTGCAGACCCAGAGGCAGGTCGGCCAAAGCTAGGAGAGCCCAGTGGTCAGCGGCCACCACAGCCCTGCCCCACACACATGCATACACGCGTGTCACGTGCACACACGCTCCATGCACACACACCACACCCACATGTGCAACATACTTGCCTGTGCACACACACACACATGCCACACCCACCCCTCTTGCATGGGGAATGGAAGGCCCCTAGGGAAGGTCAGGAAGACCCTTCCACTGGACCAGTGCCCAGAGCCACTAACCAGCTCACGGCATGGGTGACACACACCATGGGAGGAACCTCGCACGGTCAGGATGGCACGTCTCGGCTGCTTGCCAAGAATGAGGGAGGCAAACCAGTGATGGTCGGTTGGCCCAGGCAACGAGCTCCCCGCAGGTCTAGGCACCTGCTCCATGGGAAGGGGGGGCCCTCAGCCCGAGAGAAGCCCCTACCCACTTTCAGCCTAGGAGAGGGAGGAAGGGGGCTGAGGCCGTACACCGAGCATGCCTGGGGACACCGGCAAATGTCCCTGAGGGGCAAATGGGGGGCGGCCATGGGTAGAACTGGGAGCCCAAAGGAGCAACGCCGGCAAGTCCCGAGCTCAGAGAGCTCTTCCATTTCTAAAAGAAAGGCACAGTCTCACAGACACGCGCCTCCCTCCCGAGAGAGGTGACGCATGGCACAGTTTCCTGTCGGCACTGCTCTCAATCATACTTAACACTGTGCCCTGGGACAAAAATAGAATTCATTTCAGATCTCATTTCAGGAGAAACACACAATGTAAATAAAGAGAAAGAAATGAATTGCTAATTAAATCCTCTTTAAATTTAGTATAAGATTAAACAGAAACTTATAGAATCTGCAAGTTGGCATGCGGTAAATTTTTCCCCTTGAAAACTGCTAATTTAGAAGTGATGCACTTATTTAGCCACGACTTGATATCGCTACTCTGAATAACGCGCCCGGGGAGATTCCGAGCGAGGCCCCGAGGGCGAGTTTTATTCCTGGAGCACGTCTGCCTCTCCCAAAGGAACAGGATGCAAGGAGGGGAACCGGGACCACCTGAAGATCAGAGCAGAAACCCTTTCGCCCTGGAACTCTGTGACCAGAAAGAAATCCAAGGAAATAAACCAGAAGAGGGATGAACAGGCTTTGTCTCTGTGGGGGCAGAGGCAGCAGTGAGGGGAGAGGGGTGTGGGGGTACCTGCTCTCAGGAGCACCGAGGCAGCTCTGCACCGAGTCCGTGGAAAGGGACCACCCCCTCTCTTAAGCATTCTAGACAGAGAGGCCTAGTCACTCCCTGGGCCCTCCCCTCGCCTCCCAGCCATCCACACCCCCAGCTGCTCAGACTCAGCTCTGCATACTGGCCCGGATGTCCACCTCATCCCCTTCACTCCTTCCTCCGATCATCTCTTGCCCTTTCATTCTGCACCACGGACGACCAGCTCAAGACCGACAAAGACACGTGTGTGGGCACACGCATGGGCATTTGTGGCCATGCACACAAGGTGGTGTATTCCTTATACTTCAATTAAGAAAGAAGGAAAAAAGAAAAAAATTTCAAGATTTAGTGTACGTTGTATTTGCCATCGATTTTATTTTATTTATTTCCATTAATAAATAATTTTAAATTTTGGATTGAAAGTGACTTTGAACAATACATATGCCTTGATCTTTGTCTTTATTCCTTCTAATGGAGTTTAAAAATGGAGTAATTAGTTCAGGTTAGTTTTCAGACGTACAATATAGTGATCCCACAATTGTATGCATTGCGGTGCTCACCACAACCCATGTCTTCTTCATCCCCAACTTGCCTCTGGCGACCACCAGTGTGTCCCCATGTTTCACTGTCTGTTCTTGTATTTGTCTCTTTTTCGCTTTGTTTTCTTTCTTAAATTCCACGTGTGAGTGGAATCACATGGTATCTGTCTTTCTCTGACTTATTTCACTCAGCATAATCCTGTCTGGATCCATCCACATCCTTGCAAATGGCAAGATTTCATTCTTTTTGATGGCGGAGTAATATTCCATTGTGTGTGTGGGCCACGTCTTCTTTATCCACTCATCAATCAGTGAACACGTGGGCTGCTTCCAGATCTCGGTTCTTATAAATAACACTGTAGTAAACATAGAGGTCATGTATCCCTTTAAAATAGTATTTTAAATATTGAAATTTTAAAACTATTTGTGTAATTTTTTGAGAATGAAATCACTCTTTGGAAATTTTTTGAGGATTGAAGCACTTGTGGAAATGACACTTTGTTTTGCAGACCTCACTTCTACTTCCACCCTCTGAGAAGGAGGATCGGACCAGCTAAGCCATCTGTCTCTTACCTTAGCACTTGGACCTCAGATCATCCCGTCCCCATGGACAGCGGCTCTCAGACCCCGTAGCTCTGACATGATGGCCTCTTGTTTCCGGACACAGGGCAGGAAACGTTGGGGGGGGGGGCAGTGTTCCTCTGGGTCCTAGATGCCCAGGTGTGCTTGAATGCACGGTGTACATGTACTGGGATGTGCATTCGTGCATGTGTCTGTGTTCTACAGCATCCCCACGATTGTGCAGGGCCCAGGGCAGTGGCCCCAGTGGTTGCGTCTAAGGGCTACAACCTGGGTGTGCACCCACGCACACATGTGTGTGAGGACACGGGTGCCCCTGTGTGTGTGTGCATGGGAGTGGGTGAGTGCACACACGCACGTGAGGGTCATTTATGTACATGTGCAGTGTATTGTGCTTGGAGTGTGTGTGCAGGTGTGTGTGCACACTCGTGTGTGCAAACAGCATGGACAGGAAGGGTGACAGGCATGGCAGCAGCCAGAGCCGCTCCCACTGCTCAGCTCCATCTCCAGTGCTGAGGACTTGTGCCCCTGTGTTCTGTCCTGTTCCCTCCAGTCCCGCGGGTATCCTGGGCAGCGTGACCTAGGAGATGTCGCCCGAGTCCCGTGGTGGTGGGAGCACCGCCCAGCAGGCGGGGTGAACCTCCCCCCGGCCCCAGGGGGCTGGAGGCCTGTCTGAAGCCCGGACCATCATTCTCCCATATTGGTAATTTCAGCCTTTGGGGATGCTGTGTTTTCTGTTTGGCTTTGTTTTTTAGCTTTTGGTAGTAGTTATTAATGGTTTTCATTTCCTCAAAAATTACAGCTGTTGTGATGTTAATGGAGTTAATTGTTACTATTCAGCAGCTGGAGTGGCAATTTAGCACCTGCTAATAAAGACGCTCCTTGGAAGTTTGGAGAAAATGACCAGATTCTCCAGTGTTATCATGTCACTCTGTGACAAGTGGAAATTACAAAGGCAGAGCTCAGGGCGGGTGTTGGTGTCTGAGAGCCCGCGGGGTGCAGGCACGTCCGCACCGTGTGCCCAGCATCGGCGCCGTGCAGACACTCCCTTTCCCTGGGACATCTTCTACGAGTTTCAGCCACACACGCTGAGGAGCATCTCTGTGTGTCAAGGGACAAAAATGAAGCCAGATCCCGGAGAGACCCATGAGAGGGCCTGCTGGGCTGACCTCAGTCCTGGGCGGGCAGGGACCCCAGATCCAGGGGCCAGACTGCCCCAACGTCCCAGCCTAGCACGGACCTGTCCTCGCTGTTGGGACAGGGCTGAGCGGGGTGGAGGGCAGGGGCAGCAGCCCCTGCAGACCCAGGACAGCCAGTCTCCCTTTCCCAGCTTCCCACAGGCTCAGTAGCCACCCGCTCACCTTCCTCCGGGCAGAGTTTTCCCTTCCCCGCCTGGATCTTCAACCTTAGTTTTCAGGAAAAGTGGGATCGAAAGGTGGGCAGAGAAGTAACAAGTGTGGGAACTGGGCCAGGGCTTCCCTGGACTGAGGTCCTCCCACAGGATCCTCTCTGTGTGTGGGTGTCCCCCACACCCACAGCCCATCTTCTGACCCCTGCTCGGCTCCACCAGGACCCACGGGTTCTGCACGAAGAGTGAGCCCCAGCACACCACACGTGTCCTCCCTCACTGTGCAGGGGCGGAAAGGGACGCTGGGGGCCACAGGGTCCCAGGAGCAGAGCTGGTATTGGAGGGTGGATTCGGGTCCTCGGGCTGTCCTAAGGAACCACCGCAAACAGGACGGCTTAGATCGATGCACCGGGCATCTCTGTCTTCACTACCCTGCTCCTCTCTGTGTCCCTCCCTTTCTCTTCTGAGGACACTTGTCTTGGACTTAGTGCCCACTGGGTAATCCAGGTGATCGCATCAAGAAATCCTTAACCACACCTGCAAGCACACATCCCAAGTCCCAGGCAGACCTTCTTCTCTGGACCTGCAACCCTCAGATCCCAGTAGAACCCCGAAGACAGAAGGCTCTGTGGCGTGGGTCAGGCTGGGGACACTCCCAGGCCCTGGGACGGAGCAGGAGCTGAACAAAGAGCCAGGACAAGCCGGAGAACAAGGCCTTGCAGGGTGGCCCCCACCCCTTCATTGGCCACTCGCCAATGCTGAGACCCTGGAGCCGGAGCGGCTCTGCACCATGTTATCCAGGAAGCTCCGGTGCAGGCCGGCACCTACGTGTCGGAGCAAAGCTCAGGGATCCAGAGATGGGGAAGGTCGTTTGGGGGTAGGACCCCAGGGGGCCCAGAGGGGGGCCAGGGAGGAAGGACAGGTGTTTAGGATGAATGGGCACGAAGAATTCACTAACGTCAACCTGGACCGTGTCTAAGCCACTCTTGGGCCAAGATCACATTTTTTTTTAGAACAAAATTTTGCCTAAGAAAATCTGAACACAAAGCACTCTGTGGTCTGGCGTTGAGTGACTTAGAACAGCCATCCCCCAGCAGGCTGTTGGGCTGACCCACCGTTGGACCGCCGTTCATATACCCAGCCCCACGGGACAGGCCTGCCCGGATCAAAGCCACTATCTGGGGTTGTCTGCTGGCTCTGTCCTCCCGTCTCATCGCGGGGGCTCCTTGTGCAGCCAGCGCTTCTGGCACGTGAGCACCTGCCAACAGCCTGGGCTGGGCCCCGGGAACAAGGTGGGCCCTGCTCTCAAGCCAGTGGGTTGCCGTTGGACAAGGCACAATGTCTCTGAGCTTCAGCGCTGTCGTCTGTGAGATGGGCACACGAAGTCCCCAGTCCCCAGGCTGCCGTGAGGATCATTAGTGACTGCAGTGTCCAGCGCTCGCCCCCTCCCCAGCACTCTTCCAGTGGCTTCTCGCCCACAACAGCTTCCTGAGATCGATGCTGACCTGGGCACATTCTCCGACCTTATGAACTCTGCTCACTCTGGTCAAGTCTCAGAGGCCTCACGGAGCCGGGGAAATGAGCATGGGCTACAGCGTGCGGCCCCAAGGTCACGGGCAGCCTGTGCTGGGTGAAGTCTAGCACCACTTCTCTATGCCTGACGCCTTGGGCCAAGGTCCCAGATGGGAATGAGCTCTCCATGGGCTCATGTTTCTACCTCCAGTTCAGCGTCGGGGCGGCACGTAAAAGCCCCTTCCTCTTCTCAAGCCTCTTGTTCACCATCTCAGTCCTCCCTCCTCCCCTCCCCTTCTCCTCCTCCCCTCACCCTCCTCTCCTGGCCTGGAGACACCAGCCCCACTGAAGACCACCCCCCACCCACTGCCTCCTGGACAGAGAAGTGGAATTCATTATTCAGGGCAAATTGTAAGCACCCCTGAGCAGTTACCCCAAGAAATAGGAGAGGCAAGGAAAAGAAACAGCAGCACACTAACACAGCTGTTTTGTTCTCGTCGAGAACTGGGGGCCCTGCACCGGGGGGTTCCGAAGGACACTGTCAGGCCCAGTGGGGCCGGTGCCGCCTGGGATACCCACAAAGGAGGAGCTGTGTGTTGTCCCCAAGCTTGGAAAGGATGGGGCTAACCTGATGGGTTTCCTGCTCCGACAGGTCTCGTGACTAAAGACACAGAGAGCCCAGTCCTACCACCCTCTACCAAAGCGGTTTCCAGCACGGAGAGGGCAGGGAAAGGAGAGTGAGGTCATCCTGACTCTCGAATCAGCAGGGCTAGGAACCAGTGAGCTTGTCGCCTAGGGGAGTGGGAAGGAACACAGGGGGAGACAGGGTGGTGAGTTGTCTCCCATGGCCTACTCCCACCGAAGGAGTCCAGCATCCAGTCTCAGCCGGTCCTGCAATGTCAGTCCGAGAGCAGCTATGCTGGAGGGTTTATGCCACAGAACTCAGCATGAGGCTGGCTTTTCCTTCGTGCAGAGCTGGGATGCTATGCAGGTACAGGCATCCCTGGCCCAGAGCTCCCTGGAAACATCCGTCCCTTCTGCGCAGGTGCCATCCACATCAGCACATGCCCTGCCCTCATGCTGATTCCAGGCACAGGAGCCCAACAGGAGGTTTCCAGGAAATCAAAAAAAAAAAAAAAAAAAAAAAAAGGAAATCAACTTGTCAGGGCCGAAAATTCTATTTTTCTTGCAGGGTTGATAGGCACTGTCCTCGGCGTGACCATTTTTCTGGCCCCCAGTGCTGACCGCTTGAGCCTCCCGGCCGCTCCCGGGCTGACCGAGGGCTTCGCCCCACTGATGCCCAGCTGTGGCACCATCCCTGCGGTCCGCCACACAGCGGCCATAGGGAGTGGAGTGGGATCCCACAGCAGTGTTTCTGACAATAAAATCTGTGCTTTAAAAAGTTAGAAGACAGAAGTCTATTATTCAGGGCCAATCTCCTGTATCTCCTGTTCAATTCACTCTATTATTTGCACAATAAAGGGGGTAAATATTTAAAATACAGCTTAGACAGCCACTGCCCGAAGATGCCCGGCCATGTCTGCCCACAGCGCACATGTGTGTGTCTACAGTGTATCCTTCGATCTGCTTCCCGGGAGCTGGCGTTCAGCACACGGGTGGAGGGCAGACACGTGTCCATGGACGAGCTGTGTGCAAGGCTGCTTCTCGGCCTTTCCCCCATGACCCATCTTGCTTCTGCACGGTACGCCCTCCGAGTGCCACACTAGCACCTGCACAGGCCACCGAGAGAGGGAGGCACGAAATGCTGGAGAGGAGACGGAACCCAGCCCGGCCGAAGCCCAGGCTGGTCTTGGATTTTCTGGTGAATCAGATTTGCTTAGCTCTCTGAGGACTCAAGAGTGCTGCCTAGTAAGAAATCCAAGCTTTTGAGACACAGAAAATCCCCACATTTCAAGGCTCTTCCATCTTAGAGGAATTATTATTTTTTTAGTTAAGGAAATCCAAGGTGTGAAACTGCACAGACAGGGGAAGGGGATGAAATCGCAAACCTCACACGTTTGGTGGGTTCCGGGTCACTGGCCGTGGGGCCTTGGACAGACCATGGGCCTTGGACAGACCATGGGCCTCCCTGGGACACCGTCTGTGGTCATGAGGCCATTCTAGCACAACACACCAGGAATCTACCACCTGTCCCTGCCCACTGCTAGGCTGGGGTGCAGCCAGGGAACCGGGGGTGGGGGGCACTGACAGAGATGGAAAAGTGAATCCTTGTGTCAGCTCAACAGAGGGTTTAGATAGTTGGTCAAACATTATTCTGAGAGTTTCTGGAGGGTTTTAGATTAGATGAACATTTAAACTGGTAGACTGAGAAAAACATGTCTCTTTCTATTGTGGGTGGGCCTCGTCCAATCAGTTGAAGGGCTCAAAAAAACAAAAAGTCTAAGGAAGAGAGAATTCCTCCTGTCTGACTGCCTTTGGAACTGGAACTTTAGCCTTTCTCCTGCCTTTGAACAAGGACTGAAACATTGGGGCTTCCTAAGCGCTGAGCCTCCAGCCTTGGGACTGGAACTCACACCATTGGACCTCCTGCATCTCCAGCTTGCTGGCTGCAGATCTGGGGACTTGTTGGCCTCTGTATTCATGTGAGACCATTCCTTATTAAAAAAACGAACAACAACAACAAAAAACAAAAACAAAAACAAAAAGAATTCATATATCTTATTAGACACAAGGGAAACAAAAGCAAAAAATAAACTATTGGGACTTCATCAAGATAAAAAGCTTCAGCAGAGAAGGAAACAATCAACAAAACTAACAGGCAGCCTGGAGAATGGGGGAAGATATTTGCAAATGACTTATTAGATAAAGGGCTGGTATCCAGAATCTATAAAGAACTTACCAACTCAACACCCAAAACACAAATAATCCAGTTAAGAAATGGGCAGAAGACATGAATAGACATTTTTCCTAAGAAGACATCCAGATGGCCAGCAGACATATGAAAAAATGCTCCACATCACTGGGCATCAGGGAAATACAAATCAAAACCACAATGAGATAGCACCTCACACCGGTCAGGATGGCTAAAATTAACAACTTAGAAAACAACAGATGTCAAGGAAGATGTGGAAAAAGGGGAACACTCCTACATCACTGGAGGGAATGCAAGCTGGTGCAGCCACTCTAGAAAATGGTATGGAGGTTCCTCAAGAAGTTAAAATTAGAGCTACCCTATGACCCAGCAATCGCACTACTGAGTATTTACCCAAAGGGTACAAAATGCTGATTTGGAGGGGTATGTCCACCCCAATGTTCACAGCATCAATGTCCACAACAGCCAAACTATGGAACGAGCCCAGACGTCCATCAGCAGGTGAATGGATAAAGAAGATGTGGTCTGTGCATACAACGGAATATTACGCAGCTGCCAGAAAGGATGAATTCTTGCCATTTGCACCAGTGTGGATGGAACTAGAGGGTGTTATGCTAAACAAAATGAGTTCAAGAAAGAGAAATACCACATGATCTCACTCACATGTGGAATTTAGGAAACAACACAGATGAATATATGGAAAGGAGAAAAGAAAGAAAGGAGAGAGGGAAACAAACCCTAAGAAACTCTCAACAGAGCACAAACTGAGGGCTGCTGGCGGGAGGTGGGCAGGGAATGGGGTATGGGCTGGGCGGATAGGTATTAAGGGGGG
The DNA here is from genome assembly GCF_922984935.1 of Meles meles. Classification (NCBI taxonomy): domain Eukaryota; kingdom Metazoa; phylum Chordata; class Mammalia; order Carnivora; family Mustelidae; genus Meles; species Meles meles. The sequence continues at coordinate 46,252,600 of NC_060074.1, read as the reverse complement.
TCCCTGTTGTGATGAGCACTGGGTGTTGTAAGTAAGTGATAAATCACTGAATTCTACTCCAGAAACCATATTGTACTGTATGTTAACTATCAAAACAATAATAATAATTTCCTAGAAATGTATAATAAAAATTATACGTACACACCCTATACATATAGTAAATCTTGGACATATAGTCCTGTTCCTCTGAAGAATCCTCACTGACACAGGGACCCCGTACCCCAGGCCACAGCTGGCTGATCAACTGTCCCTGGCTGTGGTCTCAGCCCTGGCTCCCTACATGGGAGCCACCAGACTCTGCTCAGTCCCCACCTGCTCAGTCCCCTAGCCCTGTTCCTACCGCTCTCAGGCTGGTGGACACCTGTCCCTTCCCCCAGCTCCCCAGCTAGCGCCTCTCCCACAGCTCCTGACGACAGCAGCTGCTGCACCAACTCCCAGCCTGGCCATTCCCCACACAGACCCCCTGGCCTCCCGTGGGCAGGCCCCTGCGCCCCTGTCCTCAGGGCTGGCCTCCACCCTGGGCTGCGTCCAGTTGCCACACCCTGCCTGGGACAGGGTGGGGGTGACTTCCGAGACCCCTCCCCGCCCCGACACCCTGCCCAACACAGGGCTGCAGCCGTGCACAGAGCAGAACACGATCCTGGTCCCAGGGGATCCCAAGCAGAGGAGGATTGACCACCAGGGTCTGGGCTCTGCCTCCTCCTTCTGAAGCTCTCCCCCGGGATATGCACCCCAAGGTGCTACAGAAAATCCAAGTGATGTCAGTAGATGCCGATAAGGATGAATCTCATCGTCACTTTGAACTCACCAGGAATGTGAGTCGGACACAGAGACAGGGCACAGTGGGCCAAATCTGAGTGCACGCTAGCAGAAGCCAGCCCCCCAGACTTCCTGACCTCTCTGGGGAAAGTGACAAGCACAGGTCACTCAGTCACTCGAGCTGCTTCTGCAGTGACAGAGAAGAGGCAAAGCCCATGGCTTCTGTCATGGGTTAACCTGATCCCCCACATCCCTGGGAAATGTTCCTTAGCTGCTGGCAAGGCCTGGCAGAGTGTCCTGTGGGCAACTCTGGGTGCTCGTGCCCAGGAGGGAAAAGCACCCACTGCCTGGTCCAGGGCCAGGGACTTTGGGGAAGGCCACCTCTACCCCTGGCTGGAGGGCAAGAGGAGGCATGCAGGAGAGGCCGTGAACTCCCTGCAGGGGTGGTGTGGGTTGGGGCACAGTCCAAGCCAGGACAATCCACAAAGTATCACTGGGAGACCAAGTTTCATAACATCAATTGGCAGGAGGTGAGTGGAGACCATGCCCTACCTGTCTGAGCCTTGTGGCTCCAACCCACGTACAGCTTCAGAACCTCCCCATCAAGCCTCTCCATTCGCTCTCACCTCGGACCTTCACCTCCCTTGCCTGAAGCCAATTCCACTCCCAACTGACAAGTTGTCCATCAGGATTTGCATGGACTCCTTCATCCCATGACTCTACAACACAGTTGCTGCTGAAGTGAGTGAGCTGCCTGTCTACGGGAGTATTCAAGCAGCAACAAGGTGGGCAGGATTTCAGCTGGACCACTCTTCCTGGGTCAGGACGACAGGCCCAGTGGCCTGGAAGGGTTCTTGAGAAGAAAGATGCAGCTAGGCTTCCTGCGGGCAAGACCAAGACAGGGGTAGGGGGAAGGGAATGCTGCAGGCTATGGGGGCAGGAGGGTGGGCAGAGCCAATCCCTGGGTAGTGATGGCCGAGCGCTGCTCCCTCCACCTGGGTGGGCATCACCAGGACCTGCAGCCCTCTCCCTGTTGAGCACATCCTGCTCTCCCCACCCCTGCAGAGCAGCCCTTGTCCAGGAGAGCAATGTCCCTGCTGTCCCTGGCCCTCAGCTCAGCTAGAAGAACATCTCCAAACAAAGGCGAAATAAGTCTAGCCAGGAATCCCCTCCTTTCACTGCCTTCTCTCCCACCCCCCCCAACAAGAAGTAGCTCCACTGTGGAGGAGAAGGGGATGCTACAGTGGGTTGAGAGCCAAGTACACCCCACTTGGTCCCACCCCAACCCTGCAAAGTAGGATTACTAGGAACTCCTTACTGAAGAAGGTGAGGAGTTTGCCCAAAGTCACACAACCAGCTGCAAAGTAGAGGCGGGGTGCCCATGGCCATGCAGGATCCCCGCTGCCTGCTGAGTCACCTGGGGCTCCGGTCCCGCTGTTCTGGTCCTACCCGCCCCTGGGCTGCTGGGGGACATTTCCTCATTCTTGCACAGGAAGGCCTGAGAAGGACGTTGAAATTGCTTCCAGCCGGCTTCATGGGTGTGGGTCTTCCTGCAGGGAGATGAAGACGTTTGTGGACCCGACAGAGGTGGTGGTTGTGAATTTCGTGAGTGTGCTAAATGCTGGCTGAAATACACACATTTAGGTTGTGTGAATTTCACCTCAATGTTTTAAAAAGAGGGGAAAAGTGGTTTCAAGTGAAACACCAGTGGGCCTCTGAGACAGGTCAGCAGCCCTGTAAGCAGACCCTGACGGGGTCCGGCCCTATGTGTGGCGTCGCTCCACATGGTGAGCTGAGCCCACCAGAATCCCCTGAGGGCCAGCTGGGAAAATGGGGTCTCGGGACCCTGAGGCCAGGTGTCACCCCACCACCACCCAGCAATGCCCCCAGGTGAGTGACACAGCCCCAGACTCCCAGGAGATAAAGCAACGGAGGGGAATGGGGATATCATGAGTCATCCTTCAGGACCAAGGACATGGCCCCCAAGTGCTATGTCACTCGTGGGGGAGGTTTCCTGCACCCCAGGACAGCAGGGAGGCAGGAAAAGCAGCCGTCGCACCACCAGCACTTGCATAAAATCCACCCTCTTTCTCTTCCTCTCCCATCTCGCCGGCAATCCCACCACGGGACTGGCATGGTCCCAGCCGGGGTCCATCCTCAGAGCTGAGGTCCTGGCCCCAGGAGGGGACAGAAAAGTTCTCAGCATCCGGACAACAGAAGAGCAAAGTCTGAGGTACAAAAATCCCTCTTGGTCCAGAATTCTGTGCTGAAGAAATGACTCATTACAAACAGCAGAGGCTTCAAGTCAGACAGATGGGGAAAAACTCTGAAATGTGCTTGTCTGCCTAATTTAGAATAATTGCAATCCATTACATTAGGGCATCGGGTTTTCAGCATCTAGTGAGATGCTCGGGGTGAGAAGGGGCATGCTTCTTGGCAAATTAAGATGAAGCTGAAAAGGCCAGTGTGCTGGCTGGTACCCAGCGCCTGTCAGTCTCCCTTCATCTCCATGTGGCTGTCTCTGGCTCCTCGTCCCATGCAGCTCGCTGGTCAGAAACAAGCTGCCAGCAAATCCAAGTCTGGAACCCTCGAAGCAGAGAGGAAAAGAGAAGCAGGCAGTCACAGCCCTGCAGACCTGGGGAGTTAGCACCACCCTCTTCACCCATGCACCTGCATGTCCGGAGCACTGATGACCCACCTAGCTCCGTGCCTTCCTAGCAGCGGCTCTGCAGCCACTCCTGGGTCTCCATTGGGTCCTGGCTCCCGGCCGGCTCCTGCTACACCAGGCTCTTGTTTGGCCCGAGATTCCTGGAAGGAGAGTTTTACATCAAGGACAGAACTCATCTGTCTCCAAGGCCAACAATCTCATGCTGCAGAGGGGGAAAGGGGGTTCCCCCCACTCCATGTCCAAGGGAAGGAAGCTGGGTCAAGATCACAGGAATCAGTCGAACCCAGGCTTTCTCCTTGAGGCTCTGCTGTTGAATTCTGCTCTGGGAGTATCTGGTGGAATCAGGGGCTCCAGCCCCAACCTCTCCTTGTTCCCATTCTAATTGTGCAGATTCCCATCAAATTCCTAGCGGCTAAATCAGGGCTGTAAAAAAACCCAAGATGGCACATTCTACAGTCATCAGTCTGGTGAGTGCCAAGTCGTTCAACACCTAGAGACTCAGGGTCCTTCCGTTAAAACTCGAAATGAGGGGGACGCCTGGGTGGCTCAGTGGGTTAAGCCGCTGCCTTCGGCTCGGGTCATGATCCCAGGGTCCTGGGATCGAGTCCCGCATGGTCTCCTTGCTCGGCAGGGAGCCTGCTTCTCTCTCCACCTCTGCCTGCCTGTGTGCTCTCTCTCTCTCTCCTTCTCTCTGACAAATAAATAAAATTAAAAAAAAAAAATTTAAAAAACTCGAAATGAGGAAGTCCCAGATGTGGCCCGTAGGGCTGATGAGGGGCTGTGGCCGATGGTCTGAACACTGGCATGAGCAGCTCCAGCCAACACAAAATGCAGACGGGACAGAAGAACAGTCACTTGTGTCCCTTCCGTGAGGCCCAGGCTCAGGCTGCATTCTCTCGCATTCCGACTGAATCAGAGCCGGGTGGGAGTTTGCCTACCCGTGCTCCTGTGGCTGCCATGGGCTACAGCCCCTGGGTCCCGCTCTCAGAGCGCCCAGGGCCAGCCCCCCCCCAGTGTTCAGCATTGCTGTGTGATGGGCATAGAAGTTCTGGCAATACGAATGTGAGCAAGGCATTCGTCACACCCGAACGCCTACATTTCTTTAAACCTTGCTCTAAATTCCTTGGCCATCTTGTCCACACTGTTTTCAGAACCCTGCGTGGGGCCTCACACATCACACGTGTCCCATACACGCATACTGAATTGAACATCGCCTGAAATGCATTATAGTTACAATCTGGGGTCCCTCTAGATTGTCGTTCTGATGGTTCCACCGTCAATAAGGTGACGGACATGCCACACTGACATGGGTGGAGTGGGGGACCCGTGCCGGGCTGGGCAGGTGGGCTCTGCCCAGAGCCAGTTCCTGAGTAGCCCTGAGTGATGACTCCTGTGCAGGGGAGGGCCCCACTGGGCTTTGCCTCCCACCTCTGTCACACGGAACATAAGCGTGCGCTCACAGTTCCCCGCGGACACGTGGTGCCTCAGCCACAACCCTGGACGTTCATATGGCCAGCGCTGGCTCCCAAAGGTGCTGCACACTGTGCCCGGTGGCCCCTCACCTTGAACGTGGGATACAGGTGGGTTACCCCTGGGATGTGGGATGGCCCTGCTGCAAAGGAGGTGCTGGGAGCCGGAGCAGGAGGAGAGTGGGGAGGCTGCAGGTCAGGGGCTCAGGGAGTATGGAATGTGACGGACGGGGAGAGGTCAGGCCAGCGGCCACCAAGGCCCTTCGGGTGGAGCAGGTTCACAGGAGCTCTGCTGGGAGGGCAGAGGCCTGCCGCTTCCTGACTCCCACATCAGTGAGACTGCAGCCGGTCACCATGGCTTCCAGATAGGCAACACCAGTTAGGAAGGTCACAGACTCTTGACATCCCTCACGCCATTCTCCTGGCTGCTTACTGGGCTGAGTGGTCTGGGGCCGCCAGACACTTGGGGCTGCCGGGCAAACAGCTGCGTGGGGACGGAGGGTGAGAGCAGGCACTTTACAAACGGGAACACCGGGAGTATTTACGCACCAAGGGTAGATGGGTTTGCTTTGTGTTTGGGCTTTTAGAGCGTTCTTTATCAACTGTACTTTATCCTCTGGCCTGATTTGATAAAATTAAAATATCTGCCCGGGCAGATCTCCTTGTAAAGCCGGCCCTCCAGCAGATGCTGCCTCCACCGCTCTGGGAGCCGTGGGAGCTGGGGAGCAGGAGCTGTCCCTGCGGCCGGCCATCGGGAGGAAGGGCGGGGCCGAGCAGCACCTAATGTCCGTGGTGGGCAGAGCTAGCCAACCTCTGCACTTGGCCCTCAGCTCACCCTTGGGTCTGGCCATGGCCTTGGGGTTTCACCTGAGAGTTAGCCCAGCAGAGTACTACTCCCAACCGAGGACCAGCCCCACCTGAGGACCAGCCCCACCTGGGTGCTGGGCCCCACGACAAAGCCTGACTTGATACCTGCCAGGAGACTCGAGTGGTGGGGCCTCGGCACCACATAGACCCCGTGGGAGAGGCTCTTTGGGGTCAGAACAAACATCTGAGCAAAGCAAAGGAGAGCACTCCCACCCCCCCCCCACCCCCCCCACCCCCCGCCCGAAGCAGAGCCTGGATAACAATGGCTGGGGACAGGATGACCTTTAGCTGTGGCATCTCAGCTTCATAAGGAAGGCTGTTTGCATGGGTTAGGACCCACAGAGTTGGGCTCTCACTGATGGGCCAGCAAGCGGAAGAGCTGGGCTGTTGCTGATGGGCTGGCTTTCAGAAGCATGTGTACTGGCAAGAAGTTGTTCACCAGCTAGGTTCAGTTTAAATACATCTCTGAATGTATTTAATGCAATGTAGACATATCCGATAGTTTTTCACTATGGCCAAAATACCACAAGACTTTTCCTGGGAGGACAGTCTCTGATTTACACATAGCCTTCCAACAGGAACGTCCCAAGCTGGGTCCCCGGACCACGGACACAACTGTGAGTGCTCTTGACCCGAAACCGTAAGGCTTATGTTGGCCTAGAGCACACCTGGACCAGGTGCTCACCCGGCCCCGGACTAGCGTTTTCTTTACTGTGGCTGCAGCCGAGAGCGACTGAGCCCACATGGACTCTGGGAGGAAAACCTCAGTTCAGCTCTTGCCCTCTCCACTCCATCTCCAGGAGCTTCGGTCCATTCGTCTGCAGGCGGTGACGGTGACCTGGCTCTCAGCCAGGGCTGTCGTGAGGGTTCCATGAGACCACAGTGCGAGGGCTTAGTCGAGGAAGCCCGAGGGAGGCCAGGCCGCCAAGGCTCACATCTTTGGGAAAATACTATTACCCAAGATGCAAGGCTACATTTAGGGAAACCTACAGAACCCCGACTGGCTTGTCCTGAGCCATTCTTCCTGCAGGAAGAGGTACTACTTCCTACTTCCTACTAGGAGAGGTTTCACTTCCCTCTCTTTCTGTTGGTGAGCTGGGCAGGCACGGGGAATTCTCACCCCAAAGGGTGATGTGCGTGGAAGGTCTCTCCTCCCAACAAAGATGTCCCCTTGCTTCCCACAATGCCGCATCTGAATTCTGCATTTGTGTCGGACCATAAGTAAGGCTGATCACGTTTTGTCCCTAACATGGAGTGACATCTTTTGAATCTCTGCATATTGCTGTTTTCACTAAGCCACATGTGACACTTCAGAGTGCCAAATGCTTTTTAAAAAATAGATCTGGCTCTGAGTGAGTGCTACAGAATAACACTGATGGAATATGGCTTTTATGAAAACACAAAATGTTACCCCAAAAAAAAGAAGAATTGAAACAATTCTTTGGAAAGAGATGTTTTGCAGAGATGCGTGTTCTGGGTGCATGTTTCAGGGGAGAATGCCCGTGAAGAGGAGTCATCTTTTGCTTGAGTTCTGGTTCTTTAAAACCTTCATAGCTCGGTTCCCCAGACTGAGAGAAATGCAAACCAAATGTCACTTTCTACAAGGCAGAAGTGCCCCTGATTCTTCCATGTTGCCCAGATGTGGTCAGCGTTAGTGAAAGGAGATGCAACTTTCAGAGACCTCCCAAGTGGCCCATCCTGCTCTCAGGAAGCCCTGGACAGACCTCATCTTCCCACCACCATGGGCAGCCCCAACTCTCTTGCCCTGTCCTTCTGCCACACCAGCCCTGGGTTTCAGGGGATTTCGTCGCTCACAAAGCATGATCTCCAGCCTTACGTGCTCCTTGTCAGACCCAGCTAGCGTCCACAAGTTCCCCACCTGCTCCCTCTCTCTTCCCTCCCCACGAAGACACGGCTAGTCCCACACCTGTCATGCAGAAGGCCCCACCTGCCTTCCCAGAGCCCCTGGCTGGGACAAAATGTTCCCTCCTCGGTTGCAGGCTACTCTTTGTCCCGCTCCCCCATCTCTCCAGGCTTCCCGGGACACACCCTCTGACATGTCTCCCAACAACCCCACTCTTCTCTTTTGCCCCCCCCATACACACACAATGCATCCTCCCACCCTAGAAAGCAAACCAGTCCAAACTACAGAGATCATGAAGAGACCAGTGGCTGCCAGATTCAGGGCAGGGCAGAGAAGGGTGAGTAGGGGGCACACAGGGCATTTCTAAAGAGATAGGCATGTAAGGGCAATTGTCGAAACCCACAGAACTTTGGGCACAGAGAGGACCCTAAAGCAGGCTCTGGACTTCAGTTAATAACAATGTTTCAGTCTTGGTTCATCAGTTGCAACAATATTCCACACTACTATATGGTGTCCATGACCACCCCTGCGGGATGCGGGGACATACAGAAAGTCCCTACTTTCTGTGCAATTTTTCTGGAAACCTACAAATGCTCTAAGAACTAAAATCTATCTAAAAAGAAAAAAAAAGGAAAAAGAAAAAAGAAACCCTTCCCTTGCTGACTTTCAAGTAAATAGCATAGTAAGAATAGATGTTTAGCTCACGAAGCCCAGGGGCCCCGTTCAAGCCCGGGAAGACTGCGCCCACAGGAAAGTAATGCTACACATGCGGTGGGATTTCTGCTTCTGTCTGTTTGGGGACCAGAGCCAACTGTCCCCTGACAGAACAGCATGGTTCAGAATGGAGAGTTGGCATGGCCCTGCCAACACCCCCGTCTCCGAAGCCTGGGACAGGGGATAAGGGACAGCACCGGGCAAGAGGCACGAGCCCTCTCAGGCCAAGAAAGACGCCCCGGAGGTGAGAACGGGTTGTTTGTGTCTCTGGCGCACAGAGCCTCTGCTGCTGGGCTGGGGGAAAGGAAGGTTCTTATGCACCAAAAGGACACCCTCAGATAGGCGAGGGTTCCCCAAGTACACCGCCCAGGATCCTTTCCCAGAAGACTCTTCCAGATGCAAATACAATCCTACTTCGAGCACGAAGCAGGGAGCGGGACATCAGTGGGTCCAACATGTGCTGAGAAGCCCTAAAACCAGACACGGTAACCACGTGACACCAGCGATCACAGGATTCCTTCGAGAGCATTAAACTGGGAAGTTGATGATGCAAGATGGCTAGAAGAAAACCCAGGTCTGTAATTACCAGGTGAGATCCCTAACCACCTAAAAAACCCAAAGAGTAAATTGAAAAATCCTCAAAACAAATAAATATGCCAGCTAAAAAAACCGAAAACATAAAAATCATGAGCATTCCTGTATGTGAGCAATAGTAGAAAAGCTGAAACACACATTCTATTACTGAAAACAGCACACATTTCAGAACGAAGCGAACAGAAATTATGGAGAGCCTATTAATACTTGCACACGTGACGGAGGTATGTGAACAACACTTGGCTAAAGGGAGACTCAGTCTTTGTTCCCGTGAAGGAGGGCTCAGGGCTCAGTAGCCATCCAGCCCCTCGCCCCTCCCTTCCCCACCATTGATGGGTATGTTTGGTGTGTTCCAGTAAGAATTCCAGGCAAATTTAGGGACAAACGACAAAATAATTCTAAATTTTATCCGAAAAAAAAAAATTAACTAGTAAGATTGGCCAAGAAACAGAATTTCAGAGTAGAAGGGATGAAAAGAATTGTCATGAAGGGTAAACAGTAGTAGCGGGTATTAAATATTAAAGTGTCTTATTAAGTCCCCGATAATTATGTCAGTGGTGCTGAAGCCTCACGGCCCTGAGAAGCCTGTGCTGGGGCTTCTCCCCCCCTTCTTCCCCATCTTCTTCCTCCTCCTCCCTGTACTTCTCCCCTCCTCCCCCTCCCTCCCTCCCTGAATGTGTGACCTTCAGTTCTAACCCTCTGGGTAGGAGAGGGAAGAAGGAGAGGAAAGTCTCTGAATGACATCCCCACAAGTTGATGCTGTAGGTTGAGTTGTGGTCCCCAGAATGACGTGATCAAGCCCTTACGCCTGGAACCTGTGAACTTATTTGCAGAGGGAATTAAGGATCTCATGATGAAAGCACCCAGGATTACCTAGGCGGTAACAGATGTCTTGAATAGAGACAGAAGAGGAGAGAAGCCACATGAAGACAGAAAGGAAGACCAGAGCTGCCACAGCCAAGGACTGCAGGGGCTCCCAGAAGCAGGAAGAGGCAGGAAGGATCCTCCCCTAGAGCCTCTGGAGGGAGCACGGCCCTGCCCCTACCTCGAGGCTTCAGCCTCCAGAACTGTGAGAGACTGTGAGCCTCGCAGCTGGTCATTCGAATGGGCATCCGGGAAAACTGGCACCACAGTTCTCTGGAACAGGTGAGCGTTCCAGGCTTGCTTGTTGGTGTTCCTATCCTGGCAGGTCCCTCAAGACTCTCAAATTCCCCCAGAACCTACAGCTTCCTTCTGTCACAGATGTTTGCCACCAAGACAGGCTCTTTGGAAGGGTCCAGGGATGAGCCTATGACTGCTCTCCCACACGCAGGGTCCACACGGGGTCTGCGGACCATGTGGTCAGTGGTCCTGGGAGCACCAGAAAGGCATGATGCACCCCACAAATGCTGCCCATGCAAGCTGCTCCCAAACTCAACACCATCTCCTCCTCTGAGGGCGTCTTGCTCGTCACCATGCAGATGCCTTCAGAGGGACACCCTTGACCCCTCTGACATGCCCCCCGAAGCCCCTCTCTCCTGTTGGAGAGGGCTCCCCGCCCACATGGGCAGCTCCCGGATGCTCGGAGGTGGTCCTCTTGGATCCTTCCTTCATGGCCAATCTCACCCTGTTCTGCGAGAGGGGCACCCACTCCCTGCCGGTCCTTCGGACGACACATCAAGCCTCAGTAGTTAATATTGGCCATGGGGACCACCTGCAACAGACCTAGAGTATCACTCTTTAGGAAACTGACATGGGTGGGGAAAGGACAGATGCGTCAGAGCTGATGCTGGGGAGATAGCTCCCTTCTTTGGGGAAAAAGTGAGGTAGATCCAGAGACAACAAAATAAACCCAGACAGGTGCAGGGTTTTACACCAAGCATGAAACTGCACGGGAAATGTATAGCACGTAGGTGGGTATGGGTCTGTCGGACTGAGCTGGGTGAGAAAAGCCTTTCCATTCCCAAAGCCCCCAAAAGAAAACCATTCAGGAAAACACTGAAACCTGGCTACATAGTAACAAAAAGCCACTGTTACTTCAAAAGTAAACTGATTAAAAAAGCAAAGAAAATTATCTTCCTCAAACATAACAAATACAGGTTTAATATCATTAACACTGAAAGTCTCACACCTGAATCACGTGGTCAGCTGTGTCTAAAAGGGCCCACGGGACCCCCCGCCCCCAGCGGCCACATCTCCCTGTGATCTCCTCCCCCTGAGTGTGGGCAGGTCCCACGACTTGCTTCCAACCATGACAACACAAGAGGATGGATATCACTTCTGCGATTATGTTTCCAAAGACTGCAATGTCTCCCTTGTCTAATAAAAGGCAATGAATATTTCAGGGTGCCCACGGTGGCACAGTCAGTTAGAGCATCCGACTCCTGGTTTCTGCTCAGGTCGTGATCTCAGGGTGGTGAGATCGAGCCGCATGTCGGGCTAGGTGCTCAGCAGGGGTTCTGCTCAAGATTCTCTCTCCCTCTGCCCCTCCCCTCCACTGCCCCTCTCTCCCTAAAAATAAATCAATTGATCCTTTTTCTTAAAAAGGCAATTAATGTTCCACATAGTTGTCCTTGATCTTAAAAAACTACTTTGTGTTTGAAGATGTGAAGAGATCTAACGGTTGACTGTCCTGCCAGCATTTTTTTTAAAGATTTTATTTATTTGACACAGGGAGAGAGAGAGAGATCACAAGCAGGCAGAGCAGCAGGTAGAGAGAGAGGGGGAAGAAAGCTCCCTGCTGAGCAGAGAGCCTGATGCAGGGCTCCATCCTAGGACCCTGAGATCATGACCTGAGCCGAAGGCAGTGGCTTAACCCACTGAGCCACCCAGGTGCCCCTCCTGCCAGCTTTTTAAGGATGTAAACCCACTGTTTGCTGAAGAAAGTTTGCATGAGTGGAGGGATGGACAGATAGACAGTTGGATGGACAGACTGATCAACTGACAGCGTTGTACACTTTTGCGCGTTTTGCCAGGACCCCAGTAAACAGAGATCCTGAGGGCAGATGGGCCGGTGGGCTGGTGGACTGGTCTGCTGGAGGTGGCCCTTGGCGGGAACAGAGGAGCCTTGTGAAGGGCAGGTTGGAGGGGCACACAAGGACAGACACAGCAAACAGCTTCCTCAGGCCCTTGGGGACTCATGTCGGTGATCTCTGCAGGGGGGCCATAAGGCAGCCAATAAACCCAAAGGGGGCAATTTCCCTCACTCTCTCTAGCAAGCTAGAGAGATCTAGCTAGAGAGGTCTGCAAGATCGCTCCCCACCCCCAGCAAGCACGGCAGCCCCTCGCTGCTCTCCAGCCCCATCCCATCAGTTGGGGACCACCCAGAACCACCAGGCTGTCCCAAAACCGAGGACTTTCAGGGACCTCCCCACTTGTCAGCAGTGGCTGGGACCAGTCCCCCGGAGGGGATGGCAGAAACGGACACCGTAACACGCCCAGGGCGAACACAGTCTGAGCACGCGGGAGAAGGTCTGGGACTGCCAAGGAGCCAGAGCAGGGAGGGCTGGTGGGGCAAGGTCCCCGCCTCTGCCCCACCAGAGGCCCCCAGTTGCTCCCCATTCTCTTCAGTGTCCCACTCCCACCTTCCACCCTCTGGGGGCAATGTGTGCACCTGTTGGCTAGGGCTACAACAGGGGGGACTCTCCGGGCCAGGGGTGGGGGGTTTTGGGGGCTGGTGCAGACTGCAGACACCAGGCTGGAGGATATCCACAGAGCACAGAGCACATGGGATTAGGGACTGTGTGTGTGCGTTGGGGGAGGGAACAGGGGCACGAAATCTGAGCTCATCTTTATAAAATCTTCGGGTGGAAACACAGAATCTTTCAATTAAAATTTTACTGAATTTTAACTTGAATTTCCCCATCTGTCCCTTAATTATGCCTAACCCTAAACCCAACTCCGAGCCATCTGCGTTCTTACCTCATTAGGTGGAGAGGCTGATGCGTGTGTCTGACTCTTGCAGGCGCAGCGAGCCCCTCGAGGAGAGGACCCGAGCCTGGGACATCCTGGGTCTGCAGAGGCCTGTGCAGGCCTGTCTCACCGGGGGACTCGGAAAGACTGTGGAACAAAGGCTTTCTCAGTGGGGATCAGATGGGTAGACAGACGCCTGGACCAGAATCAGAGGCATCAAGGACTCGGGCTCCCAGTGGACGTCCTGCTGCAAGACAGTGAGGACGGGTCAGGCGGTGGGCGCCGCAGTAGCCTGGGATGTTGACAGGCAGTGGGGTCAGCTGAGAGGAGGGTCCTCGTGTACTTAGAAACATGACAGTCACATGTGCCACCGCCACGGGTCCTTGGTGCTCGAAGCCCCCTGCCCGCCAGGAGAAGGACGCCGCCGAAGCTGTCACCACCCTCTACCTTGTGCCTGCCTGCTGCAAGCGCTCCCTTGATGCTCCCAGGGCAGGTGTCACCATGTAATGCTGCAGTCAGTCTCCTCCACGACGGGGGGCTTGAAATCCCACCTTAGGACTCCTGATCCTGCTACACCCGCTCTTTCCATCGGGGCTTAAGGAGGACAGGCACCTGTTCCCACTGCGTGCACCCTACCCCGGATGCTTTGCTCGCTGTCCCAGCCTGGGAGATGCGGTAGGGTCCAGGGGGACAGACTCCCTGAGGAAAGCAGGCAAACCTCCCAAGCTTTCAGTCTGGGATGGGAGAAAATGCCGTGTGCTTGCCCATCACCCGGCGGCATGGCTGGAAGTCAACGTGAGACAAACGCACGCACTCATGTGTTGTGACAAGTTGCTCCTGGAAAATAAAAATGCCAACTAAGAACAGGAAGGCATTTCTGGAAATTCTGGAGAAACTGCAAGGGGGCATGGCTTCCTTCCAGACGGCGTCAGAACTCCAACCTGACATGTTTATCTGGAGCTGCTAAAATGTGGGAGGAGGGGGGAGGGGGAAGGGGCCGCCGCCCTGGAGCCTCCTCCAAGCTGGGGGAATGTGGAGGGTCCCTGCTCAGATCGCTCCAGACGCGACAGAATTCGGTTCTGGGTAAGATCACAGCAACCCTTGTGAAGCGCGCCCTTGCTCCTGGGGTCATGCGTGAGCACACACGTGAACACGTGCACACATGTGTGTGTCTGGGCACATGGCCCTCACCTCCCACCAGACACATACAGACACAAACGCATGTCCTCCTTATAAGGACACTGCCTGGCCACTCACGGTCCCCATAGCCGGGTCTCCATGGCTGGGACCGGGCGCTGGCTCCCTGATGGGCATCCCAAGTCCACATCCAAATCCGGTTGAATGCAGCCCAACCACCCCCACAAGCCACCCTCCTGTGGCTTCCCTCTCCCCGCCACTTCCCCATGCACACTCACAGACACACATGCACGCGGTTAATTCAGAAAACTAACACAGAACTTGGGGGAGGGAGCAAGAAATGACGGCTTTTAAATCACAAATACCCATGCATCCATTAAAAAAGAATTTACCAGCACCCCCACCCCAAGGTAGGAAGACATCATGTAAGGATAAAGATCAGAGCTTTAAAATCAACTTACGTTTTTCACTGAGCTCACGTCAGTGTCCTTGTCTGCCTGCCTCTCACCCCTGCTGGCTTTGGGGGACTCTCTCTGCAGACAGCAGAGGAGGCCGAGCTCCAAACGGGGTGGTGACAGGTCACTGTGCATAGGAGGTGGTCCTGGACAGGGTGGGGCAGAGCTAGTGAGGACAGGCCAGCTGGCAAGGGGCGGCGAGGGACAGACAGGGACCAGACAACTGTCCTTGAACGTGGAACCCTGGTGACAGGGGGACCCAGGGACTTGGGCTGCGGGCTATGGAGAGAATCCTGTGCCCCAAGGCAGGTCTGTGCCTAACCCCACCACCCCCACCGCCATGGCCCTCATCAGTCCCAGAAGACACTCAGAGAGATCCGAGGCTGCAAGGTCCTAGCCCCTGGGCTGGACCCCGGCCCTGTGTTTCTCTGCCCCATGTTGCCCCTGAGAAGCCAAATGTAATTTCAGGCTGCGGCTGAGGAAAAGTTCACTAATTATGGAAGAGGAAAGACTGTTTCTGCTCTCAGTAGGAGGCATATTTATTTCTTTGCATGAAGGTATTTCTAAACACAGGTAATTATAAAAATCATTACCCCCTCAAACCAGTGTGGGAAACCATATGGTTGGTAATACATTCATAAATAATTATCCTGCACAAGTTCTCTGAGATAATATGTCCTATTTGTCTTACACCTTCTGCAAAAAATCAATCTTTCAGCATTCTCTCACTTGGAAAACAGGTTGGCAGCAACGCTCTGTTTATCAATAGAGAAGGGAATGAGTAGAGTCTTGGGTCCACCCACCAGCCCCGGAGGGGGAGCGCTAAGGCCTTGGGACCCAGCCTGGGAGCCAGAGCCACAGGCCGCCCCAGGGCCCTGGCTGGCCCCAGCAGGAGATAGACCCCATTGGAGCCTCATCGGGACCAGCCATTGGCCTCGCTGGGGTCCCTCAGCCCCCCTGAACCTTGAACCTCAGCTGTTCTCCCACCATCTTCTCAAGACCCCTCTGTGGGTTGTTCTGTGGACAGGGGTGGTTTTAGACCATGGAGAATTCAGGCCCACGCCAGCAGAGAGTTTCATGAACCCCCCAAGCTGGGCCGCTCCACCAGTGACACGGACTAGACCAAGCCGTGAGGGAGAAGGCTGTGCAGGTTGACCGCGTCTGGCACAATGGTGAGTGAGGGAGACGAGGCTTTGGGGACTTCCCGCCCCACCTCCCACCCTGCCACCTCCCTGCTTCTACCTGTCCCACAGAGCAGGGACCCACTTTGACTTTTCAGCTCATTGCTGGGCTCTGTCCTGCTTCGGCCTTTCCTTTATTTTTCCAGGGTCTAGGTATCTCATATTTTGGCTCAAATGTAGATAGCAAATCTATTTGTAACTCTGTTGAGGACGTCAAAGCATTCTGCAAACCTTTTTTTAATGACTTTAATGAATTTTTTAAAAACTTGTTTTGTGGCCTAATATGTGATCTACTCCGAGGAATGTTCCATGTTCTGAATATGACTGTTACATCCATCTGGCTGGGTGCAGCATTCAAAGCCACAGTTTCCTTATGGATTTTCTGACAGACGATCTGCCTGTTGGTGCAAGTGGGGTGTTAAAGTCCCCTACAGTTATTGTATTATTATTGATTGTTTCCTTTATATTTGTTACTTATTGTTTATGTATTTGGGTGCTCCTTTGATGGGCACAGGAATATTTACAATTGTTATAGCCTCTTGTTGGTTTGTCCCCTTTATGATTATTTAGCATCCTTCTTTGTCTCTTGTGACCCTCTTTGCTTTAAGGTCTACTTGGTCTAATAGGAGTATTGCTGCCCTGTTTTCTTCTGGCCTCCATGTGCATGACGAACACTTCCCCAGCCCCTCCCATCCAATCTGCAGGTGTCTTTCCATCTGAAATGAGGCTCTTGGAGGCAGCATGTAAATGTGTCTTGTTTTGTTATCCATTCTGTCACCCTATGTCTTTTGATTAGGGAGTTTAGTCCATTTATATTTAAAGTAATTGTTGATAGATATGTATTTCGTGCCATTTTGTTACTCATTTTGTGGTTGTTCCTATAGAAGTTCTCTTCTGGTCCTTCTTCTCTTGCTCTTTCATGGTTTGTTGGCTTTTTCTAGTGGCATATCTGCAAAAGTCCTTAATTTTCTCTGTAGACAGAGCTTTCAAAGTTTATAAAATTCCTTGCACCTACAGTTCATGGAAAACACGTCTGCCCCTTTGAGGTTGTCTAACTCCCCTTTTGACACCAGTGCCGGGCTTTCCTGCTTTTGCAGGGCTCTTGGAAGCAGTCTCTGTTCGGGATCCCAAATCAATCTGGGGTGCTGTTGTTTTCCCAGTGGACCAACATCGGCCCATCACCTCGATCAGTGGCAGTGTCCACTCAGGGATTTGGAGTGCGACTTCAGAAGAAAGGGGATATTGTTGGTGACCGCATGACTAAGTGGCTTCCCTGCTTTTGCATTGGACAACACCCTCCAGGAAGAGACCCTCTTTCTCCACATCCTTCTGCCAACTTCTGCTCTTGCAGAAGCTTGCAGACCCTTCTGATGGGTTCCGTCTTTGCTCCACGAACATGTGTTGGGTGGTGGGCTGGCCAGGAGACCAAGCAGGGGCCAGCTCATCACACTTGGCTTCTGGAAGATTCTCTATGAAGTTAATATTTTACAGGGATGCATCTCGTCCCCTCAGTTGCTCTTGCTACCATGCAACAGGGATTCCACAAGCCTCTTTTTCCAACTTTAATTTTTCCAAATCCAAAAAAGTGCCTTGACAACATCACGATTCCTGAGCTGTCTGTTGCATTTCTTTTGAAGGTGCTGCTCTTATTGGCACATTGGCTCTCTGGGTGCTGGTCTCAGATCACTTCTGAACCCTCCTTTATTTCAATGTCTTCTCATTCCATATTGTCCTGGACCCACCTCGTCTCCATCGCTGAAATGTAGTGCTACTGAATCTGATGATGGGTGAATCTGCTGATGGTGGGGTTGAAGTTACTCCGATGATCCCCCTTTCCCACCCAGACCCTCTGCTGCTGAGCAGGTGTAAGACACATCTACATTTCCTTGAAGATGAATTATGCCCTTCCTCTAAGAGTCTCTTGTTGGAGAGACATTTGAGATTAGGGTGACTGGTTACAGGTTCCAAGTGACCATTTTTCTTCTTCCCATTTTAGGGGAACAATGCCTTGAGGCTTCTTTGTTGATTTGCATTGTGGTTCAGTTATTTCAGATACAAGAAGAACACTCAGCACATGTCTGACACATTGAGGGCACAGCTGGTGTGAGTCCTGACACTGAAGTCATCCCAGAGCATGTATTAGACATTCTAAGGTAACTGAAGGTCAAGCTTTTGGCATTATTATTCATCCTGCCATCCCAGGGGCCTCCAGGTCGACCAGCTAAACTCCAACTTGGAGAAGGCTCTTATGAGCATCCCTGAACTGTGGTCTTCTCTGGACTCAGTGACTCAGCTGAAAGTGCTGGAGAGAAGGGAGCTGGGGTGGCTTGGTCCTTGGCCACCTGTCCCAGAGCCCCAGGGGCAGACCCCACCAAAGGCGACTGTTGGGCCAGAATGCCGCAGAGCTCTCTGACTGTCCAGAAGAGCACACAGCACCAGGACCTTAGGAAATGGTCCTTGGATGTGTCTGGTTTCAGCAACAACTCCAGGGTTCATGGCCACAACCCACCACAGCCAGGTGATGTGGTGGAATGCTTTCTGGTGCATGTACAGTAAGTCCAACAGAGCATTGAAGAGGTCTTGATGCCTGCATGTTTTATGTTTCATTGCCTCCTTTCTGCCCTGCTTGTTTTCTTGCAGGCACGTCTCAGTGTTGAAAGTTATGACCAAGAAGGATGTCCATGGCCATCTCCAGAAGTGGAGGGCAGCATCAGTCCACCTGAGGGCCACCTGGAGGAGCCATCACTAAGGTGCTTTGTGTTTGCCCTGCACCTGCTGTGGCTGGCCCTTCATTACGTGATGCTCCTCGTGGTGAGATGAAGCTACATTATTTTCGCTAAGAATATGACTCATGCCCATGAAAAGGAGGGGTCTAAATAGTGTTCATAAGCTATTTTTAATGCTGTACAAACGCTGTGTCTGCTGACACAGAGATTGTCAGGGAAACAGATTTACTTAAAGTGTTCCATAAACTCGCCATAGCTACTACTTGGCACAAATATGAAGTATTTTCTATCAATGGGACAAAGTTCAAATAATCACTGTAAATGTGCATTTTATGGAGACAAATCCATTGAGAATTACCAGAATGATAAAGCAGGTCAGGAGAAGTCATTTTTCCCAAGAGTATAGGGATCTAATTGATTCAAAAATTTCCTTATAATTGTTTTAGCGTATGCGTACTATTTCTCAGCTTTATAGAGGTGAAACTGACGAATGAAGATAGCGCACACTGACAGTGTACAGCATGAGGTTTTGATACATGCAATGGGCACACTGAGTTCTGGTCAGTTGCCACAATCAAGCTATTTCACATCTCCATCCTGTCACACCCGTAACATGTTCTTTCTGTTGTCCTTTTTCTGCGGTGAGAACACTTAGAGTCTACTCTCTCAACAAATGCCAAGTGCATGATACAGGGTCGTGAACGTCCGTCAACACACTAGACAGTGGATTTCCTTCTTTCGCTAAAGTTGAATGATATCTCATCATGTGTACATTATGACATCATTACCCACTCGCCCCCGAATGACCCTCGGGTGGTTTCCATGCCTTGGCTGTTGTGGATAACAGTGCAGTGGATGTGGGGGTGCAGGTAGCTCTTGGAGACCCTCCTTTCATTTTCCCTGGAGATGGATCCAGAAGTGGGACTGCTGGTCATATAACAGATGTGCGTGCCTTGTGTCCTGTGGCTGCACCAGTCTGCGTTCCAATGTGCCTAGGGGTTCTCTTTGTCTGCGTCCTCACCAGCCCTTGTGAACTTTTTGACTTCTTGACTATAGGGAGTCCAGTGGGTGTGAGGTGATGATATCTCATTGTGTTCTGATCTGCATTTCCCTGATGATGGATGATGTTGAGCATCTTTTCACGGGTCTGTTGGGCCTTATATGTCTTCTTTTGAGAAATGCCTACTCAGGTTTGTCCATTTTTATGCAGGTTATTTATGGGGCTTGTTTTGCTATTTTGCTATTGTGTTGTATGAGTTCTTATAGGTTTTTGATATTGACCCCTTATCACAGACACCGTTTGCAAATAGGCTTTCTCGCTCTGGTGTGGCATTGCTAGCAAGCTCCATGGCGCTGATGCTGCGGGTCAGGGACCCCACTCGGAGAACGACAGCGCCAGCTCTTACACAGGGTCCTGGGTCCGAGTCTCCTGGTTACTGTTGGCTTCACCATCTATATGTTATGCTCTGTGATACATATCCCGTATTTCAGTTATTTCTTTTTAAATTTCAAGTAGAGTGGTGTGGAAGCAGGTCCCCCAAGGGTCCCAGGAGAGGCTGGCAATGAGACACTCCTTCTCATGTACAATCCTGTTCCTCTGTCACCAACAGAGGGGACAACAGATGCCCCCCAAACAGCCCTGCATCTATCCTTGTGTGCTGAGAGTGGGACCTGAGAACAGAGCCCCCAGGGACACAGACCACGCCCCCCCCAGCAACACATGTACCCGGATCGGACCCTTTGCTGAAGACTAGGTGATTCTATCTGTCCCCACAGGGGGCTCTGCCACAAGAGTCAGCGAGTCAGTGGGGGGTGAGGAGAACAAGGGAGGGGACACAGACTGTGGGGACCCTGTGGTGGCTCAGAACCACCCAGCGGTCATTAGGACTCCTGCCCACAGCCTCTCCAATGGTGACCCACACAATGTCTGGGCCCCAGTGGGACCGCCATTTGCCCCAAGCCTGTCCCCAGGTAACCCCACCTCTTCAGTTCCCAAAACCCTTCAGGAAGCCAGGGGGTTTTTTTTGTTTGTTTGTTTGGGTTTTTTTTGTTTTTGTTTTGTGTTTTTGGTTCAAGTACAATTCACACAACATAAAATTCACCATGTTTATTTATTTATATATCTATTTTATTTAAATTCAAGTTAGTTAACATACAGAGCAGCAGCGGTTTCAGGAGCAGAATCCGGCAATCCATCACCCACATACAACACTCAGTGCTCACCCCAATGAGAACCTCCTGAATGCCCGTCACTCAGTTACCCCAATCCCCACCCACCTCCCTCCAGCGACCTTCAGTCTCTTCTGTTACCATTAAGAGTCCTTATGAGTTGTCTCCCTTTGTTTTTATCTTATTTTATTTTTCCTTCCCCTCCCCTATGTTCATCATTTTTTTTTAAAGACTTTATTCATGAGAAAGAAAGAAAGAGAGCATGAGCAGAAGGAGTGGCAGAGAGAGAAGCAGACTCCCAGCTGAGCAGAGAGCCCGATGCAGGGCTCCATCCCAGGACCCTGAGATCAAGACCTGAGCTGAAGGCAGAGGCTTAACAACTGAGCCCACCAGGCGTCCCGTTCATCTGTTTTGTTTCTTAAATTCCACACACGAGTGAAATCATAGGGTGTCTGTCTTTGTCGGACTGCTTGACTTGTGATGCAGTGACATTGAACTCACACACAGGGGGTCATACTCCCGGCACTCCATCTGGTTCCAAGGCACCTCACTCCCCAAGAGGAAGGCCATGCAGTTCTCTTCCCTCCGGTGCCCTGAGCAGCTGCCATGTCACTGTCTGTCTCTGTGAGCCTACCTGTCCCGGCCGCGTCAGAGCCTTGAACACCCGGCAGCCTCTCTCACCGAGCACCACGTTCCAGGGCGTTTTGGGCGGGTGCCCCGAGGCCACACTTCATTGCCCCTGTAGCTGAAAGACGGCCCCCAGGATGGGCCACACTTGTCACGTCACGCCGTCTCACTGCCACGTGCCAGAAATCCAACACATCCACTCCTTCCAGCTGCTCTGAGGCCAAGATCATCTTGATCCTTTCAGATCTGGAAATGGTGATGTGCTAATGACTGATCCACGCTGGTCCCATGTCTCACGTGTCCCTGTGAAGTTCCGCTCACTTGTGAGGGCGGCCCACTTCTGCTGGCCTGTTCAGACGGGGTCCACAGGGGTCCACAGGGCAAGCCGTGCCGCTCGCAGCCACAGCACTGACATGGAGGAGCTGAGTGTGAGGGCCACGCTCCACGACCACACTCCAGGCCACAGCCATGCGCCACAGCAACCTCAATCAGGGCAAATCCAGCCTGGTGCCACCCAGCTCTGACCCTTTTGGGTTCCCTGATATCTCCAAACCAAACCCAGCCAAAGCCTGGAGCACACTTCCCAGGCTGGTCCAGCTCACTGCTGCCCCCCCCCCAAGCCTCTCACTGTCCCCTGTTCCTCTCCACCCCGCGGCCCAGGGTCTCCCCCACCTCCCCACAGCTTCTTCAAGTCCTTACTTCAACCTCTCCAAACCACCAGCCCTCACCCCACTTTCTCAGCACCTCTCTGGGGGATCCCTCCTGCCGTCCACCCACCCAGAGCCTGGCAGTGTGGGCCCACCACAGACACCTGTGCTCTGTTTGCGGAAGGCACAGGCCCCACCACATCCCATGGCACTGCTCTCCCTGCCTGCCCTCCCAGGCCTTCACCCTGCCCACCCGGGGGCATCTCCCTGCCGACCCAGGACCATCAGTCTCATTTTCTCCAGCTCAAGCCCCAGGCTCCCTTGACCCTGTAGTTCGGTGTCATCCTTCTGTTCCCCTAAACCCCACGTGAAGCTCAGGGAGAAGAGTTTGTTGGGGGACATCTCAGCTCACCTCAGCCCTGAGCATTGTGAAGGGCACATGGGATTCTGTGGGACTCGGTGACCCTCATATCCTCAGTTGTGTCCACACAGCACCCTCCAGTCTCCATGTCCACAGGGAGATCAATGCCCTGGCAGAGCCGGTCACAGCAAAGGTGACACTGTGGTCCCCTAAGCGCTCTCTCTGCCACCCCCATTCCCCTCTCCAGGACTCTCTTGTGCCCCATCTCCAAAATAATCCCAAGTCCATCAGGCAGGAGGACTGACTGGCCCAGGTCCCATCCACAGCCTGGTGACCCAGAGCCCATTCTGTCCAGAGCCTCCCAGGACGCTCCTGCAAGAGCACATGCCACGGGGACTGCCACCGATCAGCAGGCTCAGGGTGGCACAGCCCCCCAGCGGGTGTTTACTAAATGAGTGTTTGCCAATCTCCCCTTAGCTCACCCCAAGTCCTGACAGCCCTCCTGCCCGCTCTGTCCACCAGGTGCCCAGCGCCAGGGTCATGCCATGGGCTCCACAGGGAACAAGTGTGGTGGCACATACAGTCCACAGCCCACGCTGAGTAGTAACCCAACATGCATGCAGAACTGTGAGCAAGGGAGGGATCCCAGGTCTAAGAGGAATCTGACCCACACAGGAAGCTTTATGAGGGCCTTCCAAGAAACAAGGCCTGAGTAAGATCTGGAAGAAGAAGAAGAGTGAAATGGAAGAAATTGAGACGAAGGAGGAGCAGTCCCAGGAGAGTGGCCTGTGCAAAGGCCCTGGGGTCCTGGGGAACACAGCATGCTCCAAGAAATGAAGAGCCCAAAGTGGCTGGGGTGCTCAGAAGAAGGGGAGCGGTGGTGGGAGTTAGGGATGGGCAGTCAGGCAGAGAGCGAGGTCAATGAACACGGTAAATATGACTGAAAGGAGGAAACCTTTGCAGAGAACTTGAAGAGCCTTCAAAGAACCCTTGTGGAGACGTTGCACAGGCAGGCAGGGAAGGTAGTGGAGGCCCAGGGAAGATATCTGGGCAGGAGGGTAAACCTGGAGCCATAAGTGTGCAGGCACAGGCAGGCTGGGAGCACGGACAAGCTGACCCAGAGAGACACTGTCCGGGGCAAGGGAAGGAGGTAGTCTGAGCCAGGCTGGATGCCAGCATCTGGCTGCAGGCGAGAAGGAGACAAGCCCACGGGAACACAGAGATAAGAGGGAGGGAGAAAAGCATGGAGGAGGGCCCTGATCTCCCCCGCTCACTGCCACCCGCACTCCACCACCTGGACCCCCATGGCAGGGGGCACCTTCTGTGACCCACAGACCAGCCAGAGTCATCCTTGAAAAACGTGTCCAAACGTTCCAAACATTCCCGCTGTAGGTGGAATCGTGTTCCGTTCGGTCTCAGCAGCCCCCGAGCCTGGCGTGAGCGGCCTGGGCAGAGTCGGTGACCCCGTGCTGTGCGCCCAGCTCTCTGTGCCACTGGCCCGAGGATATATGGGAACCTCCCGAGTGCAGCGGCAGTGGCGTCCCCTCCAGGCCCAGTGGGAAGGCCTCGGCTGCCTTCCCAGCGGGGCTTTGAGCTGACTCACCCTCCCGTGGCAGCCCCCCGTGTTTGCTTACTTGATGCACGTCACCTGCGTCCTTGGTAATTACAGGCCGCTGCGGCTCTGTCTCCCCGCATTCGGAAGGTCCAAGAGCGATTATGGGGCACCCTCCCTGCGCTTCGGGAGACGGGCACAGTCAGTGCTAATAACACAGCTCTCGCTGTGTGATCGCCCGCCGCTCCACTGTAATTACCACGGAATTAAGTGGTCACCATGTAAACACGGCTCACACTGGATGTGTCTGTGGCTTAAACAGCCCTATACACTCATTTTAATTGCAAAGTGTTGAACGGAAAACGCTGGCTGGGCATACATGGAAAACCCAGGTTTGGGGCAACGTAAGGGCCCTCGGGATAGAAGAGGAAGCCGGTGCGACTGTCAGCTTCACAGGTGTGGGGCAGAGGGAGCAGCAGATCGAGAGACCCTGAGGAAGAGGACATGGTGGGTCCCCACCAGAGCAGCCCAGGCTCCCCATGCAGAGCCCTTTGCAAACGGTCAAGTGCCCGCCAAGGGCGGGAACTGGGTTCTAGTTTGGGGGTCCCTTTGGGACTTCAGCTTTAAAGAGAATGCATTCCAGACCATCCCACAAAATGTCCTGGGAGGACCCTCTCCCAGCGTAAAAAATCCCCGAGCTGGGCCCTTCACAGGCTCTGTTCTTCCTCTGCAGGATGCCATGTCCTTGGCACCGCAGAGAAGTTCTCCCTTGGATCATAACACTGCGTGGGAGCCAGGACATCCCGTACGCTGAGGACAACATGCCAGAGAGCAGACACTTCTCGCTCTACCACTTGGACATAAGGAGGCAAAACCCTGGAATCGTCCATTCTCACCACACTCACCAGTAAGGCCCTCATGGGCCCCCAGGCAGAGGAACAGAGCCTCATTTTCCTCCTGAGACTTCACCCGACCGGTGTGCATCAGAAACTGGGCCTCTTCCTGGGACCCTCCAGAATGACAGAGGTCAGAACAGACTTGGGGATGGGGGCCAGGTCCTGGGTCCTTCAAACCCAGAAGGGCATCCAGGGGCCATAGCAGAAACGTGCATGGCCCGGTGGTCAGGGAGGCAAAACCGCTCTCGGCTGATGACCCTCCTCACCGGAAAGGCAAAGCCCGCACTCATCCACTCCTTGCTTCCCTCCATCCCCTGGGATGATCGCTGACATACATGATCACGTGCCCTGTGCTGGACGGAGGCTTCGGTCACACACAAGTGCTCCAGAGGGTGAGAGGACAAGGGCCAGTGACCTCAGTTAAGTTTGTCAGATCCAGGGACCCGGGCCATCCTGGGACATTCCCCACAATGTACAAATCGCAGATCTCATACCTCCCACCACGGAGAAGAAGGCCTTCCTGGTAGGCCTCTTGGGGTTCTAGTCCTGTCACTGGCACAGCAAGGGCCATTACTTGGGAAATGTGTGCTTCCCATCCTGGCAGGCTTCGGCCATGTGCACCCAGAGCCTGGTCCCAGAGGAGCACGCCTCCAGCCTCCAGGGCAGCAGGCTAGGGAAGGAGCCACTCTCCCAACGGTAATCAGCCGGATCCTCAGACGGAGGGGGAGCTCAGGTGATGCCTTGGGGTGGCTCTGGCTCTGATGGTTAGTGTCAAAGGCAGCCCTCGGGCAGCGCTGCCGATCATCCTGCTGAACTTCCGGTTCACTCTCCAGGAGCCCTACAAACGCCGTTCTTCAGTATGCTTTGGAGCATACTCCAAAACGTGCGAGCTCACCCTCGGGAGCCAGGGCACGTGCGTAGCAGGTGGGGGGCGGCCACAAGCACAGGGGAGCGCCCCTGCATCCACCTTTAGGACCCAGGCACCTCCCCAGAGGCTGCCTCCTCTCTGCAAACTGCCCCCCTCCAACCTGCACCCACGGAACAAAGGCCAGCCTCTGCCACAGGCAGGGACCCCAGCAGCTGTCCCGGCCTCCCAGCCTCCCGCGGCTGCCTGAGACCCCATCACACCACACCTCCCTCTGCAGAAAGCTTGTTCTCATACCCCTGCACCCATGCTCGGGGGTATAGACCTCCCGGCCTCAGCAGCCTCCTTGGGACCCTTATGGAGGATCCAGGGGAATGGTCACCTTCCATCCCCAGCCTGTTCTCCCCCACAGCTTCTCACACTCAGGAGGCAGAACCCCTGTTCGTCCACTCGCTCAGACACAAAACCTGGGTGCCAGTGCCCACAGCCCCTCCCCCACACCCGCACCTGACGCTCAAGGTCTCACGTCAAACCAGTTCAGACTGTGACCTGCCTCAGTTTACCTCGGCCTCCTGCATGGAGCCGCATCTCTTACCAGGACCCTCACACAGCCACCCAGCTGAACCCGTGGCACACTCTCGGCCTGCAGCACACACGCACTCACACATGGTCACACACACACACTCACACACACTACACATACTCATGCACAACCACATGCACTCACACACTCTCACACATTCATGCACACACATATACACACGTGCACTCACACATACACCACACACACTTGTCCACATCACATGCACTTACATATATACTCTCAACGCACACAATGCACTCACACACCCACAGGCACACACACTCATATACTCACACGCATACACACTCACACATACACTCTCACACGCACATGAGTGGACATGTTAGCACAGAGATCTGACCTTGTGACTCCCCCAAAACCCCCAGAATCCCATCTCACCTGTGGAACCCCCAGCCCCCCTGCCCCTCAGAGACCCAACACTGTGGGCTCTGGCTCGCGGCTGAAGCTCTGCTCCCGCGCCTTCTTTCTCACCCAGACTCTGCTTTCCAGGATGGGAGCCATGTCCCCCCACCCAGGCCTCCCCCAGGCCAGTCTGGCTCAGCCCCAGTCCCCTCTTCAGAGAGGTCTACCCTCCCTGCCCCAGCTAACGACACCCCTCACCACCATCATCGCCCCCAACTCCTGGAGCACTCGTTCTGTGAAACTGTGGAGGGAGCGCCCCAGAACGAAAGGGCAGGGAGACACCCGCCCCGTCAGTCTGGAGGCACACATTTTATACTTCCTACCCACCCCCCGGGGCTGGCCCAGAGGCATCAACCGAGCTAATTGGGGGCTGTCGCCAGGGGCTACCTTCCCTCTCGGGCTCACTCCTTCTGTCCCCAGCTGATTCCTGCTATGAACAATTAGCACCTTGACGTCTACAGGAGATGGAGAGGCAATCAGTGATGTGGGTACACCCTGCAGCTGCCCCAAGATCAGAGATGATGGTGGTGGGAGGGGCAGGGACTACAGACCGGAACGCGCCTTGTCTGCCGGTCCACATTCTGAAATGAAAGCCACCTCCACTGGTGGCTCAGGCCTCCGCTCCCCCCCCAGCACCCTTCTAACTAGTTGCGCCCCCGATTACAGGATCTGTGACTGAGGGGGACCGAGGAGCCAGGCAGGGAAGAGAGACCCTAGAGCATATGGGACCAAGAAGAAATTGGCCATAAAAGATGAATTAAAGGGGCACAGGCATTCCAACCCCTCACCCTGTGTGGGCTCTCACAGACCTCTGTGAGGAGGCCCAAACCAAGAGAACCAGGGTCTTAATGTAGCCCATGTGGCTTGTTTAGCACAAAGAGATGGGAAACGCCTGCCGTCCAGCTCCCCAGCCGTGAGCCTTCGTGTCCCACAGACATACCAGGGTGGTCTGGGTGGAGGTTGAGAGAGCAGGGGCTCTGCAAACAGGCCATCCAGGAGCCCCCCAGGGGCCCCTAGCTCCACGCCAAATCCCTGCTAGGTGCTTACCAGGTACCAGCAGCTCGGTGCCCCCCAGCCACCCGCCAGGGTTCTGGGCACTGCTTGCCCTGCCACTTCCTTTCCCAGAGCCTGCGGCCTCACCCACCTCAGCACAAAGAGCTGAGACCAGCATCTTCCTCTCGAAACGTGATTCTCCATGACCAGCAGCACAGCTGCTACCTAGGAGCATGTTAGAAATGCTACCTCTCGGGGCATCTGAGGGACTCTGTCGGTTAAGCCTCCAACTCTTGATTTTGGCTCAGGTCTGATCTCAGCGTTGTGAGATCAAGCCCCACATCTGGCTCAGAGCTGGGCGTAGAGCCTGCCAGAGATTCTCTGTCTCCCTCTCCCTCTGCCCCTTCTTCCTCCCCGCTTGTGAGCTCTCTCGCTCCTTTTCAAAAAAAAAAAAAAAAGAAAGAAAGAAAGAAAAGAAATGCCACGTCTCTCTACCCCCATCACTGTCCTGCCCCCCATCCTCCTCCCACCTCCAGGCAATGGACAATGGACTCAAGGTCTTCTCGCAACAACCCAAGGCTGTGTCCAGCTGAGCTGGGCCTCAACCTTCAGCTGGGACCTCCCAGCATGGACATCTGCAGCCAGGCTCTCCTTGGAGGTCACTGGGCAGCCCTGCAGGAGGGCCCACAGCACCCACAGAGGTCTCCACCTCCCCCAAACCTGCTTCTTCTCCACGTTCCTTCCTTGCTAAGGAGCAACCTTTGAGACTACCCCCAATCCAGCGAAGGCAGTCCTTTGTCACCCCCTCCACTCGTGGCTCCCCTGTGTCACCCCTAGGTTATGGTCACAGTCCCTTGCTCCCCTGCATTGCAGGCCATGCCTCTGTCTCCTCAGGGATAACAGGAGCAAGGACCACCCCGCCAGACCTTCCATCTCTACTGACACGACAAATGGGTTTCAACTTGTTGGCCAATTCTGATTAAGTGGGAGGGGCCTCTTACACCATTGTGTTGAGAAGGATTCTGAGGAGGTCTGCTGGCGTAGCCGTACTTGTCTTGGGATGGAGAGAGAGGGCTGGGGCTGCCCAGCACCCAAGCCATCCAGCTCTAGAGGCCACAGGGCATCATCCTCATTGGACCCTCTCCTGCCTCTCTGCCCAGTGGAGCCTCCAGGTGTGTAGACAAACAGGCAGGTGGGACCAAGGAGTCACCCCTGCAAGGTTACCCGGCTGGAGTGGTGTCACCAGGCTAAGACCCCAACTAAGAGTCCATACTTCCTCTGACCCGGGAAGCTGGGGGCAGGTTCATCCCCCATACCCCTGGGAGACAGTCTCTCCTCCTGGATGGGCTGAGCTCCCCAGCCAACAAACCACACCCTCTCCAAGGAATGGGCAGGCATCCCTGCTGGCCAGACAGGTGGGTTCGGGCCTGGAACCAAGGGTCCCAAGCTGTCCCTTGCACCTGGGTCAAGCCTAGACCAGCCCTGCCTCTTTCTGGGAGGTCACTGCCTCTCAACCTCCCCATCCCCCTCCTTGGGCCTCCCTGATTTCCTGGGACCACAAGCATCTGTTTAAAGGGCACTTCTGAGGCACTCGGGACAAACCTCTCATTTTACAAACAGCGAGGGGGAGCCATGGCAGGCGCAGGGCCCCGGGAGCAGAGACCCCAGGCAACTCCTGTGTCCGGTTCTCTCCTGGGCCAGAGCTCCATCTCCCCGAGGAGAACATGCACCTCCGGCGGGTAGGTCAGGCCTCCTGTCCTCCTAAAACCCACTTGTCGCTGAGCACGGCCTCCCAGAGCTCTCGGTGCTAATAGCCGGGAGCGCCCGCCCAATGTCAAAGAGCCTGTTTAGCAAGACGACCTATTTTTAGCTGAATCTTCTGCTGGTTGCTAACTATCTGTTTAAATACATGAATTAACACATCTGTCAACAGTACTTAGAGTGGGACTAAAACACGCTCTCACGGAGGAAGGTAATTTCACACAAAACACGCAGCAGAATGAGCAGCTTGGTGCTGAGGCCCCAGGTGAAGCTCCCACATGTGGCCCTCGTTCCACGCTCCATGGCAACCCTGGGAGGGACCCCACCCCCCACCAGCCCCCACCTGCCATTCGGGAGCAGCTCACTCACCGAGGGCCTAGGGCTACTCTGGGTGAACTGCCCAGAAACATGCTTGTGGGGCTGGAACCTCCGTCCTCCCCTGGCGAGCCCTGGGCTCAGCCTGGTAGCAGGTGCTGGGACCCAGCAGGAGCCTGCAGAGGGATAGGCCGGATCGCTTGCAGGGGACCCAACGCCTGGTGTCCTTTCTCCCCTTGCCTACAGCCCACCTGCCACCCCATGAAGGCAGCACAGCTGACCACCCCATGGCCAGGATTCCCGAAGGATGGACCCTGGCTAGTAGGGTCTTGTCCTGTTCTGGGTGGGGGTCCCTCCCAGCACTGATGCATCGAGCATCAGAGAACCTGACTTCCCCCAGTTGCATCACTTCCCTGTCACATGACCTCCAGAAAGGTACTCACTCACCCACTACCTCAGTTTCCCCCATGAGCCATTGCATTGCTTGGAAGGGCATGGAATAGTTCAAAGGTCTTGGAGTAGGCACGTTGGGACAATGTCAGTGTCCCCATATCCAGGTGCTGTGAAGCCCCTTACCCCTCCCCTTCTTTGCTTTAATTTCCTTCAATGGCCTTTAGGGCTGGGAGATTCAAAAGAGAAGGACGGACAATGTCCTTGCATGGCGGGTAGGTTTGAGAGAAATGCCTGAGCCCTGGTGAGAGAAAGAAAAACCCAGAAAATCAATAAATGTGTTCCTTGTCTTCATGGAGGACAATAAGCCCTGGCCCAACACTGGACAGATGAACAGCTCCTCCTGGGCTCTGTCAGGGACCCAGGCTGGCCGCAGATCCCTGGAGATGGGGCAGTCCCTTCTTCCAGGCTGGACTTGGAGCCCGGTCTGCTCCCATAACCCCTACACTATCCATCCTCTCTCCCTTCACCTCCCACCAGGAAGATAGAGATGTCCCCCAGTTCTCCGCTGTAGGAGCCACTAACACAGGAAGTAAATGAGCATGGGCTCTGTGGATTCCCCAGGACAGTAACCAGTCACCTTCATGGGGCTGCTTCCGTGACACGTGCGATACCAGCAGAGCGAGCCTCTCCCAGAACTCCATCTGCGGTGCTGTCCAAGCGTCATGGCGACCATCCACTCATTGGGAAGCCCATTAACACCTTGGAAAACATACTCCTGTAACGCCAACAGTGATCTGGAGAAGGAGTCCTGGGGAGGACCACCAGGATGATTCAGATTTGTGGGGAAATGGGAGAATGCTCCTGTTGTCCGTGAGTTACCCACCTCCACGACGACCACGACCACTTGATCAGAATGATTGAACCACGCTTCTGCTCAACTGGTGAAAAGTTGGAGCACAGACACAAGGCTCTTCACTGTCTTCTGTCTGCTAGCATCAAAATCAGCCTATACATTCCAGGAACAGATACAGATCACTACTCCCCAGTTCCTCCCTAAGATTTGGGGATAATAACCTTATGATATTATCTTCAGTTAATGGGACAGGAGTGATCCATGAGGCCACCAGGGGATGGGGCTACACATGTTCTGTCTTTTTACAATTACCTATTGTTATTTCTGAAGATGAAGAGGAAGTTCCAAAATTACAAAGATGTTTAGTTATTATGCCAATATCAGCGACACTGATGGGAAAAAATCTTAGCTATGTAGACCTTGAAGAATCCAGGGGTAATAAAGTCCATGTACAAATTTGTCATCCAGGAAACAAGAATGATACAATGCCACGAGACTGTTTTCAAACAAATATGCTCAATCTGGAATATCTGTGTGATCTCGAGAAGGGGGGGGCCACCCTTAGGAATTGCTGGTCTTTGTGGAGCTCTACAAAGCTATGAAGGGGCTCCTTTGGAACCTTGTGCTCGGTGTGGTCCCCAAACCAACAGCATCAGCATCCCCTGGGAGCTTGTTAGAAAGACAGATGTTCGAGCCACACCCCAGATTCACTGAATCAGAATCCACATTTTGTAAGATCCCCCAAGATATTTGTGAGTTTGAGAAACACCCATCTAGAGGTTTCCCCTGTCTTTTTTTTTTTTTAAGATTTTATTTATTTATTTGATAGATAGAGATCACAAGTAGGCAGAGAGGCAGGCAGGCAGAGAGAGAGGAGGTAGCAGGCTCCCTGCCGAGCAGAGAGCCCGATGCGGGGCTCGATCCCAGGACCCTGAGATCATGACCTGAGCCGAAGGCAGAGGCTTTAACCCACTGAGCCACCTAGGTGCCCGGGTTTCCCCTCAGTCTTAACCACAGTTACTGCCTAACCAGATGGCCTAAAGCTGGCCAGGTCTGGGGTTTTGTGTAATCTTCTCCCTCCTTCCCACACCTTCCATTCCCCCGGTTAATAGAGTTGTGTGTGGACAGACTTTCTGCCCCTGAGGTCTAGTCTTCTACATCCATTCTTCCTTGCTGTTGCACCCAGACTCAAGGGGACTTCCAGGGTCACTCTTTGGAGCTTCGAAGGGAAGGCTACCTGGGCTTTAGACAGAGACAGCTATGGTCTGAGCTGACTTCCCTACTTTCTTTATGTAAAATTCCATCTCTAATTGTCCCCATTTCCCATTAAATACCCACTGGCCACAGCAGCTAGCTATGAAACCAGCCTATCTGGGTGTTGCCTTTAAAATAGGATTTTCTGGGGCGCTTGGGTGGCTCAGTGGGTTAAGCCGCTGCCTTCGGCTCAGGTCATGATCTCAGGGTCCTGGGATCGAGCCCCGCATCGGGCTCTCTGCTCAGCAGGAAGCCTACTTCCTCCTCTCTCTCTCTGCCTGCCTCTCTGCCTACTTGTGATCTCTCTCTGTGTGTCAAATAAATAAATAAAATCTTTAAAAAAAAATAATAAAAAAATAAAATAAAATAAAATAGGATTTTCTCCTTCCATCTATCTCTGCAGGTAGAGAGACCAGTAAACTGATGGTCCAAGGAGGGATGCAGAAAGGAGCCGAGCGCACAGGCATGACTCCCAGCCTGTCTCTCCACCACTCAGAGTCAAGGGCTATGGTGATGCGTCATCTCTTAGCTCCTGTTCAGTAATTGGGGGTTTGTCTGTGTGTTGTTTTGTTCTTCTGATCAAAAAAAAAGAAAGAAAGAAAGAAAGAAAGAAAAGAAAAGAAAGAAAAGAAAAGAAAGGCATCCTAGACCTCAAACATCTCATGCCCATGTGTTTCCAGTTTCTGAAAACCCACTGAAATGATCAAATGAAGATGAAGCAGAACATAATCGGCAGTAATACCTGGAAAGGGAGGATTGCCAATGAAGCAGCTTCTAGAAATCCTGGAATGTGTGACCTAGGAGGGCTTGGTTAAGCACAGAGTGGGTCAGAGTAATCTGATCCCTAAGGCAGGACAAGCCCAGAGGGGTGCACGTGGAAGTGACTGTCAGAAGACCCCTCAGCCTAGAGCAGGCAGTCCCAGGAGCCGGGTTGGGTTGGGGACAGGCTGAGGTGCACGTGGACAGACTCTGTGAGCCATGCCAGGCAGCAGGCACCCCTGCCTGCTGAGTGAGGACATGGAAGGAGCATGGCCACCCTCAGTGGAAGAGCACCAGCAGAGCAAACACAGGGCAAACCAAAGGGCCTCCCTCATGCCCTTGGCCTCCAATCCATTCCTCCCTCCCACACTTCCGTAAATACACCTCATTGCAGACACAGGAGCCTCTGAGATTGCACCAGCTAAGGAAGAGGCATGTAGGAGGAAGCTGGGAGCAGTTCCTAGGGAGCAAAGTAGGATGTGGGATTCCCACCAGTGGCCCATACCTGAGCAGCCAGACAATACACTCATACCAGGACCCACAGGGAGTAAAGCAGGCTACAGGAGCCCCCACAACCTTCCAGCCTGTTGATGAACTCTTCCTGGCCATGCAGGGAGGGGGAGCCCTCCAGCTAGTCCACCTGCCCACTCCCTACACCCAGGCAGCCCACGGTGCTGGGGGAGAAGGGCAAGAGCCAGCTCCATGGGGAAATGCAATAGAGCCCACACAGACTTCAGTCAATACAGACTCAACCCAAGAACATGTGCAGGCAGCAGCAGGGCTATCAGGGGCAGCTGGACAATGAGAACAGTGATTCCAGTGACACAAATCCAGTGAGTGAAACAGGACAGAGCAGGAAGAAGCCAAATTCATGGCCACTGAGACATCTGAGAGGATAGACTAATTCTGAAAGCACGGCAGACAGGGAACTTTTAGGGACCTAATACAACAGTCTACCCAACTTTTGCTTTATATATTTTGAGAACTATAAGAAAATTTTGATAAAATTAATACTCAGTCTTCAATATATCTTTCTTGATTACTAATAGGCTAATAAGATTAAAGTTAATAAGTGTATAGAATATTTGAATGTAATCATAAAATGCCTGATTTATAAGGCACAGGGAGAAATCCAGCCTTATGAATTAGAGAAGGGGCACCTGGGGGGCTCAGTCATTAAGCATCTCCCTTCGGCTCAGGTCATGATCCCAGAGTCCCAGGATCAACTCCCACATCAGGCTTCCTGTTAAGTGGGGAGTCTGCTTCTCCCTCTCCTGCTCCCCCATTTGTGTTCTCTCTCTCTCCCTCCACACCCAGCATGGAGGCCAAGACAGGGTTTGAGTTCATGACTCTGAGATCAAGACCTAAGCTGCGATCAATTTGGACATTTAACTGACTGAGCCACCCAGGCACCCCTGACTTCTCTAATTCTTTGAAAGACTGTTTTTTTTTTAAGATTTTATTTATCTGTTTGAGATAGATTTATCTATTTGAGATAGATTTATCTATTTGAGATAGATAAATAAAATCTTAAAAAAAAAACTGTCTTACAAAGAATTAGAGAAGTCAGGGGTGCCTGGGTGGCTCAGTCAGTTAAATGTCCAAATTGATCGCAGCTTAGGTCTTGATCTCAGAGTCATGAACTCAAACCCTGTCTTGGCCTCCATGCTGGGTGTGGAGCCTACTTTAAAAAAAAAAATTAGAGAAGACACATTTTTCCCGAACACAGATAAGGCGCTTAGATAAAAACTGACCATGAACTAGGTCATAGAGCAAGTCTTATCAACTTTCAAAAATTCATACAGATCATGTTTCTTAGCACAAAGCTATTAAATTAGAAGTCATTAACCAAAAGATATATATGTGTTTAATGATACAATAACTTACCATGCCAAACATGGCAAACTAAGTGACTCTGGAAAATCCTCCACTCTGAGGACAAATGGAGAAGCTGAATGACATTTAAGAAAACCACCTGCTTAGAGATGTTAGCAAGATAATGAGCACGAGATAGTAAACCTAAGAATGAAGATAATGAAGAATTACCAGGGTAAACTGAGATTTTTCTGGGCGATCCAGATGATTCAGAAACACCTGCAGTTTTTCAAGGACACTTTCACTTCTCATTCATCCTTACTTTCAGAGACAGCATTTTTTCTTTATTTCTGTCCTAAATGTTGGGGGACTCAACAGTAACTCCACTCCTAGCGTGTCTGGTCTCTAATTTCTGTATCCCCAACCCCCAAGGCTGTCAAAAGCATGAAAGTGGACCCAAATGCAAGGCTCGTTCCTGTGGAATTCTTTCTTTTTCCAAGGTAAAAACAATATGGAAAAATTTGGCAGAGAACTGGAAAAAGTATTGAAAAATCAAATAACTGATTTTTTTTCAAAAAAACTAAATGGATGAATCTGACAACAGCTTAGAAGGCACAGCTGAAGAGAGAATTAATGAGCTAGAAAACAGACAGGAAGGAAGTATCCAAAATAAAGTATGAATTACAAGGAAGAAAAATAAAACAGGTAGGATATATGGAGAATTGAGTGAGAAAATGTAACATACACTAAGTTTATGTACAAAAAAAAAAAATGAAAGAGAAAAAGAGTGGGCAGAAGCAACACTTGAAAAGATAATGGTTAGGAATTTTCCCTGACGAAAGGCATCAATTTAAAGATTATTCACAAGGGTTAGTGAACTCCAAACTGGATAAACAAAAAGTAAATCATACCTCAACAGTTCACAATGAAAATGCAGAAAAAAAGACAAGAAAATTTATCTTTAAAGCAACAAGAAAACGTTGGAAAGGAAAACGTTGTCTGCAAAAAAGGAACTATTCGAAAACTGATTTCTTGGCAGAAACAGTGAAAGGGAAGAGAGAAAATTTCTGTATCTTACAGGTACTAACAGAAAATAACTATCCACCTGACATCACATTCTCATTGAAAAACTCCTTTAAGAATAAAGATAAAATAATGATCAAAAACTCTCTGACAAAAACTGAGGGAATTCATCACCAGCAAACTACTATTAAAGAAAACTCTAAAGTTTTCCTCAAGAAGATAGAAAATGATTTCAGAGAGGAAGCTGAAAACACATGCAGGAATGAAGACAGTGATTAGTAAGCATATAGATAACTCTGAACTAACACTGACTTTAAAATTAACAAGAGTGAATGTGATTTTACATTGAGGAAGAATTTAAACATAAGAGACAAGAATGTACAAGAGGAGAGGAGAGAAAGCAGGGTGCGGGGGTGAAAGTGTGGTCCCCCTGGAGGAATATGACTGGAGATTCCCATCCTTCACATCCTCAAAGTCTGGACTACAAAGAACTAGGTCTTCCTAGGTATGGGAAACGCAGAAGGGACTGGCAAGAGAACTGTCCTGGTCCTTGTTGAAAAGGAGGAAATACCGTCCCTGAGAAGTTGTACCCATACTAGCTCCCAGTGGAATTTATTGCCAAGGTTACATCACGTGTGTGGTTCAAAAAGCCTCAAAGTTTGAATTTAAAGTGTTCCTATATCAAAACCTTCCTCAAAACTGGACAGAAATGGATGCACATTCTCTTTCTGCAGAAGTACGTCTCCACCTTAGGCCTCAAAGAATATCCACCTACATTTTTAAGAAAAGAATGCATCCCATAAAATACTAACTAAAGACACAACAAAACAAGTCACCATCAGTTAAATACATACAAAAAAAAACAAATGAGAAAATCAGACCTGATAATCTTCAGACCTTGTCATTTAAAAACAAGTCTTTGGACTGTGTTTAAAGAGAGAGAGAGAAAAAAAAAAAACATGTTTGAGAATCTCTGCAGTATACAGAAAGCTTTACTATGTGACTTTCCAAACTTGAAAAAGATTCAGAGAGAACTTATAGAAATTGAAAAACGGTAGCCAACATGACAAAAACAAGGGACCAGGTTATTGGATACAGCTGAGGAGAGGATTAGTAAACTGGACACAAACACAGAAGAAATTATGCAGAATGTACCACAGAGAAACAGAGAGAAAATACAATAGAGAGACTGGTACATGAATATTAAGCCCTCTGTAAAGAGACTACCTTTCACTCAAGACAAAGGAAAAACTGTAAAAGGATAAACAAGCCTAGTTTATTCAAAGGAACACAGGCTAGCTAACTTAGTAATAAGAGAAATCGAAGACAGTTAATGGAATGAAATCGTCAATGTTTTGAGGGGGAAATGGTAATCTAGAATTCTAGAATGCTACAGCCAGAAAATATGTCTTTCAAGAAGGGGGCAGGGAGAAGTTTCAAGTAAACAAACAGACAAGACAAAATTTCCCACCAGTAGACACTTGCTACAGGAAAGTGGAAAGGGAAAAGAAAAATAATCTCAGATGAAAGACTGAAACCTCAAGGAGTAAAGATTATAAATGTGAGTGGGGTAAACAAATGGACCAAATTATTATAACAATATACTATGAATTTTAAAAGATAGAAATAGGGTGCCTGGATGGCTCAGTGGGTTAAGCCTCTGCCTTTGGCTCAGGTCATGATCTCAGGGTCCTGGGATCAAGCCCCACATTGGGCTCTCTGCTTGGCAGGGAGCCTGCTTCTCCCTTTCTCTCTGCCTGCCTCTCTGTCTACTTGTGATCTCTCTCTCTCTCTGTGTGTCAAATAAATAAATAAATAAAATCTTTTTTAAAAAAAGATAGAAATAATATACATGACAACAGAATGTTACCTGTGTATATACCTGGTAACATAGTATCAAAATATACAAGGGGCACCTAAGTCGCTAAGTGGGTTAAGCCTCTGACTTCAGTTCAGGTCATGATCTCAGGGTCCTGGGATCGAGTCCCACATCAGGCTCTCTGCTCAGCAGAAAGCCTGCTTCCCCCTCTCTCTCTGCCTGCCTCTCTGCCTACTTGTGATCTCTATCAAATAAATAAATAAAAATCTTTAAAAAAAATACAAAGAAAAATTTTTAAAGATTTTTATTTATTTATTTGACAGAGAGAGAGAGAGCACAAGTAGGCAGAGATGTAGGCAGAGAGAGAGGCGGGAAGCAGGCTCCCCACTGAGCAGAGAGCCCAATGTGGGGCTCGATCCCAGGATCATGAGATCATGACCTGAGCCAAAGGCAGAGGCTTAACCCTCACTGAGCCACCCAGGTGCCCCCAAAGAAAATTTTAATAGAGCCTCAGTGAAACAAATACACACTCACAGTGGGAGATTCTCAGAAAATTCTCTCAGCAACAGGTAAAGAGAGCAGGTCACATCAGGAAGGATATAGGCTTGTACAACAAAATTAACAAACTTAATGAACCTATAATGAACCTATTTCCCATCAACAACAGAATACACATTTTTCTCAACTACACATGGAACAATTCCCCCCAAAAAACTGACCATATCCTGGACCATGAAGCAAGGGCTGAATCACAGAGGGCAAACTGTCTCACTATAAGTAAGCTACAAAAAAATAACCACAGGTGACTGGAAATCCCCATATATTTGGAAATTAATAATTTTTGAATAACCCATGGGTTTGAAACATCACAAGGGAAAGCAATAACAAATACTACATAATAAAACTTGTGAGATGCAGATAATGCTATATTTAGAGGGGGAAAAAATCACCTTATATGTCTATATTAGGAAAAAAAAAGCTAAAAACGCATGTGCTAACTGTTTATCTTGGGACATTGAGAAAAGAACACAAAAATAAATTCAACAAAAATATCAGGAAAAAAATTATATGAAAAGACCACAAATTAATAAAAGAAAAAAACAACCATTTATTAGAGGAGATAAACACATTGGTTATTTGAAAAAACTGATATTACTGTCAACATGCTGGTGAGACTCACTAAAATAAAGATAGAGGCTTATATAGACAATATCAAAACTGAGACTGGGAACATCACTACAGATCCTACAGATATGGAAAAGGTAATAAGAGGATATAATTTTTAAAATTTCAATAATTTTTACAAATAAATTTGAAAATCCTAAAAACTTACCAAAACATAAGAAGAAATATTAAACCTGTAATCATTAAAGAAATTGAATCATTAATAGGATTTTTTTTCCCTCAAGAAAACTCCAGGTGTAGATAACATCACCGGAAAACTTCATTGAACTGGGAATGAGCAAATAGTTTGCAGAGACACCACACACTGAAATACCATCCAGGAATAAAAAGGACCCAACAAAATACAAATCAAAACCGCAATAAACTACCACCTCACACCAGTCAGAATGGCTAAAATTAACAAGCCCGAAAACAACAAATATTGGCAAGGACATGGAGAAAGAGGAACACTCTTACACTGCTGGTGGGAATGCAACCTGGGGCAGCCACTCTGGAAAACAGTGTGGAGATTCCTCAAAAGTTAAAAATAGAGCTGCCCTAAGACCCAGCATTTGCACTGCTAGTTATTTACCCCAAAGACATAAATGCAGTGATCTGAAGGGGCCCCTGAACCCTAATGTTTACAGCAGCAACATCCACAATAACCAAACTATAAAGAGCCCAGATGTCCATTGACAGATGAATGGATAAAGAAGATACAGTATATATATACAATGAGACACTACGCAGCCATCAGAAAATGAAATCTCTCCATGAGCAACGATGTGGATGGAACCAGAGGGTATTATGCTAAACGACATAAGTCAGTCAGAGAAAGACAATTATCATATAATCTTGCACATATGTGGAGCTTACGAATCAAAACAGAGGAGCATAGGGAAAGGGAGGGGAAAATAAAATAAGACGAAATTGGAGAGGGAGACAAACCCTAAGACACTGAGCTCTAGGAAACAAACTGAGGGTTGCCAGAGAGAGGGCGTGGAGGGAGGAGGTAACGGGGGATAGACCCTAGGGAGGACACAGGATGGAAAGAGCACTGGGTGTTACGTGCAACTGATGAGTCCCTGAATTCTACCTCTAAAACTAGTAACACACTACATGTGAATTAATAGAATTTAAATAAAATTTTAAAAGGACCCAACGACAGCAGCACTTGAATACATCTCACATATACAATTTTGAGCAAAAGAAGAACAAATGTGCAATAAGATTGCACTGATTTAAAATTCACTAGTCTACCATAATGAGCTGGGAGGCACTTGCTTTCCGAGCAGGAAGGCAGACCGCTCCCCTGTGGCCAGGATCACAGTAAGAAGTTCGTCCTCCCTCAGGACCCAACCGCACTGTTAACTCCAGGACCCGACGCCTCCCCAGGGTGCTGCTAGGGCCTCAGACCCTTCCTCCTTCATTCCTCACCATATCATCCATCACCTGGTATACAGTAGGCACTCAGTAAAGTTTCCGAACTACCAGGGCCTGCTCACACTTCTCAGAACTCACTTCTCAGCCCCTGGGGAAGCCTTAGCTTTGGGGCTCTGGGAGCCACTGAGAACAATCAGGACAAAAGCTTCCTGGGAATTTCGCCACATCCCTTTCTACAAAAACCTCCCATTTGACATTCCTGACAAGTAAAGTCCTTCTTTCTAACTTTCGTTCAGTGAAAGAAAAGAACAGTTCAACCATCAATATCTGGGAAGCATCATGGCCTCGCAGGGCGCCCCGTCACCCACACGAGTGCGTGTGAAAGACACCAAATGGTACGGAGGTACTTGTGAGCAGACTTTCTGATTATAAATCGGGCTTTTCTCTGCCTGGTTATCTAATGGGGAAGTCCCACATTCTTAGCAGATTTTTTAGAAAAAAAGCACTCTGTTGCCAAGAAGTTTTCCAAAGTTGCTATTTTTGTAGGACCTATAAAAATGCAGCGATATTCACTCGCTCTCTGCTGACTCTGCAGAAGCATTGAACTCCCCAGTCCCTATTTCCAGAGCCTGGTTGCCATCTGGGCCTTGCACAGATGTTTTGGCAGGACACGAACCCTCCAAACACAAGTTTTTGTTCATTGTATTAAACAAAAGCAGCCCTGTTAATCTTGGTTTCATTCAGGACCAACTTTGGAGGGGGGGGGGTGGGGAGAATCAATATTTGCTAAGAGGGGAAGAACAAAATCAGTAGGGGGAAAACAATTATTTGCTGGCTTTTCAGAGAATATTACAAATAATGATGGTTCAAAACCATAAAAAACTGTTCAAAG
Organism: Meles meles; assembly: GCF_922984935.1. Taxonomy (NCBI): domain Eukaryota; kingdom Metazoa; phylum Chordata; class Mammalia; order Carnivora; family Mustelidae; genus Meles; species Meles meles. The sequence continues at coordinate 46,211,728 of NC_060074.1, read as the reverse complement.
AATTGCCTGACATGAGCCCTTTAATCTGTGGTTCAGTTTACCCTCTGGTTCATTCTTTCTATGAAGAACTTGAATCCATGAAAATTTTTGTAGGAATACAAACTAATTGCTATGCAAATACCAACCTCTGGTGCAGAATGCTTTCAGTTGAAAGGCTCCCACAGCTCATTGCAACATGCTCGGATTGGCAAGAGGGCAGAAGATGTTTGCCACATACAATAGGCAGAGTTTAGGGACCTCCCGGCCAGGAGGCAGAGCAGGTCTCACAATTCCAAACATCAGGCATTCCGGAAAAAGAATCAATCCCGGCAGACTCGTTCAAGGTCGGCAGAGAAAAATGTATCCTTTTCCTTCCACACCCCTACGACTCTGTTCTTCCTTAAAACGTTGTCAAAGTGCAACCAGGGTGGCAGATAGTCACGGGTAAGCAGATGTAATCATTTATAAATAGATTATCACTCGGCAGGAATCATTTCCTCCCTGGAACGAAGGGATCGTCAAGCCCCAATGTGAGTCACTTTATTAACCTGGGGATTCGGGTCAGATTTCACAAAGCCAGGCGACTGCATGTTTTCAAGCACCAGCCTTTGGAGGGTAGAGATCAAGAGCTCCCCGAACAAGGAGGAGCAGGTTCCTGACAGGGAGGGTCCATCTAAACGCCTCTCCTGAGACTTCAGCCAAAGGCCTCCCAGAAACAGAGCCCGTCCCGGCACCCACATGACGGATTTCTCCTGCGTGAAGTGATTTGCACAACACAGCCAAGGATGGAGAGGTGGTGAGAGCCCCTGGCTCCATTTGACAGATGGGGAAATGAAGGCAGCTCTCACCAGACGGTGGGAAAGAGCTTTCCTGATACAGCACATCGAGGGAAGGTCTCAAACTCCTCCCCTTCCCTGTTCTCATCCTTTAAAGAGCAATCTCCTGTGGCTTTTGGGGCTGAGTTTTGCTCTGTTTCTCCACCTGGGTGGTTTGCTCCAGGGAATTCAGGAATCCACACGCTGACATCTTGGGCACCTTTTCCTAGGTGTGTTCTTTTCCACAATGGACTGAGTTTAAACACACAGCTTGTAGGTGGAGGATCCCGAGCCAGGACCCCGCCCATGCAACCCCCAGGCTGGCGTCTGGTCTTCCATGAATGGAAACCGACTAGCCCGGGCTCCCGGGAGGACCAGCCGTCAGCGGGCAAACCTGTATTTCCTGTCTGCTGAATCACGACTCCTCCTGACCTCCCGGCAAATACAGGTGGCCGCCACCCAGACTGGGGGGTGACGGGGTTATTTCAGCTCTAGGAGCATCTAGGCTCCTCTTGTCAGAGACATAGGACCCTGACCCCCTGTCCATTCCAGGTCCAGGGAGCCCAGCTCCATGTGCGGTGGGGGAGGAGGGCTATAACCCAGAGGTCACGGTGCTGCAGACGGTGCCCGGAGCTGCCGGAGGCTGGAGCTGGAAGAGCTGGCCTTGGGTACTGGCCTTACAGCAGGAAAGAGGTCTCCAGACCAAGAGAGCAGTGGAAAGGGCACCACAACAGTCCAAGGAGGAGAGCACCGGGGCAAGAGACCTCAGTTAGGGAAACGTGAGTGAGACAGCAAGAGAAATAGCAGAACCAGCAAAGTCAGTCCAAGGATACCAATGATGGGGACCTGGGACCCGCCAGCAAGCCACACGAAAGCAGGCCACGGGGTGAGGGGTGAACAGGAGTGGGGAATGGTGTGGTGCTGTTGCCATGGACAATTCTGGAAACTTAGGGCAGTTGAAAGCTACAGCCAGCCACTGGACTTTTTTCCTGGCAGAGACATGTTGCAGACCACAAAACAGTGGTAGAAGGGAAGCTGGTGAATAGACATGGCCTCGGGCTCAACGAGGAATTTCTCTGAAGAATCCGAGGGCCCAGCAGCTCCAGCTGCCCTGCAAAGCCCTGAGCTGGAGGAACGATTCCCAGGAGCGCTCACCAAAAAGAGGTCTGCTTTGACCAAGAGACTGAACACAAGGACCGGTGTGCCCCTTCGGTCCTGCAGAAGCTTCCCGGGGCTGCTGTGCGCAGAGTCGGGTTGGGGAAGGTGGTCCCATCTCTGCTCACATCCAGCCTCTAGAGCAGGAGGAGCCCGAGCAGCGGGTGCTGGAGCCCGCCTGCTCCAGAGATATGCAGTGTCCTTGGTGTCGGATGCCTGTCCCCGGGCCAGCTCGGACTCTCAAGCACCGACTCCACATCTTCCCAGCTCTGCTTTTAGCCATGTCACCTTAGCACTCAATGGCGGCCCATGTGGGAGTGTTTCCTCCAGAGACCCCGGCAGATCATGAATCAGAGCTGGTCCCATCCCTTTGCAGAGAGTAGGGGGTGAAGCCCCTCCCAGCACATCAGTGGACCCGGAGCAGACTCCCTGGGTAGCCAAAGCATCAGTCCATCTCCTCCGTGACATCCTGTCCCGAGCCTGCACCACTGCGCCTGGCACCCGGGCTCGTACTCAGCCTCATTCAGGCAGCTGTGCTCGACTCCTGTGCCCTCGCCCTGCCTCCTTGGCCACCATCCCCCAGCCATTCACACTGTCTTCCAGTAGACACGTGGCACTAAGCACCCCCCGAGAGTTCACGGTGGGCAGGAGCTGAGGGGGGAGGTGTGCGCATGTGTGAGCTCACTGTCCCCAGCCACCCTCAGGGGAGGCACCCTCCTGGCCCTGCCCCCACCCCACGGAGTGGGAGCCCGAGGCTCTCAGAGGAGACATTTACTCACCCAGCATCAAGGGCACCAAATCTGGATCATCCAAAATAACGGATAATCTGAGCTGGCTTGTCCTTCGAGCAGCGGTGGGACCCACTGCACGGTATCCCCTGGCAGACTTAGTGTCCTACCCACCTGCAGCTCAGCTGCTCCATAGATGAGGTTGTACCCCTGGGCCAGTGGGGCTGGAGAACCTAGCATCACAGCTTGCTGAAGACAAGCAACTCAAGGATCCTTTGGATATGGGTCCAAGACACACAGGGTGCAGCAGAACCAACCACGTGTCCCCGGTCCTGCCCGGGAAGAAGAGCAAAAGGTCCCTTCAGAGGCTTTCCATCTTGCACGGAGACGCCTCTTTGCCTCTGAGACCTAATTTGATAGATGGAAGGCAGGAGCTCCCCAACTGTGGGGCTCCGTTGGTTCCTGCGCAAGGCAGGCCGACGCCCCCATCCTCCGGGACCAAGGGAGAACTGAGGAGAAAGTCAGCTCAGGTGTTCACCCTCTCCAAACATTCCTAGGAATTCCAGGAAGGGCTGGGAAGGGAGCTGGAATGACAGCTCACGGCAGCCCATGGAAACTTCCCGGCATTCCAAACAGAAACATGGGGATCAAGGGCACTCTGGATTTCAGGTCACTGGGGACACTTACCCGGTGGCCCAGACAGCTTTGTCGGACTTCCAACGGCAGCTCTCCCTCGAGGGGAGTCAGCAACAGGACTCCATGGCCACACAGCTGCCCTCACCGTGTAGACATCTGCAGAAAGGAGGTGCCAGCAGGTGCGCCCCGGGGTCACCGTGTGAGCCCAGGGGAGGGCAGGCCCTGGAAGCTCAGCCTGTGTGCTCCGACGACGACGCCTGCCCCATGAGTGCTGCTTTCCACTCCCCGGGAAGACGGACCCCGCCAGTATTTTCATAGCTGCAGGAAGACTTTTCCATGCAAGTCTTTAAAAATAAGATGTCATCTCCCCCAAGGGAGTAATCCAAGTAATGTCCACATCTCGTCCCAACCAGGAGAAGCTCGCAGGCATCTTCTGCTTGTTGGAGCCTTGTTCGTCAACTGGAGCGAGCGAAGTCCCTGTCTGCTCCCGAGGGCCTCACGTAGTCCTGTCTGTTGGGGTGTCTCAGGGTCCAAGGTGGCAGGCGGGCAGTGCTTGTGCCGGGGCGGGGGGCGGTGGGGGGAGGGCAAGGCCCCTTCCAGTCTGGCCTTCAACAGCTCAGCCTCAGGGGGTCTGCCCACCTCCCCCCGCACCCCCCTGGGCCAGCAGAGACACCGCAGCTGCCAAGGGTGGCCTTCAGAGACAGCGCAGCTGGGCGGAGCCAGCAAGGCCAGCAGGGGCCAGCTCTCCCCCCTCCCTGAACAGCAACCCCCACCCGTCCGGCATCTGAGGCCAGAGTCCAGCTCACTGTGGAGGCACAAGGGACTCATGCTCCACCTTGCAGCAGGGCCGTTTGCAAACAAGACCTGCCACCATGTACAAAATTACCCTGCTGCTTGTGGGGCTCAGAAACCAGAGACAGCGCAGGGCAGCCCCCCAGCCCAGCTCCGGGGGCACCCAGGCAGCAGGCATCTTTGCCTCTGCGAGGTGACCCTTGCTCACCCTTCTTGCTGCCTTCTCCCAAAGCCGGGCAGCTCGTGTGCAGTGAGGCGAGGTGTGTGAGGACTTGGAGAGGCATTTGCTACACGGTTCACTAATTTTCCAAAGCAGCCACGTCGGGACCTCGGCCGTGTCCCCGGGGGAGGGTACTTCCCCAACCTTCTGTCATTTGCAGAGAACTCTGCCTGCCAGCTCCAGGAGGCGGGGGGTCTCCAGGGATCACGCAGGAAGAGGCCAAGGTATCCCTTGGTGAGCTCAGGTTCATGGGGGGCTCCATAGCCCAGGTGTAGAGGCAGCAAGGGGGTGGGGTCGTGGAGCCCACTGCTCTGGGCTCCCCATCCTGTTTTCCTCCCCCAGCCCTGAACTGTTCTGATCTCCCCACCTGGCTGGCTCCTCTCCCGTGGGTATTAAACAAGCCGAGTACCTCCCTTCCAGGAGAGGGTGGCCCGGGTCAACAAAGGAGGGAGGCACTTGCCTTTGTTTCCATGGGAGTTGGGGGAGGAGCATGACCATCACAAACTCCTCCCTCTCTTCGGGGACCCCCCCAGAAATGGTTGGAGCACTGCCTGGGTTCATGTCCTGCCCTGGATTTTCCAAGTTGGACCCTAGGGGAGGTTTACTTGCTATCCCCATGCCTCAGTTTCCCTCTCCATACAGTGGGCTGATAAAAGTAGGGAACATCTCCCAATCCCCTACTATAAGCCGTGCTGCTCTTGTTTTGCAACAGCTTTCTTAAACCAGGGCATTTTTAAGGGAAATTTTAAAGGGATGACAGGCCATATGAGGGCCCCTGTGGGGCAGTGTCCTCTCACCATCAGGGCCTCTCAGTGGCCACCACCACCACTCTCATTATGCGCCCCGTCCACAGCAGAGCAAAGCATTCCTCAAAGGTAGCCAAGCACAGAGACACAACATCCAAACAGCCCGAGGGCAAGGAAGCTCACGCTCCAGGGGCAGAGCCCACCAGCCCTGAGCCAGCTGGCCAGCAGAGAACCTGTGCTGCTGGACTGCGGGTGTCATAGTGGCTGGTGGCCTGACGCCTTCCCACCCCTCATTTAGCTGCAGCCTAGAAAAGCCTCACCCAAGAAACATCTGTGGCTTCTGCAGCCCCGCATTTGCCCCCACAGCCTACGGTCCCTTGGGATTAAACCACTCGGCTAATTCTCAGCAACAGCGGCAGCCAAGAGCATTTCACACCTGCTCTTGGGGAAACCCAGGAAAGCGTGGAAAGTACCGCAGTGGCTCCTCCTGTCACATTTTTCCACCGCGGTGTGACAATAAAACTTTATTAACTGAAAAAAGGTGAAAGACAGGGGTCTGGATTTGATCCATCAACTGTAGATTCTGCCATCCCCTGTTATAGGAAAACAAGATGGTCAAGAGCTGACTGTTGCTGAAGGTGAGTGATGAGGGCTTAGCACATCCAGCTTCAATACTGCCCTATCTCTACGTGCGGACACTACGCACACATTCGTGCACACAACTACTCCAATATATATCTGTACATTTTGAAGATTTATTTATTTATTTTAGAGAGAGAGCACGTGCATGAGAGTGGGGGGGGAGGCGAGAGACAGAATCTCCAGCAGACTCTCCACTGAGCACGATCTCGCAAACCTCAACATCACAGCCTGAGCCAAAACCAAGAGTCAGAAGCTTAACTGACTGTGCCACGAGGCGCCCCCTATCTATATAGTTTGAAAATTTAAAGTTAGGGGCTCCTCGCTGTGTCAGCTGGTCGGGAGTACAGCTCTCGACCTCCAGGTCATGAGTTTGAGCCTCATGTTGGGTGTAGAGATTATTCAAAAGTAAAATCTTTAATTAAAAAAAAATTAAATTAAATTAACAGTTAAAATGTAAATTAAAATCATTGAATTAACTATAAGTATGTTTACTACAATGTTAGATGTCATTGTAAAACGCTGAGAAATAATCTTTTTTTTTTAAAGATTTTATTTATTTACTTGACAGAGAGAGATCACAAGTAGTCAGAGAGGCAGGCAGAGAGAGAGGGGGAAGCAGGCTCCCTGCTGAGCAGAGAGCCCGATGTGGGGCTCAATCCCAGGACCCTGAGATCATGACCTGAGCCGAAGGCAGAGGCTTAACCCACTGAACCACCCAGGCGCCCCTTGAGAAATAATCTTATGTCCAATGGCAGGGAATTGACGAAGTTATGGCAAACCACACAATGGGGTACGAGGCAGCTGTTACAGATTATAAGGCAGAAAAGTGAGAATCACATGCAAACAGCTTCTCAGTACACATCTAGCAGGGGAAAGTGGCTGTGATGTATGTACCATGCATTAGTGACAGAGTATGGGAGGGGACAGACAACCCAGAAAGTACGGACAGGTAGGAGGGTAAGAACAGTGATCAGGTTTGAGGGGGGAGGGGGATAGTGATCACGTGGGGGGGGCAGTGATCAGGTGGGTGGGGAAGGACAGTGATCAGGTGGGGGATGACAAAGATTAGGTGGGGGGAGAGTGATCAGGTTGGGGTGGGAAGGACAGTGATCAGGTAGGCAGTGAAGGATAGTGATCAATACAGAGGAGAGAGAGGGAGGAGGCAGCATCCCTGGGGTCTGGGTCTGCCCTGGCCATCTCTCTCCACCTCCTCACCCACCACCCCCCGACTGGCCTGGCCTGGCCAGCTTGTCCATGGTTTTCTGCTGAGCATCAGGACGGGTAGAGGGGATGGGGCAGGGATGAAGCCCAGGGCCAGCCTGGGGTCGGGACGCCTGGAAAGCCTTCCAGGACATTGAAAAAGAGACAGGAAGGATCAGGCAGTGAGAAATCAGTGACCAAGACAGAAAAATCCGTTGGAGTCAGTATTTCCCTGGAAATGGGTCCCTTCATGTCTTGAGTCTGGGACGAGGGGTTCTGAAATCATCCTGAGTAACCAACGATCATCTTCTGGGACCACACTATTCTCAGCCGGGACCGCCTGGGCCTGAGGCCCCCCTGCCTGTGGCTCTCCAGACAGATGTTTGAGGGCAACCTGCAGAGCACCTGTGTGGCATTGGTATAAACACCATCTTCTAGAGGAGGTCGTATGGGTCTTCCCCGTCACTCCCAGTGGCTTTGGAGCACCTCTAGCATCCAAGGCGTGGCCCTGGAAAGGTGCATCTTCGCCAAGGTGAGCACCACAAAAGCGGGGAAAGGGCCCTGATCTGTTGCTTTGGCCGGTCCCTGGTTTCTCTGAGCCTGGATGACATGACGGGCTGCAGGGCTCACATGCTCGAGGCCCACCCAGATGGGGAGGTAGGGATGATAAGCGACACCTGTGGCCACCATCTCCTGCATGGGTAGCCCCCCAGCTCGCACCCAGGTGGGGACTTCCTTCTCTTCCTACCTGTGAACCTCCTATCCTGTTGGGCACTTTCTGGGAGCGGGTCTCCTCTCCTTCCGGACCAGCAAACTTGTCCTGCTGCGTGCCTCCAGTGTTCCAGAGCCCAAGGGGCCACCGTGCTGGGCCTGCTGGAGGTTCCGCCCAGGTGCAGAGCAGAGAGCCCTGCTGCCCAGGTCAGCACCCCCAGAGACCCACAGGCCAGGCCTTGGGCCACACCCACACCGCCGCTCCCTCCAGCCCCCGCTCAGAGGGTTCTAGAATTAGAGGCTCACCCCCAAGTGTCTCCCACGCCATCCTCCCAGGACCACCCACACACGGAACTACCAAAAGAGAGACAGGTAATGGAGCCATTGTCCATACCCACAGTGGGTTGCCCACTGGAGGGTGTGGATTGTGGTGGCTCAGCGTCCTACCTTGTGCGGCTGTAAATGAAAAGCTTCACAAGTGTGGATTGACGGAAACGTCTCCGAGAGAGCTCGAGGTTTCCGAGAGGGGAGTTCTCTCTTTCCCTTGCTCCTTTTCACTTGCCTTTTCTCACTTTTAAGAAACACAGTCATTAAAGAAGGTCCCTACGGAAACGAAACACAGAACACTGTGTTAAGATATCACAGAAGTTCTGACTTTCAATACCCAATTCCCCCAGAAAATTTTGAATTAAGCCAGTTAGTTCCACGTTTACAGAAACATTGGAAATGTTCTGGGGAAATTATTCAGAATGAAACGAGTAGCTGATAGAGTCTCTCTCCCTGCTCCCAATCTGCCCAAAGCTACTATTTCACTTATGAAATTTTTATGAATGAAAACACCCAGACTACCAAGAGTGTGCCTGCAGCCACAGCCGGATCTTGGGTAGGACATGGCTTAGGGTCGGTGTCGTGCCAGCTCAGGTCAGACGTGCTGTCAGACATGCCTGGACATTTTGGGAGAATTCAGAAGATGGAGGTGGCTCTGTGTCATAACGAATGACTTTGCAAAGCTCCCTTTCCTAGATCACAAACCCCTGTCTCATCTCCGATAAAAATGGCAGATGTGACTGTCAGGTTCAATAGTGAACTCTCCCGATGATTACATATGACAGGAAATTCAAATACGTACGTAGATTTGGAAATAGTTTAAGATAATATAATACCTGGGTTCAGTGAAATATTTTAGTTCAATTGAAATACAATTATCGGAATTTACTGCATAATTGCATGGCATAATTGTGCAATAAGAGACAGTGATCATTTCAATAATTCTTTCTGCTTCATAATTCCTCAGGAAGAATAATGCTCATCATACTGAAGTAGGACTTTCGTTATTACCAGGATATTTTTCCGGAAGGCATAGTCATACAAGCCTTAAAAGATATTACCTGATAGTATTCTTTCATTTTGTTTTTGTTGGATTACGTAAAATATATTTTTAGTTTTCCAAGTAGCATAAAGTAAAACTGACTACAGATCTTAAAACATCTCTAGGAAAAGAAATCTTTGCACAATTTAGGAATAAGTTTCATCATGCACCTGCCAAACATTGATATGACAAATACGTTCTAAAATACCGCCTTATTATTATAGAGGAAGAGAGGTGATCTTTACATCTAAGGACAACATCTTTACATCTGTCTCTAAGGACACCCAAGACAACAAAGGTAAATGGAGAAAAGCTGGAAAATATATCTTTATTTGCAGCTCTGGATCTTTAAATAGAAATACAAAGAGAGAGAGGTCACAAGACAATCTCTTTTATTATCATTGTACTTGTCAAGTCTGTTCAAAACCCTTTATGGGTTCATCAACATTACAAAAACCTATCTGTGTGCTATCTCTGCTAGGCATCATCCTTTGAAATAAAAGAAAATAAATAGGAAATGTTAATAATATAAGACGAATTTTAACAAGTCCAGAACAGGCGATCTTTTACACAAATTCAGGCTCAATCGCGAATCTTTCGTGGCTATGAATGAAGGTGTGAATTTAAAGACATTGATGTACTGGTCTAAATAGTGAAGTCATAACTTCCTTTATAAAATATGACTTTCTTATCTGTCTGAGACTAAATCCAGGAGATTTTTTATTTTATCAGACCCCCTCAAATCGTTTCAAAGGATATGAGGACCAGGACTCGAGTGTGTATAATGAGTTGGAGGGAATATAATTCTCTTGGCAGCTAGAATCGAAACTGTGTTTGGGGCACAATGCAATTTTATTGCAAACTTTCCGTGCAGAAGGTGAGTCTTGATGGGAGACGGTGGGACTCAGGAGCTCCTGGAAGCCAGCCAGGCAAGTAAGGGGCTGTGTACCAGGGAGCCAGAATGCTGAGCTGTACCACCTAGAAGGGAGGCTTCTTACAGTCCCCATCAGTGTGTGGCAGAAACCTGGGCCACTTCTCCCAGTGTTTTTGAGGAAACCCAGGAATCTAAGTGTTTATGTGGCGCTCTCATTTTTTAAAGGTTTACTCAAAAATTAAAAAAAAAGAAAATTAAAAAAAATTTTTTAATTAAAAAATATTTTTTGGGGCGCCTGGGTGGCTCAGTGGATTAAGCCGCTGCCTTCGGCTCAGGTCATGATCTCAGGGTCCTGGGATCGAGCCCCACATCGGGCTCTCTGCTCTGCAGGAAGCCTGCTTCCTCCTCTCTCTCTGCCTGCCTCTCTGCCTACTTGTGATCTCTCTCTCTGTCAAATAAATAAATAAAATCTTTAAAAAAAAAAAAATATTTTTTAATTTTTTTAGAAAAACCTTTCTTTTTTTAAGGTTCTGCTGCTACAGACCCCCATTCTGCATTTTGCAGAAAGAAAGAACACCTACCCTGCCCAGATGTCCTGGTGTGCTCCTGGGGAGAGCACGGGACAGGAATGAGGAGATTTTCCCACTCTCCTTAGGCCCTTTAGGCCAGGCCCTCACTCCAAGCCCCTCTCACTTGCTGGCTCAACTGTAGAGAGGGGAAACTCATAATTTAACCTCCCAGCTTCTCCTGAAAGGAGAGGTTGCCCTGGGGCTCCTGAGTAGCACCAGCTGTCTGAACAAAAAGATGAACCTTATAGAATGTAGAATGTCTTTGCCAGTCTTCCTTTCCCTTCCTTCCTTCCTGAAATGTGACTAAAAAAATGGAGTGGCAATGTCCCCATCGTGACCTGAGGGAAGCCACAAGTTAAAAGAGGTGAACAGAAGGATGGAAGGAATCTGGGTCCTTGAGGACACACTCAAGTAGCTTCACTAGACTGTGGAACCCTAAATGCTCTTCCTTATTCAAGGTTACTTAGAAAACAGAGCTTGAAGCAAGGGTTAAGTGCTGGTACTTCGCTTGCCAGAATGAGGAGAAGAAGCAATAGGCCACAGCACGATGAGAAGAAGCGAAGTGGTGACACACTGCCACACTGCCCACAGCCTCACCCAGGGACACTGAGGCTGCTTGGCCCATACTTCTAACTGCACACATGGGATGTCTCTGGGCAAGCTAGACAGATAAATGTGCTGAAACAGTCTGTTGAAGGAAGAAGGAAAAGGCATCTATATGCCCAACTCTCTCCCATCTCTTCTTCTTCTTTTTTTTTTTCTCTCTCCCATCTCTTCTGATTGTTCAATAATTTCCCCACAAAGTGTTAAGTTACATCTGATTCTAGGTTGCATCCTCCGCCCTCAATGGTGGCTCTTCAGGATGCCTGATCACATGGCCTATGAAGAGTCAGGAAAACCCCAGAGATAGGGCTGGCCGCTCTGATTACACAGACATAGGGGGCAGGATGCCTGACTCTCCCCCAGCCAGTGAGTAGTCCCAGTGGCAAGTACTTGAAGGCTGAACAGAGTCAGAGGTGCCCAAGTGTGGGGAAGGCAGAACGGAACAAAAGTTTGATGGCCAGAAGGTGGCGGTGGCAGAGGGGTACAGGGAAGTACCCGAGGCCAGTCTAAAGGGATCCACCTGCTGAGACCAGTAACATTTTCTCATTCACAGCTGAACTTTTTGTAGTGGGATGCTCTTTGCTCCATGCTAAATTTTTAACAAGGTTTAACAATTCACAAACGTTTGGACAAATAAGATTTCTTTGGAAATTTTCTCTGCATGTGTGTGTGTGCATGCAAGAGACTTTACATAAAGTGAACTATATTAATTTCAATTTTTAAGTTTTTATTTGTTTCTAAAGAATATTGTATTTTACTTTATCATTTTTACAATGTCCTTTATTTAGTGACATGTTTGTGATGGTAGATGGTCAAGTGCATTCACATATTCATGCGTTTCTTGTTGAATAAATAAAAGACCATTCCTTCCATGTGTTTTGCATACGTGGGTTGTTTCATGTGAATTCTGTTTTCTGTTCCATTTATCTACTTTTCTAAATAAAAAATAGAAATAAAAAGAAACTGAATAAAATATAAACACAAGAGAGAAAATGTTTGCAAATCATACACCCAACAAAGGACTTATATTCAGAATATATAGAGACCAGGCAAAATTCAAGGGAGATAATAATCCAGTTTTAAAATGAGCAAAAGAAGTGAACAGACATTTTACCAGAGAGGGTAGACAAATGGAAAACAAGTACATGGTAAGGTCCTCAACATCCCAAGGAATTAAGGAAATACAAATTAAAATTATAATTAGATTCCACTACACTCTTACTAAAATGACTAGAATAAAAATAGAATACATAGATACACACATAAGCAAGTAAATAAATAAATAGAATCTGATAAAATCCAGTACTGACAAGGGTGCAGGGAAGCGACCCTGTCACACATGCTAATGGGGAGGTGAAATGGTTTGATCACTCTGGAAAACAGTTTGGATTTCCTTACAAATTTGAAAATACATGTGACATGTGACCAGCCATCTCACTGTGTTTGTCCTAGAGAAATTAAAATGTATGCCACTGAAAATCCTTTATGTAAATGTTTCTAGCCACACTATTTATCATTGCCCAAACTGGGAAATAACCCAAATGAGATCAACATATAAGGCTGCTTCTACACTGAAGGACTTTAACTGATGAGGAAGAGGAGGTTAAAGTATATTTAACAGCCTTGCGAGGCTTAGAGGATAATCACTGGGGGCTGGGCCTGCCAAGGACAAGGAGCCTAGTGAATAACCCACTCTTTAGGTAGATACCCCAGACAGCTGAATTCTAGGAGCACTCATGTGGTAATAAATTTATAACAATTGGCTCTCTAAGACAAAAGGCCCTGATTTATACCATTTTCTAATTTCCCTATTGTAAATACTCCCAGCAGAGCCAATTTCAATCTACCAATAGGACTGAACACATGGTTGGGAAGTGATGGGCACAATCAGCTCTTCTGAGCCAGTGCTAGCTGGCTCCAGGATGCCACTTCCTAGAAGTCAGGATGTGCTGGAGGAAGCCACTTCTTGTATCCAGCTCTGAATCATCATGGTGCAGAAAGTCTCAAACCTTGACATTGGATTACAGTGATCAGTAGATTGCCAGTAATTTACACAGGCTTCACACATGACTCACAGGAAAGAAGAAAGCACACCAAAATTCCTAGTTTTGTTCTTAAAAAAAAAAAAAAAAAGCACTGATCATCACACCAGTAGAGATAACCAGGCGAATAAGTAAGCAAGACTTCATGAATGAGAACCAGCAAAAACAACAGACTACAGACAGAGGCCTCCGCGAAATGACAGAGCAGAATGACCAGGAAAGAAGCCAGATACCAAGTCAAATACACTGTATGGCTTATTCAATTTATATAAAGGACAAAATGGCAACATGAAATTATAGTGTTGGGAGATGCATGTTTAGGTCAAAAGTATAAAGAGAACAGGAAGGGAGTACAATAAAAGTTGGGATTGTAGCTGGTTTTAAGGGTGAGAACATGCTGTGACCAGGAAGGGGCAGGTGGGTGGGGGGTTCTATTCACCTGGATGGTGATGACTCTTGTGTTCAATGTCTAGTGATTGATTAAACCAGAAATGTGTGTTTCATGCATTTTTCTCTTTATATTACATGTCATGGGAAAAGAAGTTAAAAATAATACATCATGCCCAATTCTCTTACCCAAGTAATCCAAAGGTGATTCAGCTTTCGAAAATTGTGTCAGTATAACTCTCCAGCATAATAGATTAATGGAGAAAAGCCTCTTAATTTTTATTTTTGACAAATAAAAGGGCTGTGATGAATTAAAACCACATGTGCATGATTGAAAACAAGACTCCTAGGAAACAAAGAATGAAGGAAAACTCCTTTACTTGAAAAAAACAATGTACCAGAAATCTACAGTAATGTCTACAGTTAGTGGTGAGATAGCAAAAGCTTTTTTCATTAAAGTCAGAAAAGAAAGAAAATGTGCTCATTATCGTCACTATCATGCCACATTCTGCTAGTGATTTCCACCAAGACAAATGCAGAGAATAGCAACTCAGAATAGAAAAACATTTGTCATTCTTTGTAGAAAAGTGATTATTGGCAGAAAACCCGAGACAATGAAGCTATTCTGCCCAGGCACTCACCTCTCGGGGCTGCTGCTAATGCAGGGTGCGACGGGCTCTCATTGACCAGCAAGCCCTCAGTAGTTTGTAGCAACCCAAACTACAAAAGAACGAAGAACAAATCCAGTGGGAAGTGTGCTTTGTCTGTCTAAAGACTAAAAGACTGCATGGAAGGTTTCTGCATGTTTGTTTGTTTAAACTAATCTCAGGAAAATGGAATAAGTCACATGCATTGACAAGAAGGCTCCCACATAGGACATTAACTACCCCCTCATCTAAAAATTCAATGAAATTCTAACCCAAATCCAAACAAGCTTGTCCTAAAATTCATGGGTACATATTAGATGCATGAAAGGATTAGGATGATTTGGGAAGAGAGGCATATGGGACATTTGCCATCCTGATACTATGAATCCATCATGGGTGACGCAGGAGGCATGCAGCCATGAACTGACTCATCCATCCCAATCCTATTCCAGGGACCATGGCAGTGCTGTGTTCTGCTCCCCCACACCCCACCCTGATGGATATGGGAGTGGCCTGATGTGACAGGCTGAGTCACGGGCAGCAGCTACTGGGGTTCCTGTGTCTCCGAGTCCACAGGTGTGCCCAGAAGTCTTGTGGAGGAGTCTGGACTTTAACCAGAGCATGGATCTGTGGTGCAGAGAAGTGGGGCTCTTTAGCTGACAGCTAACAGGGGAGCCTAGGCATGTATATGCCCTCACAAGGGATGTAAAGTCATGCAGGGACCCCATGAGACAGATAATTTATTAATAATCACATGGCCTTTGTTTATTACCATTATGAATGTTCCAAAATTTATTTTCCTAATCCTCATTCTGTTTTAATTTTTAAATTGTCTTCATTTTTTAAACTGTTTTATTGTGGTAAAAGAGTCTTATAAAATGTGCCATTGTACTCGATTTTAAGCGTACAATTCAGTAGCCTTGAGCAGAATCACAGGGCCATGGAACCATCATTCCTGCCCATCATCAGCACTTTGTCAACATCCCAAACCAAAACTCTGTCTCCATGCAACACTGGCCCCCTAGACCCTGGAGCCCATCGGTCGACATTCTGTCCCTACAAAGGTCACTCCTCCAAGGACCTCATACAAGTGGAATTATATAATATTTGTCCTTTTCGTGGCTGGCTAATTTCACCCCACATAATGTCCTCCAGGTTCATTCCTGTTGTGGCAGGTGTCAGCTGTCCTTCTTTTTAGGGCTGACTAATATTCCGTCATGTGGCTGGACCACACTGTGTTTGTCCCATCTGCCATTCACGGACACCTGCTGGCTTCCACCTTTTTGCTGTTGAGATAACACTGCCACAAACAGGGCAGAAAAACCTCTCTGTTTGTCAGATGTTTAACAGGCTCTGCTATCAGTTCTCTGGGTATATACCCAGCAGTGGGGTGGCTAGATCATATGGGAGGTAATTCTTTGTTTAATTTTTTGAGGACTATTTCAGTTTTTAAAAGCATTATTGGGACACTTGGGTGGCTCAGTCGGTTAAGAATCTGACTCTTGATTTTGGATCGGGTCATGATCTCAGGGCTGGGAAAGCAAACCCCTCGTGGGCTCTGCACTCAGCATGGAGTCTGCTTGAGGATTCCCTCTCCCTCTTGCCCTCTGGCCTTCCCCTTGTTTGCACTCTCTAAAAAAATTAATAAACAAAATCTTAAAAAAATAAAAAATAATAAAAGCATTGTTAATCTACCACAATGTATTAATTCTATCAAAAATAACCATATACTTCTTTTTTGTAGTTTAAAAAGAATCCCAGAGCTGGGGAAGGTTGGGAAAAGCAACATTTTTCACAGACATAGCTAAGGCATAATGTAGCATTTGGAGAACAAACAAATGCTTGGGGGTCTCAACTTCACAATGAAGATCTTTGTCAACCTGTCTTTCATACTTCAGGGAGCTGACAACTGCACCTGGTGTAGGAACAAAATGACAGAGGGACAATAGCCAAGGGAGCCTGAGGAGCTACGTGGCCTCAGAGCCTGGGCAGGCCACATGGAGGTGATCCCCTGGAAGGGTCATCTGCTCCTGAGCGCTCACCCCCTGCCCACTCCACCCTGTCCGAGAGTGACCATGCCCACCCTCGCATCCCAGCTACACTGGACGCTGAGGAAAAGGGCAGCCTCAGAGCCAGCCGAGTCCGAAGGTGGAGTAGGAAAGAAGGCGGTTTCCGCCAGCCTACCCCAATCTGTGCCCAACACTGGGAGGAGCGCTGTTTTGCATTCGTTTTCTATTGAACCCACTGTACCAATCGTGAATCAAGAGTTAAGGGAAATTTTTTAAAATTAAATCTGAAACCACAGGATATGTACAAGAGGGTGATGATTATGCCTGGGAGTTTTTATCAGTCACAGCTGTTCCATTATGTTTGTTTACTTTAGGGTAGAAATGGTCCTTTGAAATACATGACCAAAATAAACACACTGGCAGCTGCAGTGGGCACGGGTGAGCGAGCCAGCAGCGAGGGCCCAGGGAGGCCACCCGCGCGGTCGCCGTGTCAACGGCAAAATAAACAGCCCTGCGCTCTCGTCCCCACCATGCCCGAGAACAGAAATCTTCTATGAAAAATTCTATTGGAATCTAGGAATTATGAAATTTTACGGAATGTTGCAATTCCAGCAAAACCCAAAAGTTGACTTTTTAAAAAAATAATGAGTATGGAATTCCATGTGAAATGTAGTGTTACAAAGAAACCACAATACCGTCAATAATCATTACATACCGATATTCATTGAAGACTTAGTATGCCCTAGGCATTCTACCCCATGCCCAGCACCCAGCAGTAAAAAGGAACATCAAAACTCCCTTCTCACAGAAAAGATAAAATCAGCAAGAAAGTGAGTACTGACATAATTTTGGGTGATGATGAATGTTATCAAAAGTGTCAATAAGAATTAATTTAAATTATGAAACCTGGTCAATCACATATGTATAAATAGATGCTAATTGAAATTGGCCAAAATGTTTATATGTGATAAGCTGCAAATCATCTCTAACCACAACTCAGTAGAGGAAAACAAAATCAAAGGAAGTCCTAAGGAACTTATGTGCTCCTCACATGCGTAAGAAAATGCACACTGTTTGTGAATTCACAAGAGTTTACCTCCTTTACATAACTTCTTATTTTTTTAGAATGTTAGGAATTTTAAAGAAATGAACATGTTTCATTCTGAGGAAAAATGCTGAAAAGCTAAATTTGAAGAGTTGGCATTTGTGTCTCTATCTGAGATCCTGAAATAATGGTTCCTGACAGTGCTTCTCTTTTTATTGTAAGTGAAACCTCTCCATGAGTAAGGAACTCCGAGAAAGAACTTGTCGTATTGAAGGATCTGTTTCCAAGATAGAGGGGGTCTCAGCGGTGCAACTGCTCTCGGAGGTAATGGCCCAAAGTAAAAATGATTTGTGTTTGTTTTCATTCCCTTAACATGCAATGCATCGGAGGAAAAGAGACAGAGCCTGCAGGGGCGGCTGCCAAGAGAAACTGTGTAGGCACCTCCCATGATCCTTTGCCCTGATTCTGATTCTGATTTTGTTGGAAGCGGACAGACTGGAGACTGTGCTCCGATGGCAAGACCAAGAAATGAACGGGGGGTAAGAAGAGCGTGCATGTTCGTAAAGGAACCAAGAACCAAGCTGAATCCCTGGTCTTGTATTTCCTGCTAAGCACTGCTGTGTTCTAGGGGTTTAAAGGGTTATTGATAATGCACACACCTGAACATTAATGTCACTTTCTGTAAAACCATATTCTTCAGCGCACAGAGCCTTGCTCTTTAGAGATGCTGATCTTCAGTCCTTAGGGTTGAATCTGCATTTGTTTCCACTGAGATATAGACTTGTCCACAGATTAATATTTATACAAGGTTTTTCTTATACTAGTTAAACATGCGAGCAATTCAGTAGGACTTTTCTCGAGTCCTACTGAGAGAGCTAAGTAATGTTTGCCAAGGCTCTTTCACCTCTAAATATATGTACAAAAATTTTTTTATTATATTTTCTACTACTTAGGAATGGTTCGAGCTGCAGAAATGTTGCTCAACTGCTTAAATTCATTATACACAGAAAGTTTGGAGGCAGACGGCGCAAGATTCCTCGTTAGTGCCATTCAGGAACACAGGCTCCTCCTAATTTTCTGCTCCAGCGTCCTTAGCAAAGAGCAGAGGCAAAGGGGGATGGGATCTGAGTCTACTCCTTATTACCTGGAAAGCAAGACACCCACGGAGATCAACCTGACTCCCAGTTACAGCTTGTCTGCATTAGGACTCCTCCGGCTGATCCCACACCAACCACTGGCCATAGAGATGAGACACCAACAAGGGGTCAATTCTATCACAACACAGGCCTCAGGCTGAGGCGGGAGGAAGATCCTAGTGACCTAGATGTCACAACCCACATCCAGACAAAATGGCACGGATGCTGGAGGGGGGAGGGCAAGAGCACCTGTCTTCATGTTCTCTCCAACCACGCGGAGTCTCTCATTCTGCTGAGTCAGCTCTGTGCCCTTGCTCCAAAGGGAACCAAGGAGATGACTCTTGTGCCGATTGCATGAAAATCGGAGGATGCCCAGGAAAGGTAGCTGGTGGCATTAAGCAGAACCCTGGCAGAGGGAGCCATGTGTGCTGGGAGAGGATTCCGTGGCAGTGGGGGAGAGGAATGCATGGTGGGAAGGTCCCCTTTGTGAGGCACAACGAGAAACCACAGGAAGGACCATGTCACCAGGCAGTACTGAGGCTCTCCTGAGCTGGCCGATTTACCCCTTGGCTGTCAGTGTAGCTGGGACGTGGGTGTGGAAACCACGACTCGATGGGGGCAGACCCTGGGCTCCAAGAAGCTGATTCCACAACACCTCACAGCTCAGGCGTGGCCCCAAGGCTGGGC
The DNA here is from genome assembly GCF_922984935.1 of Meles meles. Lineage (NCBI taxonomy): Eukaryota > Metazoa > Chordata > Mammalia > Carnivora > Mustelidae > Meles > Meles meles. The sequence continues at coordinate 46,192,736 of NC_060074.1, read as the reverse complement.
CTCTGCGCACTGCACCCCGAGGGAGCAAGAATCAGGTGGAAGGGGAGCTCCAGACCCCCACGGGGGCCTCTCCCCCAGCTCCCTGGGTCTTCTGCAAATACCCAGCTCACAAAATGCCTGAATGGGAGCTGGTGACGGAACAAGAACTTAACCTAAAGCCTGAAGAATGGGCGATGAGAACAGGCAGAAGCTGTCTAGAGGGTTTGGATGTAAAGTCATGGGATGAGAGTTGACATGGGTTCAGCCCCCGATGACTCTGGTCCATGCCCAGTGAGGACTGTGGGAGGGCTCAGTGAGTATGGCGTGGCTTGGGGACAGTGGGGGGCCTCGCACTCCAGGGCGATGAGCTGGAGGAAGAGCCCACAGAGCATTCATGACATCAACACAGGTGGGGATGGAATTTCCCAAGCTTCGGTCTTCATGCTTCCTTCACTGCTGTGACACTCCATGACCAAACGTGTTGCTGGAACCACAAACCCCGAGCCTGTCACTATCTGCTTCTCAAGTCGCTTGAGATCCAGAGTAAAAGATGTCAGTATGGTCGGGGCAACAGGGTCAGGGTGGGCTCAGGAGCTCCCAATGGGCCAGCACTGGGAGCAAGAACCTGCCGTGGGACAACAAAAGGCACCCAGTGCCTGGGGGCAGCTGAACGAGAAAGCAGGAGAGTTGGGGGGCTGAGGCCTGGCAGCGGACAGGACCAGAACCTTCCCAACGCAGACTTCATGCCTCCGTGTCTCTGCTCCTTGAGCTGCTCAGGCTTCTGCACCCTTGCCAGGAGATGCTTCTCTCTGCCTGTGAGCACGGTCCCTGCAACCAGTGCAGCCCCCCACTGCTGTGTCCGGTTAGCCCTTAGCCCAGGGACTCTCCGGGAAGCCCTGCCTCCATCCTACATGCTCCCCTGTGGTGATGCCCCTGATAAAATCCTCATTCTCATGAACAGGGAGATCTTCATGTTCTCAAAACCATTTTTCTCTATCTTTTCTCTAAAATTACCTCTTTGGCATGACCGCTTTCTCCCTGGGGACCTTAGTCTCGGTCTTTGTCTCACAAACATTGTTTCTGGATCTAGTTCACTCTCTTTACAAATCTCTTCAAAAAAAAAAGTCGTTTTCTATCTGGTTGGACCCTTTGCCCTGGCCCCAGCCACTGGGCCACCCCCAGTGTTCTGTCCTGTCCTGCAGCCCCTTTCCTGGCAGGCCCCGGATGGCAGCTCACAGCGCCGAAGCTGGGATCTCTGGGTCCAGCTGATGCTGGATGCTCAGTATCCAACAGGGGACTCCGGTGTCCCAGCAGGGGCTCTTGGGTGGTATTTCGAGGTAGCCCTGTGGGTGGAAAGCCCGTGTGGAACCCCCGGTCACTGGAAGAATTCAAGATGGGCAGCCCCTTGCTGACCAGTGAGAGGTGCTGAGCCTCGAAGATCCATGAGTGGCTGACTGCTCCCCTGGAGAGCATCCCCTTCTAATTTCCCAGTTAGATTTTGAATTCACCAGGACACCTCTACTGGGAAAACAAAACAAACAAAAAACTCTTCAATAATTAAGAGAGTCTCTGGTAAATCAAAAAGCCCATTGTTAATACAAATCATCCTCTCTGACTCTGAGTCCAGGTTTTCCTATGGCCAGATTCGGCCATGCAGCCCCCCAGGGCCGTGTTTTCCAGGTGCAGGTTGCTGTTGGAAGGTAGTGTGGTGTGTGGGGAAAAGCCCACAGGAGCTGACCGTTAGAAGGTCCACCCCTGGCTCTCAATGATTAACTGTGGGACTTGTGGAAACTTCTCTGAGTCTCTGAGTATTTGGTCTTCCTTCTGGGAAGAGGGATCATCCAGAGAGATTGCAGGTTGCAGTGTGGAGTCATATGTCCCGTTTGTGAAAGGCCAGTCGTGGAGCCCGGCAGACAGCAGAGGCTCGTTAAGTTAACTCCTCCTGTTTCCTTAAACCCACAGAGGGATCCGTAGGGGTCTTACTGGGTGCCACGAAGCATATCTGTAAGAAGACTTCCCAGATGATCGCCATCAGTGTGATGCTCCTATTTCCAAAAACCCACTGGTGCTCCCTCCTCACCGTCCATGTGATCAGCAGATCATGTCCAGTTGAGCTTGACCTTCAAGAAGAACTGAGACATCCAGAAAGAGGCTGGCTCAGAGTTCAAGCCCAAGAACTTCATCCACACGGGAGTGGAACCCTGCAAAATGACCATGAAGGGGACTGGGAATCAGAAGCGAAGGGGCCTGAAGGGAGTTCCCCAGGATCCGAGTGGTCCTGGCAGCAGGCTGAGCCCTGCCCCCTCCTCTGGTGCTAGAGACCCGTGTTGTTTCAAAGGATGCCCCCAAGTCCTCTGAACCAGTCCTGCACTCTCCACCCCCCACCCAGACTTCTGAGCCCTTCCGTCTTTGGCGAGTGCTCCAGCCATACCCATCAACTAAAATCCAGCCCTGACTATTTTGTGAGCCTTCCTGGCACTTTGCAGGAACCCCAGGGGATTTTCCTACTCACAGGTCACCTAGCACAGCTGTTTGCAATCCTTGATGCCCATTAGACTCCTTGATGAGCTTCCCAAAGTACTCATTCCCAGGCCCCACTCCCAGCGGTACACTGTGGGTGTGTGCTATTGGGAGGGGCATTGGGGGAGGGGAAGATGGCTGACACCGTTGGACCCACAGACATTTAGTCTGAGAGCAGTAATGCATGCATGCAAATAACCATTACACAAGATGGGAGTTGCTGGGCGTGAAAGAAACAGTGCTACGTTCCAAAAAAAGCTCAGACAAAAGATTTCTTCTGGTTGAAGGAGCAAGAAAGCTTGATCAGAGAGAAGTCATTTAAGCTTGCCTTCACACATGAGAACTATGGGGGTATCTGTCTTGTCATCTCCTCGGGGTACCCGTGCATTCTGAACTGGCATCGAAATAAGTTCTTACGGATGGAAGACAGATCCTAAAAACCTTGCTCCGCAAAACTGCAGGGTAACCTACCCATGGCTACTAAGCACCTCAGAGCACTAAAACAAAACAAAACAAAACAACCCCAAATACCCCGGCATCCACTAATGGCATTTATTTAAGAAGGCATTTGGTGAAAACAGAAGCTCCATGTGAAAAGGAAAGGCAGATCAGACCAAATGTCTTCCCATCCCACTGCTAGAATTCCTTCCGTGCCCAGGTGTACATGTCAGTCACGGACCACAACAGCATGAGGCCAGTGGATCACGCATGGCTTGTGGCACTGACCTGACTGCCTGGTGGTCTGAGCGCTCTGGAGTCTGGCACCGAGGCTCTGTGTGACGCTGGACACTTGTGCTTCACCTGGTGTTCCAAATGGCCCGGTGTCAGTTCGAGCACCGACATCAGTGGCTGCCATGTCTTTGCGTGCCTTCTCCCCCACCCCCCAATCCAGACACAGCCCTGGAAAGTACCACGGCCGCTGGCTTGTGTTTGGAAGCAGTAATTGGCTATCAAATCCCTTGTGAGTCTGTACTGAGAACGAAAGAACTGAAAAAACTCAAGGATCATTCCGGGAGCTGGCAGCCTTTGTCTTCCCTTCTGCCCCGTATTTTGGAGAGCACGCCAGTCCCCATTGTGCTCTGTGGGGACGGCTTGTTCTCAAGAGGACATAGGCTGTGCAGGACCTTCAAGGGCAACAGACAAAAAATGCACAGACTTTTAGGGGAAGATCGAGGATTTATAGGCAAAATGTAGCTATTCTGAGACTTCCCAATAAAGATATACAACCTGGACAAAAGGTAAGTATTTCAGTCAGTCTGTGAAAGCCTGTGAAATTTATTTTTTGCAAGCTTTTACAGTCCACAGCCCTTCCCATTCAATCTTGAATAATAGCATTGAATTGAGCTGTAAAAGCTTCCGAAGTTTGAAGCCTTTTGACAAGTTAATTTAGCAGTATGGTAAAAAGTTTTTCCCCAAGATAGAATAAAGCCATCATATCATGAATGTAGCAGTCATCCAGAGGAAAGAAAACACCATTAGGATTAGAAATGATGTGCTTTATGGAGATAGTTTGTGGTTTCGTGTAATCTACTATCAATATTTCAGGAGAAAGATGTTCCACTCATCATTCAGCTGGAAGTCAATATCTCCACTTAAAACCAACACCCGGGGGCCAGATCACATCTATCTTTTATTGGAAAAATAACATTCTCTATGCAGTTTTCTTTTCTACAGTTCTTTAGATTCTAATTGTGGGTGTTTTGTGTGTGTGTGTGTGTGTGTGTGTGTGTGTGAAACAAAGAGGTTTTTTCTAGAAAAACGTAAGGAAAAGACAGAGGCAATACTTTCTTTATCCGCCCTCCTATCTCCCCTCCACACTTCCCCCCACCGGCTGCTTTTCCTTGCCCATTCAAAGTGACATAGAAGAAACTCCGTCCCTTTCCTTCGGGAAGGTGGAAGCCAACCAAAGGTAGATTTTTGGATGGTTGGTTGTTGTTTGTTTGTTTGTTTTTAAAAATTCAAGGCAGTAACGCAGAGTGCCTGGTTCAGGTTGCTCCTCCAGTTTGCATATGAAGACAGGCAATGAAGCAGACCCGTTCTCTCCCCTCCAGCGTCTCAGTGGCTGCTGCTGAGAATCTTCAAGGAAGAGAAATAATCACCTATAAATAGGATGAATGGTACAGATCTGGCTTTGTCATGATAGAGAAAAAAGCCAAGAAAAATTAATTATATGTAACAAAGAAATGCTTCAGATGCCTTTTGGTCTTGTGCCCTGAATATAAATCTCCAAATGTTCCTCACTTGTATATTTTAGTGGGGAAAAAATAAAATTAAAATTAAAAATCAGATGCCCTATTGTTGAGTTTCTACAGTAGCGCAGGGCGGCTGTGAGGCGCGCTCAGCGGTGGCGTGGGTCTCATTCTGCGAGTCTTGGGCTGGAGGGTAAGGGTAGGTCTTGTGTCAGGACTGGAGGCTCGTGCCAACCTACCCCCCCCCGCCACCCCCACAAGGACAGGCTCCCAGCTGTGCACAAGCAGAAGGGGAAACCTTTTCTGAATGATTCGTACCTTTGGTTTATGGAGCAGAGTGATTTTTCACTTGAATAAGGGAAAGATTATTTAATTATTCCTCTTCTACTAGAACGTTTTAGGAAGAAAGTACCCAATGGGTCAGGATTGAAGAAAGAGAAACCAAACTTGTTGTGCTTATAAGAAAAACAATAAACAAATAAATAAAGTGAATGCTTGAAACCAGCTAGACCTGAGTCTGTTTCTTGAATTACTCACCGACCAGGTGCTCTCAGTGCCTACTACGTGCTGGGCAACAGCAGTGAAATTGGATGGATTCTCTCTCCCCTGGCTTCCCCCCACTCACATAGAATTTCCATTCTAGACTTCTGTCCTCAGGCAGGTTCTTCCGGCCCAAGTCACCTGTCCCTCACTGTACAAGGAAGGTCGTCATGGGGATTCACTGAGGAGCCCTGTGTGCTTTCTACATTCTAACTGCATAGACATTTAAATTATTATCAGGAGGCTCTGCTAATCAGCTTAAGTTATACGCAATGGCAATATTTTGGGGGTCAAATGTTTAAAGGATTCATGGAATAATAAAGAATATTTTCACTTCAAAGTGAAATCATGATAAAATGTTCTTTCTCATGGTAAGTTCCTTCCTTCTAAACAAAAGTAACTCAATGTATCATGGTCACTTGAAGATCAAAATTAAATGTTTGCCCACATTTATATACTCATTGGAATCATCATTATACTTTGGAATTTCTTCTGTGTCTAAAGATACAAATGGCTTGTTAGTGAACACGTAATTTGATTTTCCTATAGAAATAACTAGTTTCTGTGGAGTCCATAGAATTTAGCTCTTTGTTTTTAAAAGATTTTATTTATTTACTTAAGAGAGGTAGAGCACAGAGGGAGTGTGAGAGGGAGAAGCAGACTTCCTACTGAGCGGGGAGCCCAACGTGGGGCTCAATCCCAGGACCCTGAGATCATGAGCTGCAGGCAGATGCTTAACGACTGAACCACCCAGGCATCCCTAGAATTCAACTCTTCAGACTGCGAAGAATGAGAGGAAAAATTGAGAATTTAATGGTACAACTGGCAATGCTCCTAAATATAATTTTTAAATAACGTACAATTCCTGTCTTTTCTGAATCTCAGAAATGATGTTTTTCATTTAACACACATTTATGGAGGGTCAGGAGCTGAGCAAAATGGAAAGAGTGTAGCAATGAACAGGAGACCTGGCTCTAGAGGGCTTTTTGTCTAATGCAGAAGATGAGCATTTGAGTAAATAACCACTCAGTCTTCAAATACCAGTAAAATCCTGAAAGAGGAAGATTCCATCTTTCGAGTGTCTTCCATATTTGATTACTTGTGTATGTAGGCATTTCATTTTGTGTGTCACTGTTAAATATTTCAAGCTTACAGAAAATTGAAAAGAATAATGCATGAGCACGCACGTGTACCCACAAGACTTTATCCCATTTTGTTCTGGGGGTTGTCTCCAGGTTTTGGCTCTCGGGAATGGAGCTGCTGTGAATTTTTGTATAAAGATTTTCATGTAAGCATACATTTTCTTTTCTGGAGGGTAAAGACCTGGGAGTACGATTACAGGTTATATGACAAGTGAATGTTTATCTTTGATCACAAAATTGTAAAATCGTGTTTTGGAGTGGCCGTTCTGTTTTGCATTCCCACAAACCACAGTCTACTGGGGCTCACTGTTTTCAATGCTTTCCATGTCAGCCACTCAAACAGGTGTGGATTGGTATCTCCTCGTGGGTTAACGTGTGTTTCCCGGGGCAAATGCTGTCGAACAAGGAGGCCAAATTCATTAATATTTTCCTTCATGGCTTATGCCTTTTATATTCTAGGTAACATATCTTTAAAAGAAGTACTTCCATGAACTGTAAAAAGTATCCACCCCACATGTAGTTCTAAAACTTTAAAGTTTTGCTTTTCGCTGATTTTTTTGTTTGTTTGTTTTTCTGGTAAGTTTATGTGTTTGATGTGAGACAGGAATTATATTTTGTCTTGTTTTTTTTTTCAGCAGGGTTAACCATTTGTCCAAGCATCAATTATTTAATAATTCTTCTCCCCTGCTCTGTAACACAGTCTCCGTCCCAGATCAAGTTTCCATACACATGAGTATCTCTGTCTGACTCTGTTCTGCCACTCTGTCCTTGAGCAAGGACCACAGGGTCGAATTCCTAAAGCTTAGAAGAGATCTTGACATCTGGTAAATACACCTTCCCCCATCACCATGTACTTATCAAAATTGCTTTGCTTATCCTGGGCTCTTTGCCTTTTAATGATTTTCAGAAGCAAATTGCCAAAAAATTGCATTGAAGTTATAAAATACATTGGGGACGATAGCAGATTTTACAATTTTGAGTCTCCTTATCCATGGATGTGGTATTCATTTAATTTAATACAAGGTGCCATTGAATAAAAGGTACATCATTATTTTGCATGGGACAAAGAAGGAAAAAGTGCAGCCAATTGATCAATGACCTATGATGCAGCCTAGGTACCTTTAATTTTCAGACATATCCAATTTCTGAGGTGTTAATGTAAAAAAAAATGCATATTCCCGAACTGATGATTGGTGTATGTCTCCAGTTATTGGCATACCTTTTTAGTATCCTTCAATGAAGTTTCATAGTTGTCTCCATAAATATCTATACAACTTCTATCAGGTTGATCCCTACTTATCGTGAAGTTTTTGCACTGTCAGTGGTATCTTCTTTACAGTTTTGGGTGTGTCCAGATGGCCTTAGGGACACAATGAATTTTGAAATACAGATCTTATATCCAGCAGTCTTGCTGGGCTCTCTTGGGAGTTCCTATAGTTTGCCTATAGATGTTCTCGGAGTTATCTTTTTGTAATAGGTTTCTAACTCCATCACGTTTTGGTAAAAAGAGGTGGTCTGTTAGGTATTGATTCTTTGGAACATGTTAAGATCTGCTTTGTGGCCTAGAAAGTGACCATGGCCACATTTGTAAATGTTCTACATGGAACATGTTTGCTATTTCAGAGTGCAGAATTCCTTCAGTATGGGAACACTAGTTCATAAACGTGTTAATTTTATGATTCAAATCGTGTGTATCAGTTATTGAAAGACTAGTGTTTCTCACGAGTGTAGCTTTATAAATTTCTCCTGGAAACTTTTCAAAGTTTTGTTTTCAGTCCAAATTAAAGATGAAAAAACTTAAAAGTAACCCCCTGAAGGATTGTCCCTCATGCCAATATGTAGTGTCCACCTTTGCCTGTAATGCATTCTTTCCTTATAGTTGATTTTAACCGATATTATAATAACAGGGACCTCCTTTGATTGTGTTGCCCCAAAACATTGTTTTTTTGCCCCCACAGAATATCACCTTTTCATGTTTGGGGCTATCATTTATAAACAGTAGGAAGAAGGATTGTATTTCTAAACCCAAACTGACAGCCTGTCTTTAGCTGGAAAATTTAGTCTGTTTATATTCATTGTGATAACTGGTCCACTCAGATTTAGTTCCCAGTGTTAGTGTGGGTTTTCTGTTTAACCTGCTCTTTTAATCTTCTTCCCTACATGTTATTAGAATGATGGTTTTTCTTTCCATTTTTCCTCCCTTCCTTCTCCTGTGCCCCTCCATGCCATGTAAGTTGTCCATTCTATTTAAGTCTTTTAATGCTTTCTTTAAAATTTCTAAAAAGCACTTTTTGCTTAACAAAAGCTCAAGTTAAACTCCCAGATCCTGTTTAAGGATCTTAAAACACTCAACCTCCAATGTCCCCTGGTGCCTTACCAGCTCCACCTGGTTGTTATACACCAGGAAGCATTTCATTTTATGCTATTGTTTGCTACAGCTCGCACTTAGCATAAGTGTAGATTTACTTGCATATTTACAATTTCTCTGCTCAGCGTTTTCTTTCAGCTGGTTTGGCCGGAGAGACTCCCTTCAGAGCACTCCTGGAAAAAGTCGTGGCCAGGGCAGGGGGACACACTGACGGGTTTTCCTCTCGGCCTTTCCTACCATGATAACTATTATCCCACAGGTGAGGGAAGGAAGGGGTTCTGGTGTCTGCTAAGTACATCCATCCCCCACTGAAACTAACATATTGAAAGAATTCTGAATTCTTAAATTAGCCAACACATTTTTTGTCCCAGGCATGTATGAAACATTTAGGACCACTGGCCATGGCCACATACTAGGCCACAAAACAAATGTTAATGCAACCCATGAATTAATAGCATCCACACTTGGGAGGCTAAGGAAATGATCACAGGGCGGGTCTGCAAACCCTTCCAATCCCCTGGGAGACAGATGTGCTGCAGCAGGAAGAACTCCTATGGCGCTCCCCCATTTTCTTCTTCTGGAATGTCTCCTTAGATCAGAGGCCCCAGGAGCAGAGCTGGAGGTGAGGATTCCTGTGCAAATTGTTTATGGAGGGATTGCTCTCAGGAGAAGGGAGGGTCAGCAGGACAGGGCAGGGGAGGAGCCAAGCAAGTTAGAGTAGACTCAGGCCTTGGTCCAGCCCCATCCTGCGAGGGTTTCAGAAGCACACCTCGAGTAACATGGGGACTGGTCTTGTCTGTCCCTGTCAGTCAGACCTCCCTGGGGGTCCCACTGGGAGGTGAGGGGGCCTCTACAGGTGAGCTGATTCCCTTTGACCAAGGACAGCTCTCTGGAGAAGGATGCAGCTGTGAGCCATTAGCAGGCAACTCTTGTAGCAGCAGGGGTTGGGGTCCAGTAGGGTAGAGGAGGAGGGCTCAGGGCCCCACCAGCCACCACTCTCCTACAGGATGTTAGCTTCTCCCTCCTTGTCCCCTCGCCCCCCTCCCACCTTCATTTGTATAGTTTCCTCAGCTCTGTATTCCAGTTTGCCAAGAAGAACATTTTCTGTTATTCCTACTCTGCTCTTATCTTTCTCACTGCATTTTTAAGTTCAATGGCCACATTCTTCATGTCTAGGGGTTTTACTTGTTTTTTAAAAACTCATCTTTTCTGGGACATCTGGGTGGCTTAGTCAGTTAAGCATCTGCCTTTGGCTCAGGTCATGATTCCAGGGTCTTGCCCTGCTCAGTGTTGGGGGGAGTGGTGTGGTGTCTGCGCTCAGCTTCTCCCTCTGCCCCTCCCACTGGCTCGTGCCCCTCCCTACTCATGCTCTCTCCTGCTCCTGCTCTCTCTTTTGTTACATCATCAATTTTCCTTAACTTCCTTCAACACTTCTAGCGTAGGTACAGGGAACTCTTGTATATTATCTCAGTTTCTTGGGGAGATGGGGAGAAGACGTGATCCTGCTTTTGCTTCTCTGCTGACTCTTGCCCATGGTGAATTACTTCCTTTGGGCTTTATCATTTGAGTTGCAAGCTCACTTTGGGTGAGGCTTTATCTGCGGGCTGGGCGTGTTTCCCTTGTTAGAGCTGTTTCCTTCTACCAGACACGCCAAGGGTGTCCCCCACCTGGATGACTTCTGATGTGACTTTGTTGGCCTGAGGGTTCCCAGACCCTGCAGGTCTCATGAGCTCAAATCCAACTGAGGGCATCTACCGCCCCCCATGCCCCACACAGCCTTGCATCATCCAGTCACAAGTTCTTTGCATGCAGGCTTCGGGGCAGCACCGGAGAAAACAGACCACGTGGCTTGGTGCCATTATAAAGCACAGCCTTGGACTCTTGCTGGGTCCTTGGCAGCCGTTTCTACAGCCCTGCTCGGCTCCCGCTTCAGCACCCTACCAGCACCATTCCCCTTGCGCGGCCCCTGGCAGGGATGTTCAGTGCTGCTGGCTGCTGTTATGAGTGGCCTGTCCTGGCTCCTGTGTCTCAGCTGTGAGCATATCTATCAGGTAAGGAAGGTGCTATCTTCCCCGCCGGCTCCCACACCCAGGAACATGTCTGCATCCGACTGCACATTCCCCTCCTCCTTCCTACAGTCTTCTCCAGGCTCAGGTTTCTTCTGCCTGGGCTTTCCAGAACACCCCTCGGCCCTGAACAGGAGGGCCCCTAGTCTGGGCTCATGCTCTCCAGCACCTACCCGCTCCCCTGCATATCCTTCTCCCGAGTGAGAACTCTGTGGGGCCCCAGCTCCCTGTTCTAGGTCCTGTTCCACATAACTGGGGTCTGTGGGTCCCTGTCCAAATGGCCAGAACCCATTTAATGAGCCCATGCAGGGGCCCTTTCCTCAGCCCATCTCTCCCTGCCGCCATCCGAGCTGAGGGAGGCCAAGGGTGCAGGTGAAGGGAGAGCTTGGCACAGTGGGCTGCAGTGTCCAGAGTCCAAGTAAAGCGCCCTCAGCGCTGTCACAGGGCCAGAGGTGGGAGGAGAAAGGGGACAAGCCGGGGCCGAGGGGGTGCATTGCAAGGGAGGGGGACGACTCAGAATTCCAGCTACAGAGCAAGGCACCTGTGATATGAGCTCCTGCCTGAGAGCCTTACCACGGGGCCACATGTTAAGGATGGTCTGACCCTTCCATCCCCTCCTTCAGGTTGCCCTCTGGGGCCATCTCGGGCTACCTGGCCACTGACATGCCGGAGTTGCCTGCCCTGGGACAAAATAAAATCCTTTCCCCTCTTCCCCTCCTGGCTTCCCGACTCTCATCTTCACCGCCTGCATTGGCTGGGCCACCACGCCCAGACCCCCTTGGGCCTGAGGGACTGCTGTAAGCAATGTCACCAGAATAGCCAGTGACCCCGAGCCTCTCGGCTGTCCACCTACCCAGCACGAACTCGCAGTTCTGAAGGGGCCCTCCCATCCCAGTGGCTGCTGCAGGAGCTCAGCTTGGCCCAAGTGCCTTTGGTCGCCTGCCCCAGAATTTCTCCAATGCTAGGGTAGGTGCTCCTAGGACTCTCCTGGGACTCGTGCTTGCTGGACCTGCAGGTTGGGGACTTTCCCCCCGACTGGTAACCCTGACTCAATGCCCCACCCCAACTCCTTCCTCCAAGTAGACGGTTCTGGCCAGCAGGGTAACACGGCCTGTCCTTGGCCCTCCCTGTTACCTCCCTGGCCTCTGGCTCACCACCCCATCTGCCTTGCCCCTGGGCTCACGCTTCCAAGCCCCATGTGACTGGGCTGTGCAGGACACAGGCTAGAACACAAGCCTGCTCAAACTTGTCTTCTCATCTCTCATTCACTCCGTGTGTCGCTTCCTGGAGAGGTTTCCCCGGGGCCTGGCCTCCAGGCGTGGCCCCCTTTCCTCCACTGCTTTCTATACCTTCCCTCTTGCTCACACCCCACCCTCCTCCCCTGCCTCCCCGCCTGCAGACTTCAGCTCCTTTCCATATGGTGATGACCTCAACATTTTATCTCAAAAAACAGAACAGATGAAAACAAAACAAACAAGACCGTCATCTTTGGTAGCCCTTGACTTTCTGCCCAGTCAAGGTCAGCTCCATCTCACCGAGGCTCCAGGCCCAGAACCTGGGTGGCAGGAGCCCACTGAGCTTCCTACCAGCTGCTCCCCCGTTCCTACCCTGACCGGTCTCTGCTGCCTCCATCTGACCTTGGCAGAGCTCCTCCCCCCTGCCCAAAGGCCCTGCATGTCAGTGACCAGCCCCCCAACCCCCTTGGCTATGCGCCCCACAGCTTCCTTAGCTCACTTCAGATCCTTTCAGAGATTTGTCTTTCATTCTAAAGTAATCCATGCTCCCAGGGGAACTGAGAAAGCTGGGATGAGCAAGAAGAGAAGAAGGAAGGATGTCTCAGCCCCTGCACACCGAGAACATCCTGATGGGCTCCTTCCTGTCTTTTTACAACTATAAATGTTTTCATTTGTAAAGACTGAGCCATGCTGTAATGACGTCCTATAGCCTCCCTTTTCACTTAAAACTCCAATGTGGGTTTCTTTCCATGATATTAACTCTCCTATTTTTGGAAACTTGGAGAGAGATAGAGATTCATACGTCTGTACAGCTATGTACACAAGGGTTGTATCTTGCAATCATTGTGCTGTGAATCTTTTTAACTAAATCTTTATCAGCATCAATATTTATTCCACTAGGATGAAGTCCTAGAAGTGAAATTGGTGGGTGAAAGAACATGGGAAACGTTCAGGTTTTTCGTGTGTGTCCGCTCAAGGGGTTGCCTGCAAGGTTTGACGCTCACTGTTAGTGTGTAATAGTGTTTACTTCTCCACATATGCTCTTATCAAATAAACTGTCCTATTTCCTTTATTATTAGGGAACAGAACGTTCAGTCATGTTTACTGGGCATCTCTCCTATTGTGTGTGCTGTTCTTGTCTCTGCTTCCGTGGTGCTCGCTTCGTGTCAGCTTGAAAGTCCTCTTACTGGGAAGATGAAGCCTTTATGCAACGGGACACAAATACTTGGCTCCAGTCATTCATCTTTCACATTTATTTATGTTTTGGATCCACTGGGAGGTTCCACCCCTGCCTGCCCTCTGCCCCGCCCCCCCAAATGGGGCAGCTGCTGCCTCCACTATTTCTTTCTCTTGAGGTAAAATCTCTCCAAGAAAGGCACAACTCTCGAATTCCATGAGTTCTGACACCTGTTTACTCCAGTGCACTTTCCACCTCTATACAGACGGATATCACCTCCTGAGCCTGAGAAGTTCTTCTTGCCGGGTTTTCTCCCACCCACACCATCAGAGAGAACCAGACTCCTGATTCTTAACCCCACAGATCCTTTAGGCTGGTGCCCGAATTTCATACTAATGGAGTTGATTAGTAGATGGCCTCTTGTATGGGACTCTTACGGTATTTTTGAAGTTCGTTTCTTTGTCTCAGCAGTTCATTCTCTTTTATCGTTGGGTATAGTCCCTTGTATCAATGTGCCACCTTGGAAACTTACCTTTCTTTGCTGATGAGACCTCACATTTTAACTGCAACATAGTCAAATTTATTAGTATTTCCCTGTGCAACTGTTGGTGGTATTCCTTCTGTCATCTAATCTGTCCACTAACAGATTTTTCTTAGTACTTTCCTGGCTTTTCTTACTCAGTACTTAAATCTTTATCTGATGAGGTAGGAATCCAGCTTTTATACTCTTTTCTTCCAACGATTAGCAGGTGCCCTTACCACACTGCTTTCTCCCTGATTGGAAAAGCCACCTTTATAGGTTTTAAATCCTCATGGCGATGATGTTCCGAATGCTAGCCAACTGCCGTGATGCACGCATCGACCAGCCTGGGAAGCTTCCCCCCGGGAGGAGGAGCTGGGACAGACAGACCACGTGCCAGCCGCATTTCAGCTTGGGTTTGCTGCTTTACTTTCTGGGACTTTCCTTTGATCTTGGCCAGTGCGTTATTTTCATTATGGAGCCTCGATAATAGGTTCTGTTTTCTGGGACCACTTCCCCCCCCCCCATTACTCGCCTTTTTTTTTGGGATTGTCCTCAAATATTTATTCTTCTAAGCTAAAGGTTCCACCA